>NC_132839.1:15825000-16180000 GCF_048164855.1 Canis lupus baileyi
TAAAAGAGAAGTTACTTTTAAGATCCAGATTCTTCGTGTACAGTTTCTTTGGTTTTCAAAAGATCTTAAAGAAGGAGTTCCAATAGTGGGGCATTTACCCATAGAGCACAAGTGGAATTTAGAATTTCTTTTGCTGAGAGATGCCTAATTGAATGAACACTGTATTTTGAGCTTGTATTAAAAATGGAAGGAATATCTGGAAGGAAATATGCAATAACATCCTGGTAGTTATTTGCAAAACCACTGTATACCACAATCATTATTAAAACCAAAGAAATAAATGAGATTTCCTAGAAAAAAAAATGCTTTCTCATTTAGCTATTCTGAACTTCTAGAACATCCTTTACACACTGATGTCTTTGCACAGATTGAATAATGAAACTGCACAATGCATTCTTCCTTTGTCCTCCAAGAATATTGCAATAGATCCCCAAGGAAGAAAGCAGTAGGAAATCCATGTGACAGTAATTGTTAGGTGGTTTGTGCTGACCACGTGAGAGTAAAACTAAAAACTTGGGGGAAAGGTATTTCCTAGAACTGGAAGATGAATGTAACAAATAGAATAATGCCTGGTTTGTTTCTCCTCCTCTTTGCCTCTGAGGAATAATCCTTTACGTTTCATGAGACTGGCTTCTGAAGTTGTTGTGGATAAATGTTCCCGCTGTATGCACTCTTCCACTGGGAGGTCAAGATTTCTACTGGTCTCTTCCTAGTCGGCGTAATTGGGGCCTGCAGGTTCATCCAGCCTGTCCAAGCTCATACAAGCCTCTGAACCAGATCTTCTAGGTTTAGGGCTCATAAAACTCTCCCTATTAAAATATTTGCTGTGACTGGTAAGCTTCAAGGCTTGGATGAGGGCTGTCTGTTGGGCTGGTGGCCTAAATCCTAATCAGCTTTCATGTTGGATTAGTCTTAGAACTCAGGTGACCATGAGTCCCCGTTGGCCTAGTGGAGTCCCAGTGTACACCTGTTACCCTGCTGTGATTATTGGTATTGCCAGTTTTTCTTTCAGAAATGTCTTGGTTTGGATGATAAAGGCTTTGATCTCTCTATTTACATGAGTTCTTTAGATGTGTTTGTGTTTGCACTTTTTATGTTCATGAAGGGTTACTTTTTTTCTTCTACTCAGGTAAATTTGAGGAGTTGAAAAAAAAAGATCCTAGATTTCATCCAAAAACTCCAGGAGCCATATTAAAACACAGATTCCTCAGTTCCACCTCAAGAAATTCCTGCTCAGTAAGGATAGGGTGTTCACAGGATTTTTTTTTTTAAAGATTTCTATTTATTCATAGAGACAGAGAGAGAGAGGCAGAGACACAGGCAGAGGGAGAAGCAGGCCCCACGCAAGGAGCCCGACACGGAACTCGATCCCTGGTCTCCAGATTCACACCCTGGGCTGAAGGTGGCACTAAACCACTGAGCCACCCGGGCTGCCCAGGATTTTTCTTTTTTAAACATAGGTGATTCTTAGGCATTCTGGATTTCGAGAACTTTAGTGTCAAGCACCAGCAAACTCAGCCTGGCCATTTGACCCCCTACACTCTGAACTCGGGTGCACACAAGGGGGTGTAACTACTCTGAGACTCTCTGGTGAGTGTAAGGTCGACTGGCCAGCTGCAGTCCAGCTGGATGATGCTGACGGGCTGGAACAGCCACTCTCTCCGGAGCTAGTGTGGAAGGCTTGTCCCCACTACCTTGTCGTGCCTGGAACTCAGGTGATGGTTGGGGAGGAAACTTTCATCACCCCTTTCCTGAGTCTCTGGCCCAGCGCACAGACAACAGCTTCAGCTAGGTGAGCTAATACACATCCCTGAGGAAGCTATTTTGAATATTTTGCAAGGTGAGTGGTGAGTATGGATTGAATCGTGGTTTGTTTCTGGAAGGTGGTTCCTAGAACAAAAGAGAAATCATGAAGTGAGCAGCCCCCGGCCTCCATTCCTTCACCAGGCATTGTGCTGTGTGCAGTCAAGGACACATGCCATTCAGCAGTGGCTCTGCTTTGCTGACACTCTCAAAGTCATTCTTTCCTTCCGCAGCTGTCAGGGCTCTGCACACGTTATGCATTCCTTCTGGGCACTTGATGCTCACATTCCACCAGGCAGGAGAAGCAGGCAAACAAAAGGAAGCAGGGACTCTTGGCCTCCCCCAAGATCAGGGCTGGGGGCCTCACACTTACTAACCAACTGCCACTTACCTTCTCCGGGTCACTTTTATTAGTCTCTCAAGGACACTTGCATTCAAGGAGTCTCAAAAATTATTTTCGTCACTCTCATCTTTGCCCCCTCCCTCCACCCCACCTTGCACCTTCTCCCATACACTATCTTGCATGCCTGGGCTCCGTAGAAGGAAATTAAACTGTGATTTGGTATGCTAAATTACCTGAACTAAAAACTATAATTTGCAATATTATTAAGTCATCACTGTCATGGATTTCAATTTCTTTCTGTTTAAACCTCTAACTCACAGCATTGCTCTTTTCGATTATTACTGAAAAGGAGAAAAGGAGAGAGAAAAGCCCTTCGTTGCACTACTGACTGATCATATCTGTCAGGAAAGTTAAAATAGCATGCTTCCAAGTGGTTACCTCAGCCCAGCCAGTTTTTAGTTAAAAACTCCACCTTGCTTTCACGGTATGCTTGTTCATGCATAAGGGCCCATGGGGAAGATATGGGGCTCCTTGGGTGCTCCTGACAGTTTGGGTCAGTTGCAGGAATTGGAGATTCCCATATTTCTACATCCAAAGAAACCCTGGCCAGGTTTCAGTCCTGGATGATGAGGACCTTTTCTTTCTGTACTGCTATCTCTAGTCCTTGTGGAAATGCCTGGATTTTGCCTGTTAGTGGCAACATCGGGGGTTTTCGTGGCAGCCAGAAGCCTGATCCTCTTCTTCCACTATATTCTCTATGTTGCTATTTTAAAATAGGCATTAATATTTTCTGTAAAAATGGACCGATCAGGATAGCCTAGGTTTTGCTGCAGCAAGGAATGCAAATCTCGGTAGCTTAAAACCACAGTGCTTTATTTCTTGTTTATAATCATTATCCACTGTGGCCCACGGGGAGCTTTGCTGCGCAGCTCTGCTGTCATCCTCACCTTGGGCCCTAGGCTGACAGAGCAACTGCTATGTGGAATATTGTCAGTTACCAGTTCTCTGAAGAAGAAAGATGGCAAAGCACGCATTGACTCTCAAAGTTTCCTCCTGGAAGCAACACAGACCACTTGTGTTGGCCTTTCATTGGCCAAAGCAAATCACTTCAAGTAGCTGGAAAAGTGCAGGCCCAAAAGAGAGAGCCAGAATACTTGTGCATGTTTTTAATGACTGCTACAAGCATCTAGTAGGTTCATGAGCCTAAAATAACAAAGAAAGAGAATGACCATAGAGAATTTTGTCTACCACAACATACATAAGTTGAGCCATGAAGAACTTGGTGCTTCCGCTTGCACCTCAAAAACATTACAAAAGCAAGGTGCAGACCTTGGTAACTACTGGGAAACAGATCAATACCCCAGCAATGATCTGGGGAACAAGGTGACTGGAATAGGTGGTCTTCTCTTTCTACTCTTCTGCTCTTCTCTCATTCAGCAAGTCTCCACAGAAGGATCTAGATTTTACCAGGTGACTGTGCCATTAGAGTAACGGTTTATTCAGGCTCTGGAGTCAGACTTCCTCAATCTGGATCCCAGCCCCATCATTTACCAGCTAAAAGACCTTGGCTGGGGTGCCTGGCTGGTTCAGTTGGTAGAGCATGCAAGCCTTGATCTTGAGATTGTGAGTTTGAGCCCCACATTGGGTGTAGAGATTACTTAAAAATGAAATATTATAAAAATACATTAAAAAAAAGACCTTGGATAAACTGTTTAACCTCTCCATGATGGCCTCAGTTTCTTCATTGGCATAATGGATATTATAATAGTGTTTACTTCATAGCATGGATAAAATACATTTATAGCTCTTGGCCCAGGGTTCCATAAATATTATCCTGAACAGGAGATCACTTACAATTTTTATGTTTATCTTAATACAATACTTAAAGATTCTGAAATTTGACAAAACTAGCTCTTTTTCCACTGCTTTGATAAAATATTTTCCATATTCCTCATTCTTTAAAAGCAGGTTTCAAGGTACAGGGCTGCATGTATCTTAAGAGCTAGGAGGTGCCAACAAATAAGACACCCCTGTGGGTATCTTTTGATGAGTGAGCCACAGTAAATACTTCTGTCTACTCAAAGAATTTTTTCCTTTAGTCACCTTGGTGATAATTTATACTAGCAAAATTTATAGAGGCTGGTGAGGATACTGAAGAAGGATACCTTCTTTCAAGGTTGATCTAAGTATTTAAATATGATGCGCATAACCTAATAAGACACAGATGCTCAGAATCAAAACATAACCCTAGGTCATGACATAAGTCAAGGACAAGAACGCTGTAAGGCCACAATTATAGCAGAAGCATGAAGGATATACTTCATGTACTTCTTGACCTCGTGGAGTCAGCTCATCTTGAAGCCTTCAGATTGTGTTGACTGCTCCTGAATAGGCCGGCCAGTCTGCTAATAGTTAGTCTACTGTGAACAGTCAAGGTAACAGCATCCCATCTTATATTTACTTTGCTGATATCAGGGCTCAAGAAGTGGATGTGCAAGGGGATGTTAACTATATTTTCTGTGATATTACAAGGCTATTAATAGAAGGAATAAAAGTCACAGAATAACAGCTTGCCCCACATAAATTTTATTTCCCATCAAAGATTTGAATCAACAATGCAGAACTAAATTTCTTAGGGCACGGGGCTAAGGAGGTCAGGCAGTCATGGGTTTTGTCCTGTAGCCACAAAGGATATTCCTATGCCTTCTAACCATGTCAGAATGTCCCCTGGCAAAAATAGGAAACCAAATTAAAAAGTTGGCAGGGAGCCATGTAAATTCAGAACCACTCTGAGGAATCTTGTCAAAAGACTTCTGTCTTGACAATGTTTCAGTAGTTTCAAACCCACCAAACCCTGCTCTTCAAGAAGTACTAAGCCCTAACTATACAAGCAATTATGTCATGGGTTTAGCTGGTCTGGAAAATGCTTTCTTCTGCAAGATAAACAAGGAAACTGGGTTTAACAGTTCATATACCTTTAGGAGATCCAGAAAATAGAATGAATTCCACATCAGCTACATGAATCTAATCATCCGGGTTAAAATTATCTAGTTTTTCAATAGTATCAGATCTGCTTTATAACTTCAAAAGCTTGATTTATTATGAAATAATCCAATTCACTGAATATCAAAGACTGCTAAACAACCAATCAGAAGACTTGGATTCTGGATCTGTCTCTAATGCTATCTTGAGCAAGTGGATTTACCTCTCTTGGCCTAATATATAATATTTGAATATTGAATATATAATTATTTGAATTAGAGCAGAGGTTAGCAAATAACAGTCCATGGGCCAAATCTAGCCTACTGCCTGTTTTTGTAAATAAAGTTTTATTGGAACACAGCTAAATCAATTCATTTATTTAGTATCTATGACTATTTTCATGCTACAACAGCAGAGTTAAGTAGTTAACAGCAGAGACCATATGGCCTGTAAAGCTGAAAATATTTACTATACAGCCCTTTACAGAAAAATTTACTAGCTCCTAGGTTGGAAGCTATCTATATCCTCTCTTTCCTCGTCTGCAAAGTAGAAATAAAAATAGTACCTCATAAGATTATAAGACTCAAATGATAGTTTTTAATACAGTTTCTTTTTAGTAAATGTTCATTAACATAATTGTATCATTGCTAATTAAGTGGTGGGTATAATCACTTTCAGAGTTCTAGCAGTTTCCCATTACAGAAGAAATAGTTGCTACTGCGGTGCTTTGCTGAGACAGATACTTCATGGAAAGGAAAGAATGGCAGTTGACACATGTGACACTTGGACAGCTGGAGTAACAAAACCCAACACAGTCAAAAGATAGGCCATAGACAAGCTTATATTTCTAGCCTGAAGAGTACTAGAAACACAAATTATGTAAATGTCTACTTGGTACTTAAGCCAACCTTGGAAGGCTATGATTAAGAGGGAGGAGTTGAAGGTATTCAAGGTCAAGGGAAGTGGAATGCCCAAGAGGCATGGGGAGCAGCAAGTAGAAAAATTTGGTTGGAACAAAATACTCTGATACAAGAATTTGTATGTGACAGAGCTAGGAAGGTTGGTTGGGGCCAGGTTGTAGAGTTTTGAGCACTAGAGCAAGGAATGTGGAAAGTTCTTTTTAGGTGCATTGAGATCCACTGAAGGTCTCTGAACCTGAAAGAATTAGTATTTCTAGAATAATGTATCTTTATGGTATAGAATGCATCAGAGGACAAAGAAATAGGGAATTAACTTCATCTTATAACAATAAATTTCAGTTTTGTCTGCATTGTTGTTATAATTATAAGAACGTTTTATGTTTGTTTCTGTTCTCATATTCCTTTTCTGAAACTTCACTTAAGCCTACCTTATGTAGTGTGTTTAAAATGGAGTTGTAGCTTAATGCACAAATGTAAAAATGAATTCATATTTTTTCTTTAAAAATGCTACTTAAAAAGCATTATCTTGCATGTACTTCAAAAAAACATGTGTAATGTTTCCAATTTATTCAACAATACGTACTAAGGGCCTACTGTTTAAAAGATAGGGAGAAGTGAGTAAAACACAGGTTCTGTCTTCAATCTAGGAGGGAAATAAGTGACATAAAGAAAATAATACAATGCCATAAGAAATTTGAGTATTCAGAAGGAGCAAGGGAGCAGGAAGGGTTCTAAAAGTGTTGTAGACAGTATTGTCTACCCAATGTCCATTTCCCCTTTTTACCCTAATAGATGATTGATTTTTTTATATATCACAACAAAGAATATGGCTAAATACTCATTTTCTAAGGTTTCATTACAGCTATGAATGGCTTTCTATAATACAGTTCTGGCCAAGATCTGGAAGAGAACTTTTCTGGAGATTTCTAGAAAGACTTTCTACTGTCTTGATAAAAGAGGACAGATATTGCTGGCTCCATTCTTCCTCTTTCCATCTAGTCTTGAATGTGAATGCAATGCTAGGACTAGGACAGCCATCCTACCACCATGAGACAATAAGAGGATGATAGAATGAAAAGATAGAAAGTTCTTGGGGCCTCAGTGATACCATTGAACATCTGGAACAACATATGTGACCGCTGACTGACTTCTACAGTTCCTGTTATAGGAGGAAAATTAGTTCTATGACCTAAACTACTGTTCGTTGAATGTTATGTTGCAGACAACTGAACCCTAGGAAATTCACTGAGGAAAGTTGATTATGTGTTTATTCACTTCTACAAATATTTATTTCTCCAATTTTTGTATTTCTTCGACAAGTATTTTTAAGCACCTTCTATGTATCAAGGTACTGTGATAGAGACTGGGATTACAAATATAATGAATCTACCCTTAATTCTCCCATGCAAGAATACCTGGTCATAAAAAAAAAAAATAAAAAAAAAATAAAAAAATAAAAAAAAAAAGAATACCTGGTCATTCTATTGAAGATACTCAGGTAGAGAACAGTAGAAGGCCTCTTTGCTCTCCATCTCTGTCTTTCGTATCTCTTGGACCGCTCTCTGTCTTTACCTTGCAAAAGAAACAAAAAGGTACAAAGTGAAAATGAGGCCAGAGGATCCAATATATTTATGTGTATATTACACATGACGTGTCCCCATTCCCTCAGAAGAAATGGAGAGAAATGACTACTCTGTAAGAAGAGGTCAAGAAAGGCGGGACAACTCCTTTATTCTCCATCATATCTTGGCCGAAAGAGCACTCTCTGAGCTCTAGCATGGCTATGGGTTCTTCATCTAGAACATTGTAACAGACCCATTTGGGAAAAGGCTCAGTCACATGTGGGTGTACTGCTCCCAGAAAGAAAGATTATCATTAAGCGAGTCCTCAAATCCAAGTCCCTAAACTCCTTCTTGAGCCTTGCCTTGCTCGGGCATGTGCAAAAAGAAATGAGACATGGCTGGAGAACATTTTTATTCTACAAAGATGGGAGTAAATCACAGGAATGCTCTGGAGTCTTCCTTCTTGTCTCGTTTTTCACCATCTTAAAAGCAAAGGTTATCTGTTGGGAAATGCTTTGGGTTCAGTCTCTCCTTTTGAAACCGTATTTAGGGAAATGAGCTGAACATAGTATCAAATGGTATCAAATCTCTGAATATAATCCAATCAAGAATCAGCTTTTGGTAAGAAAACCCAACTGCTTCAGAAAGGATCATGTGGCTAAGATGCTGTAGGGATAAGGCCAGTCACAGACCAGTGTGCCATTTACCAAAACTCTGCTAGTATTAACTCAACTCATTGTTCTTTCCAACAAACCTGTCTCCTCTCACCTTCCTCATTTCTGCTAATGCCACTATAAATGCCCCGTCACCGAGCTCAAGCACCTGAGTCCCACCAACAACATCTGTTGCTTCCTTCTCCCTGCCGTCTCTCGACTCCACTCCTCCTGGCTCACTTCACTGCCATTGCCTTAAATCAGGCCATCATTACCTCTTGCTGAAACTAGCAGTGGCCTACCAACTAGACTCCTCAACCCCAGTCTCTTGAATCCAACCCACATCAGCTTCCAGTGGCCTCTCGTGTGTACGTTCCATGGAGCAGGGGCCTTTTTTGTTTGCCTTGTTCACCCCTGCATTCCTTGGACGGAATACAGTGCTTAGCATATAGTTAACTCTCAGCAAATATTGGTTGGATGAATGCATCATACAGAAAAACCCTGATCTGATTTTTTTTCAATATTATATTTATTTGACCCAGGGAGAGAATAAGCAGAGGGAGCGGTAGGCAGAGGGTGAGGCAGAGGTGGGCTCCTTGCTGGGCTCTGGGGCTTGATACCAGGAATCCGGGATCATGACCTACGCTAAAAGCAGATGCTTAACCCACTGAGCCACCCAAGTGCCCCACCCTGATCTGATTTTGATCCCCTGCTGAAACCTTAATGTCTCCTCATTTCCCATGATATCAGGTTGGGCCCCCCAGAGGGTGGCATTCAGGAGCTCCAGAACTACTTGGGCCATAGTCGGACAACCTTGTATTTATTCCTCTACATTCTATCATCTACTCTCTGTTGCATCCAAACCAGGTGACGTGACTTTTCCAAGATAGGATCTTTTTGCCTCCTTTTAATTTCTGAGCCTTTCCTCCCTCTCCCTGGAATACCCGAAAAGCCCTGTGGGCCATCCCTGCCAATCCAAGTCCTAAATCCCACCTCTCCCTTGAGAACTTTCCTCCGTGAAGGCTTTTCTAAAAATAATAATAAACATGTCAGTTTTTTGGAGAGCTTACTATGTGCTAGCTCACATTTCCTTCTCACAAAAACCCTATGAGGCAGATGTATTTATCCCCAGTTTAAAGATAGCGACACTGAAACTCAGAGCCATTTTAAGGATTTGTCTGAGTTTGCACAGCACAGGCAAGGTAGGATTTGAATCCAGTGTTAAAGCCTCTGCCTTCACCCCGCCTGCAATTGTCCCATTATCCACCGTAATTGTTCCTTGTGCATTTTGGAAGTACAGGAGCTACAAACTGGCAGCCAAAGAGTTGAAGCCAGTTATGGACAGGATCTTAAAACCATCTTCAGAAATTAGGAGATCAGAAAAGTTTGATTTTGAGCTTCTCTTGAAAAATAAGAAATTCTGGCAACACTGGATGTGGGTTCCCACATGGCCATGATCCTGGAGAGCTGGGTCATACATGCCCCTCCACATGGGACTCGTACTCTCCCCCAGTCTGGCCAAGGCAGGCATTTGAGTTTGTGTCCCTGACAGCACCTTGCTGGCACCTGTCATACAGCATTTTTCAAACGCTCCTTTATCTCATTCCACTTTTCCAAGGCTGCAAGCTTTCCCCTCTATTCCTATCTTCTTTACTCTGTGTTTTCTCTCCCTACCATGAATTTAGTGCTTGGCATGTTGGGGACCCCCAATTGTCTTTTTGTTAAATTGAATATGCATAAGTTTGCGGGTTTGCTAATAAGCCCAACAGTGAATACTTCCCTAAATACAGCCTTTGGGTTAATTTTTGTATACCCAACTCTCACTTAGTCCCATTCGTAGAAAACATAGTAGGAGTTGAAAAACCACTGACTAATCTCTGAGGTTTGTTCATTTGTTTGTTACATTGGATTACTTTGAGTTGTTTTTTTAGATTCTCATTAGATCTTTGCTTCTGATTGTGCTCATTGGTAGATGATGAAATCATTTTGCTTTCCCTATGAAGTCATCCCTGCCTCCACCAGTTAGCCATGTCCTCACCTTACTCTGCCTCTAGTGTAGAATTTCTCAGAATCCTAAGCATTTGTTTACTAGCCTGTTGTCTTACTGGCAGGGACTGAGTATTATTCATCTTTGTACCTCTCATACTCGGCATACTGCCTGGCGTGTAATAGGTGTTCAATACGGTTTCATTGACTGAATTATTGCCTGAAGTACATGCACAATGGATAGATGATCTCAATTGAAGTTTTCTAAGTCTAACATGAAGAGACATTGGCACTACCTCCTCAAGTTAATCAATCGTATTGATAATTTAATATAGTATTTTCCTTTATACTTCCCTCCAGTTAAAAATCTTAACACGAAATTCCTAAACACCAAAGGGATATTTTGTTGTGGAGTTCTTGGTAAAATCAAAAGGCTTCAGAAATTGCTCATTCTTTCTTCTTTTGAAGCAGTTTTAACAGGCAGTAATTGGGTTCATCAGTCTGTGCTTTTCTTTACCATAGCCTTCCGGGGCCCGCCCTGAGACCCCGTGGAGGGCCTGTGTGTTTGATCTGTCAGCAGCTACAGTTCCAGGCCCAGCTCTGACTTCATTGACCAAAGCAAATGACAGCCATGGTACTCTATTTTCTTAATATCACCAGGCCCAAGAAATTAAAAACCAGTAGAAATATTTGACGCTTACTAATAAAAAAAAGACATACTTTCTCTTCACTTTTCTGCTCTGGGCTGTAGTAGAAGTGTTCCAGAGTCATAGTTTTCCACTTCCAGGGGTTTCACTCTAATATTTTATTGCTTTAATGACACTCAAGATTCTGCCTTAAGCTCCACAGCTTACATGACGTCATTTAAACATTCTGGCAATAAAATAAGGGTTAACATTTATGGAATATTGCTGTGGGCCACGCCTTGGGACCAGCATCCCAACTGGATCATTATATCTGATTCTTATAAGAACCCAAAGGATTAGGTAATACTATTACCCTGGGTCTTAAATTTGAGGAAACTGACGTTGAGACGGGTAAAGAACTCAGACATAGTCTCACCTGGTAAAACCACAGAGTGGAATTCCACTTCAAGCCATGGAAGCATTTGCCCCTCTGCTCTCCCAGCCTTCTTTCCTCACAGGCAGCTTTGCAGAAATTCCCCATCCAGAAAATGCTTCCTCACTAGAGGAAGTTCCTAATTGGGTGGCATGGGCTGCTATTACTCAACTCTTAGTGTAGCACCTGAGAGGAAGCTAGACCCAAGTTCATTTTTAAATAAGGCACAGAGTAGTAGCATTAGCAAAGTCTTCAAACTTGCATTATTTCCTTTGTATCATCTAGGTTTGCTTTTGTATTGGACTCCATCTTGAATTTATAACTATTAATACGAGAAGAGAGTAAAGTGATTTTATTTACCAAAAACAGATGCAAATATTTGAATGTTGGAAACCAGATTGTCTCATAATGTTTTCTTCTGTACTTTGACTTAAGAAGGAAAGTACAATTAGAAATGCATAACCCGGGGTCCAATTTTTATACTCCTATTCTGAGACTCATTATTTCCTATTTTTAATTTAATAATTTTATTTACAAGGGTGTTATGTGAGAGTGTCTCCAGAAGCCAAGTATTTTCTTTGAAACTTGAAGTTAGGGCAATAGAGTTACAAATAAGACAATAATTATTTTTTAAGACTGTAATTAATATATTTATCAGGATTCTCTCACCTTATGCACAGATCAGAGATTAATAGCGAACATCTCTCCCTTCAGGGAGGAAGGAGATGGTACCAAGATGGCTGAACAGGTGCCCTCGGCAGCTTCCCCACCACCATCTTCTAACTTCAGTTCTCCTTGATGGAGATGCTTAGCTTTAATTCAGCCCATTGACCTCTCCTTGTCATCATACAGTTACTTGTATGTTTGTACATCCTGTGTCCTCACCTCCTCCTAGTCTCCTTTGATTAATCCTATGTGATGATGAATCACTGTCCCTAGAGGTAATGGAGTCGATCTTCTCAAGCATTTTTTTTAAGATTTAATTTATTTATTCATTCATGAGAGGCACAGAGAGAGAGAGAGGCAGAGACACAGGCAGAGGGAGAAGCAGGCCCCATGCAGGGAGCCCGATGTGGGACTTGATCCTGGGACTCCAGGATCACGCCCTGAGCCAAAGGCAGATGCTTAACCACTGAGCCACCCAGGGATCCCCTTCTCAAGTATTTGAAGGCATTTTCATGCACAGGCTGTTCAGCTCCTCCAAAGGCACAAAAGCCCAGTATCTATTTGAATGCTGGGTTTGTGACACTGTACACACGATGGATACTCAGGAAATATGGGTTGACTGACTGATAAACAGAGGCAAGGCCTCTCTCAGACTGAAGCCCTATGGACTTTGCATAAAAATTGCCAACACATCAGGGATAACCTCTTCATTTATATTAAAACTATGGAATCCAACAGAATTTCTACCGCATACAGGCACGCCAGATATGCTCCCAAAGGGCAGCTTGTTCACTGGGAAAACCTGACTCAGCAGGTTTAAATTATTCCTTTTGAACCACTTAACTTTTGAATTTCCTCATTCAGTGGCTTAAACTTGACTTTAAAACTGCCTGCACTCAAAACATTTGCATTTAATTGCGGCAGTAGTATGTTTTCCTGTTGCCATCTGAAATATATTCATTATCAGTGTCAGGCTTACATTGAGAGAGTTTGGTTATTTATATCTAAAAAATCAAATTCAACAAAGATAACTGAAGGCATGGAAGTAGATTTTCCTACTTTTTCATTATAAGAATATGCAGCCTGTAGATACACAAATTCAAATCCTTGGCAAATCATATTTTCAATGACTGTTTGTCTAGAGATAAATGGATATGAGTAGAGAGAGTTATTTTAGGAATGATAAGTCAACATGAATTTTATTTTTTGTAATGTATATATACATATATTTTCAATATGTGTGTGATTCAAGAAAATATTGTGTCTGGCAAGTAATTGCTGTAGCATTTTATGCGATGAAGAGATTTGAGCCTTATAAAAATATTTAAAACCATCTTAAACCTTACTCTAAATTAAAGAATATTAAGGTCCTGTTGTATGCTTATGACTACAGGGTTAAGTTGGAGGTTAGAGGTGCCGGCAGGTTGGCTGTGCACTCCCTGGATTATCCGTTTGATTAAGACCAACAAGCCTTTTGATTAGAATGCCATGTCATTGGGGGCACATGTGGCAAAGTGCAATACCTTTTGTTATTCCAGGATATATTTAAATTCATTTAAGAACAAAGTGTTCTCCTAGATCCAGTTGTTGTTGCAGTGGGTTTAATCAGAACCAGAAGTCCTGGCTGCCTCAGGTGATGTCATGTGAATAAATGTTGATTTCATGAATCCTGTGCCCTGTTGATCAGACCACATTCTTGTCTAACGTGTTGGTAAAACAGTAAGTTTCTTTCTTCAAAGTGGAAAGTTGCTATTTAAGATTGATGTATCTTAAAGATGGATAGTGACCTTTGAAAGGTATTCATAAATCACTTACAACTGACCTGCGAATAAAGTGAAATGAATAAATGAGACAAATCCTTGCCGGTATGAGCCCTAACTTTACCTTAAATACCCACATAATCAAAGAAGAGTTGTTCTCTTGGCCTAAATTACTAGGAAACATCACGCCAGTTCTCCTCGTCCCTGAATATGCAGATATGCTGACATGAAGGTACCTCGGCTGTTGAAAAGATCACATGTGTTGTAACTAGTGAAAGATGACAGGGTGATCAGCAGCCACACCTGGGAGTCATCTGTAGGCTAACAGATCAGAATAATGCAATGCTAGTAAGGATTGGTGGATGCAACTGTATTTATTGAGCTTTGTGTTCTTCCCTGAGGTGGGTGCAGTGGAGACGGGGCATTTAAAATCACAAAAGACTAATCTCTGCTCGCAAGATGTTTCCCAGATCAGTAGAGAAACTGTCTACTAGTCCACAGATACAATGGACACTAGTAAGAGGGCAGCAAAAAACAATCAAAGGTAAATCTCAAGCCACAGTCATTCTTAAAATTCATCATGGGGAGAGATGAATGGACTGCAGTCATCATGAAAGCTTTTTTGCAGGCGTTGGTCTTTGAGCTAAACCTTGAAAGAACAGGGAGGGATTCTCCAGGTAGAGGGAAGGGTGGAAGGAGGCCTCAGGTCGTTGAGTTCAGGAAGGGGACAGGCTGGGAAGCAAGGGAGCTCATGCAGGAGTCACACTCGAGTCGCTTGCTGGAATTACCCTTGCTGAGCAAGTACACTGTGTTTGCATCAGGCCTGGGTGCTTCTACTGGAGGTGTTACAGAGGAATTTGTTCATATTTTTTAAGCAGAGGAATGCTGTAAAGGGCAGTATTTTAAAGGAGTTGGAGCATTTAGACAGGTGGCTACTAGAACAATGCCAAGATAAGGTGTTGGCCAGTCTAGACCGTGCAGTGGGGATTGAGAGTCAGAAGAGAAGATACCCTGCCCGGTTGCTGGAGGCTGAAACATCATAAATGATCTGGAAAATGGAAGTTATGTGGAAAGTTCCCGCTGTTATTTCTGAGTTCCATTAGCAGAATAGACTCTTTTAAGCGTAAGGTGCCTGCAGTTTGCTAACGGCGCCGCTAGGTGGTGAACGTGCATTATTCGTGGCTTTGGATTAGCCATTGGCTTCCCTTCTGCTGGAAGGGGTTTAGCTAATTTTGAGAATTCAAGTTCTAATTGAATCAAATTAGATTTCTCTTAGTGAAATATAACTTCTCTAACTAGTTATTAGCCAATAGAGGAAACTGAAATATTACTCAGTGGTAGTTATTTCAAACATGTAAGGACCTGTGGACAAAATCAGAGCTATCTGAATAAAGCTCCTACAGGATTCCCCATCTTGTTTTAATTTTTCTTATTAGTTGCCCACTCGGGAAACTTCTTCATTTAGTATTCAAATAGCAGCAAGTTATCTTTGGTAATGAATGACATCAAACTATCTGGGTGTTTAGAGATTTGGAAATCGTTCTACATTCTAATATCTGAGCTGACTGCTCTGGGTTATCACCTATTCCTTCTACTTAGGGTTACATGTGCCCTTATCTGGCGGTGCTTCTGCTACACCAGGAAGCTCAGTGAGGATGTAGCTCACTTCTCCTGTGTCCCTCAGGATATCTTGCTGACTATAAGCATCAGGACGGGGGGGGGGGGGGTGTCCATGTTTTTTGGCCTTACCACCCATCCCAGTGCCCACATGGTGTGCCACACAGAATAGATCCTCAGTGAGTTAATGAACCTTTTTCTGCTAGTGGAAAAAACAATGCAGTGGCCTTTCCCCTTGATCTCAGTAAGTCAAATACCACTGCATAGTGTATTTTTGCCAATGAGGCAATCAGAGCTTACCTCCCATACTTTCCAAGAAGGATTCAGAAGAAGTTCACAGAAAGATTGTCAGATATTCTTTGTTTCTTGGAGTATTTCATTTCAAATACTTTTTTCCCCTAAAGATATTTATTTATTTATTTATTTATTTATTTATTTATTTATGAAAGACAGAAAGAGAGAGAGAGAGAGAGAGAGGCAGAGACACAGGCAGAGGGAGAAGCAGGCTCCATGCAGGGAGCCTGATGTGGGACTCAATCCCAGGTCTCCAGGATCACACCCTGGGCCAAAAGGCGGCGCTAAACCACTGAACCACTGGGACTGCCCTCATTTCAAATACTTATGTGGATACACATACTTGTAGTGTGTTTAAGAGTCCTGGCACTTTGGCATTAATCTTTCTAGATTAACAGATTAGCCCAACAAGATTAGGCTTTTGATATGCTTAATTCTCAGGGTAACCTGTACTTCTATTGCTTATATTTATCTTTGTAAATGCAGGAACACATTCACAATGGGATAGAATCTTTGGATTTGGGACTGTGCTTCCACAGCAGTATATCAAGTAGTAGTAGTAGCTCTTTATTAAGTATTTAGCATATGTCATTTAACATTTGCAATAACCAAGTATTATGTGCCATATTTTATACCTAAAGTAGCTGAAGCTCAGATGGTATAAATCAGATACACAGGACGTGTAGATAGCAGAGCAGAGTCCAGCCCTGGAGCTATTTGGCAGCACAGCCCATATCCTTCACCAGGATGCTGTCTGCTTCCTGTCTCTACTACTATGTTGAATTTTCCTGGTTGAAAACCCATCCAAAGCAGTTAAAAAGAAACATATTTATTCAAACATACTTATGGGGTTAAATACATTGGATACAATATGTGAATAATATTAAAATCTCAGGTCATCAAATTGGTGGAAATTGCCATTAACAAGAAAAATTGTATTGACTAGTAGTTTGAAAGTTACTCCTGACCCTCTTCTACTGTAAAGTATTCAACTGGTCTGGCCATTTGTGTAGCCACAGGAAATGTATGCAATACTCCTGTAAATCAAAGTGATTATCACTTAATTAAAAACATAATTTAGGCAGATACTTGGTTAAAAATGTAAAAAGCTGATACTCTGAGGCCCCCACAGCAACTAGTCTGGGTCTCCAGATAGTCTTGGAAACACATGGAGAAAGGAAGCACATCTTTGACACAGCCTGGCAAGGAATCGGGCATGTCTATGTCTTCCTGGTGGGAGTGGAAACCGTACAATCTCTTTTGGAAGGCAGTTTGGCAGTAGGTATCAAAATGACAAAAACACAAATCCTGTGCCCAAACAATTCCACTTTTAGAAGTTTTTCCTACGGATATACTTACACATGTGTATAATTATCATATACACAAGGTATTCTTTGCTTTTACTTCTTCGTAATAGCAAAATATTGATTAAAGACCTAAGCGTCGTGTATGGAATCACTGAATCATTATATTGTACACCTGGAACTAGTATAACATTATATGTTAATTATAATTCAATTTGAAGAAAAAGAACCTAAACGTTCATTAAAGAAAAACTGATCAAGAGACTCCTGGGTGGCTCAGTGGTTAAGCGACTGCCCTTGGCCCAGGGCGTGATCCTGGAGTCCCAGGATCAAGTCCCACATTGGGCTCCCTGCATGGAGCCTGCTTCTCCCTCTGCTTGTGTCTCTGCCTCTTTCTGTGTCTCTCATGAATAAATAAATAATTTTTTTTTTTTTTAAAGAAAAACTTGGGCAGCCCTGGTGGCGCAGCAGTTTAGAGCCGCCTGCAGCCCAGGGTGTGATCCTGGAGATCTGGGATCGGGTCCCACGTCGGGCTCTCTGCATGGAGCCTGCTTTTCCCTCTGCCTGTGTCTCTGCCTCTCTCTCTCTTTCTCTGTCTCTCATGAATAAATAAATAAAATCTTAAAAAAAAACTATAAAAAAACTGATCAAATAGGTTATATAGTACATCGATATGTTGGACTATTGTGCAGCTGTAAGAATGAGGAAGGTTTTTTAGCACTGATATGAAACAATTATGTGTATATATATTTATATATATTATTTATATATTTATATATATTTGTATATATTTATATATATACATATATATATTTCCCTTAAGTAGAAAGAAAGGGCATGGCAATGTTATAAGATGGTACTGTTTGTGTCTTAAGAAAAAAGGGAAGCAGAGGTGCCTGGCTGGCTCAGTCAGTAGAGTGGATGACTCTTGATCTCAAAGTTAAAAGTTTAAGCCCCATATTGGGTGGAGATTACTTAGAAATATAATCTTTAAAAAAAGAGGAAGAAATAATGCATACACCTATTCATGACTATGTTTTCTTGACTATGGATATAATCTCTAGAGGAATATACAAGAAATTAGTGACATTGGTAAATGTCCAGGGAAGGGAGCAAACTAGCTGGGAGCCAGGGGGTAAAAGAGGGCTTTCCATATGTTTGAACATGTATTTTCTATCTTTAAAGAACCTTATATTTTGGGACACCTGGGTGGCTCAGCGGTTAAGTGTCTGCCTTTGGCTCAGGGCGTGATCCTGGGGTCTGGGATGAAGTCCTACATATGGTTCCTTGAGGGGAGCCTGCTTCTCCCTCTGCCTGTGTCTCTTTCTGTGTGTGTGTGTCTCTCATGAATAAATAAATAAAATCTTCTTTAAAAAAGAACCTTATAAAAAAATTTAAAAACCTTATATTTTAATTCTAAAACCTTTAAAATAACATGTCTACCTTTATTTTTTTTAATTTTTATTTATTTATGATAGTCACACAGAGAGAGAGAGAGAGACAGAGACAGAGGGAAGCAGGCTCCATGCACCGGGAGCCCAACGTGGGATTCGATCCCCGGTCTCCAGGATCGCACCCTCGGCCAAAGGCAGGCGCTAAACCACTGCACCACCCAGGGATCCCACGTGTCTATCTTTAAATACTGCATTTCAAGTTGTAGGACTTTAGCATGAGGATACTGTAAAAGAGGTACCAAAGATTTATGTCCAAAGATGTTCTTTGCATCATTATTTATAATGGTAAAATATAAAGAGGGGATTAAATAAAATAGTTATTAGCATTTGGAAATTTAAAACAAGAAATAGGGCAGCCCTGGTGGTGCAGCGTTTTACTGCCGCCTTCAGCCCAGAGTGTGATCCTGGAGACATGGGATCCAGTCCCACTTTGGGCTCCCTGCATGGAGCCTGCTTCCCCCTCTGCCTGTGTCTCTGCCTCTCTCTCTCTCTGTGTGTCTCTATGAATAAATAAATGAAATCTTTAAACATAAAATAAAATAAAAAATAAAAGAAATAAATGCATTAAGTGTGCACACTATACACCTCCTATGTAAAATGCAACAAACTGTATGCTCATTATCATGGATTAAGAGCAATCTGTCTTGTTCATCAGATCCACAACATCTGACACAATGCTTGACACATAATCACGTGATGAATAATTATAGAAAAAGTAATAGAAAAAACGCTGGCAGAATATATTCTTTAAAAAAATTTTTTTAAATAAAAAATAATAAAAAATGAAAAATAATTATTGATTGATTGATTGACCTGGGCTGAAGGTGGCGCTAAAACCGCTGAGCCACCCAGGCTGCTTATTCTTAGATGTTAACAATGTTTACAGGAGATTTTCATTTTCTTCTATGATTTTTCATTTCCAAATTTTCCTCTACGAACATGTACCATTTTTATGATTGGAAAGAAGTACAATGAGTGTCATAAGACTGCATCCCACAAAGAAATTCATATTTTTGGTGTCATGTCTATCAATGGAGGAACGAACAGCTATTTAAATGAGTACTAGTGAGTGTTTGCATTTGCTCAGCAGTGCTTACAGAAATTCTGGAAAGGATGGTAGTGGTGTGTAAGTGGCAGCTGGTACATTTAGTGAGTATTGGAGGTACATGAGGGGATAATTTGAATGCTAATTACAATATCACTCTGCATTTAGGAGGGATCACGGAACTGGGGCTGGAGTTATTTGACTGAACAGAGTTATATACGCATTAAGATCTCTTCTGGAAAAAAAAAAAAAAGATCTCTTCTGTAACGTTAGACCTGATTTTTGTTTTTTCCCTGTTTTTTTGACTACAGGCAAATCGAGGTTCTGGTTCCCACTCAGCCACTTACACATTCTGTGATCTTTCTATGATTATCTATCTCCATCTGCAAGCTGAGGCTAAGAGCATGGTCTTTGCAGGGTTGCTCATGAAGTGCGTTCCTAATGCAATTGAGGAGGTTAGCTCAGTTAGACTCTCTGGCTGCCTCCCTCCCCTTTTTGCTTCTCCCACATTTGTCAGTGTGTGTGTGCCTGAGTGGAGAACAAAAAGTTGGCTTAGAGGGCAGCCCGGGTGGGTCAGTGGTTTAGCGCCTGCCTTCGGCCTGGTGTGTAATCCTGGGGACCCGGAATCCAGTCCCGCGTTGGGCTCCCTGCATAGAGCCTGCTTCTCCCTCTGCCTGTGTCTCTGCCTCTCTCTCTCTGTGTCTCTCATGAATAAATAAATAAAATCTTTAAAAAATTAAAAAAAAAAAGTTGGCTTAGAAATGAGGAAGGTACTAAATTTTTAAGCAAACATTTTACATAATCCTACCATTGCTCCTTTAAGATAAGAATCATCCCATTTCCCTCTGAGGGAGTATTGCCAGGGAAGCTGTAACCATCCTAAGATCCTAATGATTAGCACCTATGATATGCTGATACACAATATTCACAGAGTTTTTCTATGACCTCTAGAATTTGTTCTAAGGAAAGAAGATGGAAATCCTCTATTGATCGTATTGCTGTGCCTGAGGACACCGGAGAACTTATTACATTAGTATGGGTTTTGGATGTTTGCCTAAAGCCACAAACCTTTTGATGTCCACCTTCTAGCCCTGAGAAATTCCTCATCACCCATATGATTCCTGCAAATAAGATAAAGCAGGATTTTTAATGGAAAATTCTCTGCTCCTTCTTGCTCTCCAACTTCAGTTGTCTTAGAAAATTTTTTTTGAAATACTAATTTCACAAAACAATTTTTCATTGTGTGTTTCAAATAATTTTAACACCCTCTAACAGTGCGCTTGCTTAAATAACAAAGTAGATGGGAATGATTAAAATTTCATAGACGGACTAGAAAAAATTATAAGTAATTATGCAAAAGTCAACTTTAAATGTCAATGTTTTAGGTATAAAACGTTAATGTATGAAAACCATTATGTAAACCATACCTGGATGATCTAATTTTGATTCACTTTCTTAATCCAGCTAATAGTGTACCAAGGAGAAATATACAAACTTGCAGATGGATGAACATTTTATACTGGGAGGGAAAAAAAATCATAGCCATTGGCAATGTAAAAGAATATTCTGTCAACAAATCCTTGCTGTAATGTGATAATGGTACCTTTTACTATTTCTTAAAACCTTGTTTCTCGAATGTGGTCCCTGAGTACTCACTCCTCCCCGGCCCTGGGGCAGCTCGGGATGCTTGCCACTAGGGGGCTCTTCCAAGAAAGGACTTTCCATTGCTGCCGGGCATCACTAACCTTATATTTTTAACTGGTATTGTTGGTTATCTCTGCTAAGTTAAAAGAAATAAATGCCCATTTACTTTTAAAAAGGTGTTTTAAAGATTCTCCCAAATAGAAAAACAAGAATGCAGAAATTAGGAGGAAAACTTCAGCGTTTGGACTAACCAGGTGAATAATAATTCTTTTAAAAATCAATTAATTACTCATGTTTACTGTCTCCCCACCCCCACCCCCCACCCCCACCCCAGCTCTCTGGCTGGAGAATGCTCCTTCTATTTGTATTTCTGCATAGCAGCAGTTTGGCTCCGATGAAATTTCTAATTCATAATACTGGTAGATGTGCCAAAAAGTCACACAAACCAGAAGGTTAAAAATAATTTCTATCAACTCTGCATAGTGTGTTGGAGGAAGAGCAGATTGTTGTAACTCTCGTGCTTACAATTAGAACACATTCATAAACAGAGACATTTAAATGTTTGTGTATATCTGATATCCTAAAAACATGAAAAATCAGGTAGGAACACTCAACATATATGTCTTCTACCACTCAGTGAGAGGAACAAAAATAGAAGTAATAATATTAAAATGATAAATAAGGGGACGCCTGGGTGGCTCAGCGTTAGAGCGCCTACCTTTGGCCCAGGTCATGATCCCAGGGTCCTGGGATTGAGTCCCACATCGGGCTCCCTGCATGGAGCCTGTTTCTCCCTCTGCCTGTGTCTCTGCCTCTCTCTCTGTGTGTCTCTCATGAACAAATAAATAAAATCTAAATAAATAAATAAACAAACAAAGTGATAAATAAGTCACATTTTGAGATTTTGAGAACTACCATATACCAAGCAGTGGGCAAAATGCTTTGCAAATTCGGGATTAATTTACTGTATTAGAGTCAGAATAATTTTAAATCCATCTAAGTATGTAGACATTTATTAAGCTCTCCAAGAAAACATACCAAAAATAATGTTCTTTGTCCTCCTGGAATGTGTACTCGGTGAACAGGCCTGGAGTCAGATCACTCCCTGGTGCCAGGTCCTTATTTCCCGACCTTCCTGTCGGAGGTCTTCTTACAGGTGGGACACAGGTCCCTGACGTTATGTTGGCCAAGTTCTCCTACACTTAGCTGTGTAGGTTTGGCTGGAGTCGCTACCTGTAGCCATAGTCCAGGACTCAGCCTTTTTTTTTTTTTTTTTTTTTTTAAGATTTTACTTATTCATGAGACACAGAGGCAGAGACACAGGCAGAGGGAGAAGCAGGCTCCCTGCAGGGAGCCCAGTGTGGGACTCGATCCCGGGTCCCCAGGATCACGCCCTGGGCCAAAGGCAGGCACTCACCCGCCGAGCCACCGAGGCGCCCCAGGACTCAGCATCGCTGACTGTGTTGCACAGATTCCCAGGGGAGGATGAGCATCTATCTCTACTTCTCTTCTGGATCTTTTGGGAATGGGAGTTCGCTGGGAAGAACAGGTGTCACTACATGACAGGAGCAGTGCTTAAGGGCAGCTGGCAGGAGCACGATTGTGACAGGCCCAGGGAGCTCCTCCTCCCACAGGGTATGGCTTGGAAACTTGCCTCTGGGTCACCACCAAGTGCAGGCCCTTCTCGGCCACCAGCTCTTTCCAGCTTCCAGCCAAAGGAATTCCTCCTTGATGCTGGAAACTCTGGCCCAGACGAGACTGGGATGAAAGGTTCACTCAGAATTTTGACTCGAGGGATGTTTGGCTAAAGGGCCAGGATGAGGAGGGACACCTGGGTAGCTCAGTGGCTGAGCACCTGCCTTCAGCTCAGGGTGTGATCCTCAGAGTCCCGGGATCGAGTCCCACATGGGGCTGCTTGTGGGGAGCCTGCTTCTCCCTCTACCTGTGTCTCTGCCTCTCTCTGTGTGTCTCATGAATAAATAAATTTTTAAAATCTTAAAAAAAAAAAAAAAGCCAGGACAGGGATAGCAAGCACACTTTCCTAAAACTCCAGCATCTTGTGGTGGGATGATAGTAATTGTTTTTGTTGTTGTTGGTTTGTTTTTCTTTACTATGAGCAATTGGATGCAGATAGATCCTAGAGGTCAACAAAGAGCCCTCAGGTAACAGCAAACACTCCTCCCCGACAGACCGACAGACCATATAACAGACAGTATAAGAAACTAATTTCCAGGGCAGCCCCAGTAGCTCAGTTTAGTGCTCCCTCAGCCCAGGGCCTGATCCTAGAGACCTGGGATCAAGTCCCACGTCGGGCTCCCTGCATGGAGCCTGCTTCTCCCTCTGCCTGGGTCTCTACCTCTCTCTCTCCCTCTCTATGAATAAATAAATTTTTAAAATCTTAAAAAAAAAATTCGTTTCCTGCACCATTCCAGCATAATGAAACAAACCTCAATTACCTGTGACCTGGCTACGCTCTAGATTGTTTCTAGATTGCTTATCCAGTTACTTAGCCAAGAACCATCTTTGGTCTCCCTTAGAAATCAAAGGAGCCTGGAATAAGAAGCAGGAACGGGTGAGAAAGAAACCACAATATGCTCTTGCTCTCAGGTGCCAGCTTTTGGCGCAGGTGCAGGCTGGGTCCCTGGGTCTGCTGGAGCAGAGCCAGGAGAGGTGGTCTTTGTCCAACAGAAGGGTCTCTCTCTCTCTCTTTCTCTCTCTCTCTTTTTCCTGAGGAACACCTCATGCCCGTTAAACACAATTCTGGCTAAGACATGTTAACAGTAAGTTATGTGACATCCTTTTAAGCTTTATAAAAAGGGGCTAAATAAAAGACTGGCTAGGCAAGCTGGGAAAATTCCTAATTTTATTAAGGCAGTGAAAGAGAATGAAATGCAAAATCAATAGCAAGTAGGACAGTGCAGAGCTCCTATAAATCACCGTCGCAGGCCTGTGAACAGCCCCGGGAACTTGGACGGCGTGTTTCCAGGGCTAAGACAGTTTCACACCTGCTTTGGCTCCATCAGCCCCGGCCCCTGCTCGCTCGCAGTGAACGATCGAGAAGACAGGCCGTCAGGCCCTTGCCCACCCTCTGCCTTCCTGCTGCCCCAGCTAAGGCCTCCTTCCTCTGCTCTGCTCTGCTGCCTTTCCTGAGGTCCCTGAGGGGGGGTGGGGAAGGGGGGATGGAGGGGGTGCCCTGCTTCTTCCCTCCACTTCCCAGACTCCAACTCACGCCCCCCGAACACATGGCCCCTGCGGGTCAGTGCTCCTGCCGGCCCCATCCCTTTCTCCTCCGCCCTAGATCATTCCAAGAGCGAGTGGACACACTGGATGTGGCCCTTCTCCAGCTTCATCACGCATACGCCCGGGGATTTGGCCAAAGTGCAGATCGTTCTCGAGGAGTCAGGCTGCTTTCCACGGTTGACTCAACAGTCCCCTCTTCTGATCTCCCGCCTCTGCTCTCCACCCTTCCCATTTTCCGCATCCTTTACAGCTATGCTCTGTGAGGGGGGCTGCGGGCAATGCATCCAGTGGGCCCTGAAGTTCTCTGCTCGCACGTCCACAGTTTCTGTCCCCACCAGGGCCCTGCAATGCCCTTGTCCGTGAGCAGCACTCAGCAAGCCCACTGGCACGACTTGACCTCACAGCAGAATTTCAGAGAGGCTACCCTCCCTCCTCCTTAAGACACTTTCCTTTTGACGTCCGCAGTGCCTCTTCCTCATTTTTCTTTCACCTCCGTCTTCTCCAGCATCCTTAGCTGGCTCCCCCTCATCCTCTCCACTGCTAAGTTTTGTGCTCTGCTCTGGCCTCCTCTCGCCCATGGTCCTACCCCGGGTGATCCCTTCCAGTCGCGTGCCTTGGAGGACCTTCCAAATGCCAGGGGCTTTCACATCTGTATCTCCAGCCCTGACTCATCAATCCGCCCACTGACTGATGTCACCTCCTGTATGTCCAATAGGCAGCTCATACTTTTTCATGACCCTAATGCAGCTCTTCATCTACTCTTTGCCCACACTTGTTCGTCCTCTGCTCTTCTGTAGCTCAGTGAAACCAGCAATCGTTTACCCAGTCGTTCAAGCCAAAAATGGAGGCAGTTCTTTGTGTCTGGGAGGTAAGGACAAGGTCACTTGTCTATGATGAATTTCCTTTTTTTTTTTTTTTTAATTTTTTTTTAATTTATTTATGATAGTCACAGAGAGAGAGAGAGAGAGAGAGAGAGGCAGAGGCACAGGCAGAGGGAAAAGCAGGCTCCATGCACCGGGAGCCCGACGTGGGATTCGATCCTGGGTCTCCAGGATCGCGCCCTGGGCCAAAGGCAGGCGCCAAACCGCTGCGCCACCCAGGGATCCCTATGGTGAATTTCCTTAGAAAACATTCTGCCTATGTCCGGTGTGGGCTAAGCTATCATCTCTTGTCAGTTACTACAATAATCTTCTCTTTTCTTCTGCAGTATCTTTTGCTTCAGTGGTCTTTTAAAAATGTCAGTTAGATCATGTTATTCCCCTATCACACTTAAAGTAAAATTCCCACTCAAAAATTTTTTTAAAAAAAATTCCCACTCTTTATTCTGGTAACTGGGTGCTAGCTCCCCTCAGTGGTTCAGTGCCCCACTGGACAGAGGCAGCCTCTGCTCCATAGTCACAAATACTGCCAAGAAGCCCTGTCCATGGCTCCAGCTCCTGCCACCAGCAGTCTTTGTGGTCTAGCATCTGGGCCCCAGTAACATCCCCTCCTCTGGTGGTGGCTTCCTGCATTGTTAATGTCTGTCACTGATTCTTTTTTTTTTTTTTTTTTTTGTCACTGATTCTTACTTCTTCCAATACATTCATTTGTGTGAAAGGTCTCCAGTAGTTTCTGTTTTCAGTTCTCAGCCCCTAGGTTCAACCTCAGAGCGCCCCTCCCTGACCATCAGGTCACTCTCTGGCCCACACACCTCTTCTGAGACTCTTCATCGCACTTCTCATTTTCTGCTACTTTTTTGTTTACTTATTTGTGTCGTGATGTCCCCCAAGCCTGGAGTAGTGTCTGATATGTAGGTGGCCTTCGGTGAGTGTTTATTGTAAAAATTAATAAAAAGAATGGACTGAGATTTGGCTAAGCTGAGCCTTGCTCAAATGGCGAGGTGATGCGAATGAATGATAATCAGACTTCTAAATACAAAATCCACGAAAAAGAAAGGAATAGAAGTAAAAGAGAAAAAATATTAAGTAAAAAAAGGAAAGCGTTACCCTTTGGCAAGAGAGACAATTACGATTACTATACAATTATTAGGGAAAAGAAAACATACATTTTTTTTAATGCCTACTAATTTGCCAGTTGCTTTACATACATGATTTCATTTTGTTCTGACATCACCGTATTGGGGAGAGACAGTATCTCCATTTCACTGTTGGGAAAACTAAGCGTCTGAGAGGTTAACTTATACTTAAAATCATAAGGCTGTAAAAGGTACAATAGGATCAAGCCCCCAATCTGTCTGATTAGGCCCAGCCCAGGAAAGTACATCATAGCTTCAATCCCTGCCCAGAGCTTCAGTCCATGCCCATAAATGCACAAGATGTAAATGCAGATATGTAAACTATTTCTGAAGCTCTTATTTTATTCAGTTAAACCCATGGCCATCCCCAGTGAAAGAATTTGAAAGATTTTTTTCAAATTGATTTCCAAGTTTTTCTTCCTTTCCTACTCCCTTCCCCTCCTCCCTAAATGAATCGAAAGGCACACCATGATCTACACAAGTAAGTAAATAAAAATATTGCCATCCGCCCACTAAAGTGGACGTTTGGTATTTTCTTCCAAGTTGACCTCAGAATAAGCCTGTTTTATTGATTTAGTCTGTAGGACGGAAGGGGCTTAGGGGATAGGCCCACCCCATATATCAGCAGCATCCCATAGAGCATGAAGTTGTTATTCAGGTATGTGCTACATATGGCATCAATAGAGAAAGATGGCCCAGTTCCCTTCAAATTCACCAGGCCTTTATTTGTACCAGCACCTCTGTTTCATCGAATTTCATTGAAGAGTCCCGTTATCTTCCTAGTTGGGACGAGTGAATTGTTCTCAGTCTTGTCCTTGATTTCCTATATTATCCCAAGGTCTGAAAATGGTGGGTGATGTTATACTATGCACTTTATAGGGAAACTGAGGGAGATAAGCCCCAAATGGTAGAGAAAATTGTTTTTTCCTAATTTGAATTTCCCCTGTTTGGTTGAACCAAGTATTTGAACAGGACTCTGACAATTACTTTTTCCCTGAGCCGTTCTTAAGACTTCTCCTTATCCCCAAACATCATGCTCTCAGAACACTGATAACTTACAGCAAACAAACAAATCATGGAAATTAAGTAGCAATAAAACTGTTGTCGGATTCATATAAAAAATATTATCTAGTATTTAAATGGCTATTATTTACAGAAACTTGGCAATTGTACCATACAAATAATGAAATTGATTCCAGTTACAGTCTATCTTTGTTTGGAAAGGAAATACCAGTAGTGTTTGAAAAATGGATTATTAAAGACCTTGGTTTGCTGAAGGTGGCTCATATGTTCTATTTGCTAACACAGCATCTTGTTGGGGGAAAAAAATAATAAGTGCAGCTTTTCCCTACCCCAGATTATTTTCACTACAGATCTTTAGAGCAGGAAATAAAAAACAGCTAATGGTTCATGGGGCATGTGGAATTAGTTTAAGCAAAGCCGAGCCCTGGTCCTGCTGACCGCCTCCTCTTTCCTGTGCTGTTTTGTCTATGCTGGCCTTCGAGTATGTCAACAAATCTCTTTTAAGCTCAGATGGGAAAGAAAGGATGGCGATTCTCTCTCTTTCTGTAAGGGTGTAATTTACAACAGATGTGGTTTTTTAGAAAGGTACAAGTTTGTCTTGTAAAATATTTGTAAAGAAAAATAGCCTCCGGATTTCACAAAGTAATCCTTACTTGGTTTTGGAGATGTCACAAAGAGCATTGTTTTTATAATACTAATATAATTCTTTTCTCACACAATTTGATTATAAGTCAAGATTAGTTTTTGGGAAGAGCCAAGTTTAAATATCTAAAACAGTGTAGTGAAGAAATACCATATGTGACTTGATGGCTTCTTGACAGTGACCTGAAAAGAGCCCAATTTCACTCAGGAGGCATGGGTTAAAGTCCTAGGAACTCTTTTTAACTAGTTATGAGATTTTGACTTCTCCAAGCCTCAGTTTGCTTATCTGTAAAATGGGGGATTCACTTACCCCTACCATCCAAGTGAGAAGATCAATTTAAAATGCGTAGTAAACCATAAAGTCCTACCTAAAGGTAAAGGAGTATTTTCATAACGCATCTATTCAAGAGAGGTGCCTGGGTGGTTCAGTCCGTTAAGCATCTGCCTTTGGCTTGGGTCATGATCCCGGAGTCCTGGGATCAAGCCCCTTGTTGGGCTCCCTGCTTATCCCTCTTCTTCTGCAGCAGCTCCCCCTGCTTGTATCTCTTGCTATCTCGCTGTCAAATAAATAAATAAAAATCTTAAAAAAAAAATACTTTAAGGGGATCCCTGGGTGGCTCAGCGGTTTAGCGCCTGCCTTTGGCCCAGGGCGCGATCCTGGAGTCCCAGGATCGAGTCCCACATCGGGCTCCCGGCATGGAGCCTGCTTCTCCCTCTGCCTGTGACACACTCTGCCTCTCTCTCTCTCTCACTCTATGTCTATTATAAATAAATAAATAATTATTTTAAAAAATACTTTAAGGAAAAATCTATTCCAGAAAAAAAATCTTTGTTACTTCCACACTTTGATGGATATGCCTTTTTGTATATATAATAAAAGGAATTTTTAAATTATTATTAGGAGCTGTACTAGTAGGTAGATGAGCAACAAAAGCTTGTGCTATTTAAGATGAAGTAATAAATTCTGACCCTGATTGAGCCATGAGGTTTGTTGAAGAACCAGTCACTGGTTCTAAGGAAAGTCTTACCTGCATAAACATGGACAGATAAGAATCACATGTGTCCTGCATGACTATGACTGGCTTTGGCCTTCGGAGGATACACAGCTTTCAGTGGGTGAGAAATACAGGAAACTGCTTAACTTTCTGCTAATTTTTCAAATCCAGTATCTTTGGGCAGCCCGGGTGGCTCAGCGGTTTAGTGCTGCCTTCAGCCCCGGGGTGAGATCCTGGGGGGCTCAGGATCGAGTCCCACATCGGGCTCCCTGCGTGGAGCCTGCTTCTCCTTCTGCCTGTGTCTCTGCCTCTCTCTCTCTCTCTCTCTCTCTCTCTCTCATAAATAAACAAGAAAAAAAAAATCCAGTATCTTTGATGAGAACAGATATGGCTTGGAGGTCCCAGAGGAAAGTGAGCACAGATTCAGATAGAGGTTTGAGCTGGGATGTTAGGCAACTGGCTTTAGGTTTCCTGACAGAGGGAATGAGAACAGTAGTACCCATCATCCTCTGGTGACTGTCATGAGGACACTGCAGGGTGAGACATTTAAGATAATCTATGGTTATATTAGGTGATTTGTACAAACACAGGAGATATAAATAAGAAGTGAGAAGATTCATCTTTATTAAGATTTTTTTTTAAAGATTTTCTTTATTTATTCATGAGAGACACGGAGAGAGAGAGAGAGAGGCAGAGACACA
Organism: Canis lupus baileyi; assembly: GCF_048164855.1. Lineage (NCBI taxonomy): Eukaryota > Metazoa > Chordata > Mammalia > Carnivora > Canidae > Canis > Canis lupus. The sequence goes on from NC_132839.1 coordinate 15,854,708, forward strand.
GGCAGAGGGAGAAGCAGGCTCCATGCAGGGAGCCCGATGTGGGGACTCGATCCCGGAGGCCCGGGATCATGCCCTGGGCCGAAGGTAGATGCTCAACCACTGAGCAACCCAGGCGTCCCCATCCTTATTAAGATTTAATACAATTTAACATTTGAAAGTCTTACAGTATTTTTTTTTTAGTCTTACAGTATTTTGTCAGAATCTTCACACTTTTTTTTTTTTTTTAAGATTTCTATTTATTTGAGAGAGAGAGCACGCACGAGTGGGGAGGAGGGAAAGGGGGCAGAAGCAGACTCCCCGCTGAACAAGGAATCCGATGTGGGGCTCTCTCCCAGGCCCCTGAGATTAGGACCTGAGCTGAAGGCAGATGTTTTAACCAACTGAGCCACCCACATGCCCCTCAAATTGTTAACAAGTTAATGACTAATATGTATTGGGCGCTTCCTATGTTCCAGATATTAGTAGTGCTTTAAATGGATTAAATTCATTTAATTCTACAACCATCACTACAGTAGGTTCCATCATTACCCCCATTTTACAGATGAAGGTAAGGAAATTGCTCAGAACCACAGAGCTAAGGAAATACTGGAGGCAGATTTGAACCAGGCTTAGCAGTGGAGCCAGTCAGTCAGAAGTCTGATCTTCTAAATCAGATTAGGGGCACGTAAACGAAAGAGAGCTCACAGCCTTCTCTAAATTCTCAGCAGCCCTCTCATCTCTGCATTTGAATTCCAACCGTATTTAAGCGCACATTTGAAAATAAACGATTTGAAAAGAGATTTTTTTTTTTTAAAACACACGCACATATACCCAACTTTTTCAAAACAAGTGAGGGTCAAGACAAAGTAGCCTAGCATTTGCTGTTTGGATTCAGAAGCAAGCAGGGTGCTTCTGTTCCCTGTTGCCACTTAAGCTCCAACCATGAACCAGTGAAAGAGCAGCAGTGCCATCCACCAGCCAGGCCCTTGCATCAGCTTTCAAATGGCTCCGAGGGGCAGAAGCTATTTCACAGCCCTTATCCTCTCTGTAAAAATGGCTAGTTCCGAACCAGAGGTGATTTTAGGACACATTTTATTTGACCATCTTTTCTGGGGGTTTTTTGTTTGATGTTTTTGTTTTTCATGAGGTCTAAGGACAGGGCTTGGTCCGCTGTAATCCTGAGCATGTGGTCACAGTTTCAAGACCTTTCCACAATCTGTTGGTTTTGACTTTACAGAAAACCCTGTGAGGCCTACAAATTTTTATCTCGAAACTTGTGTTGTACTGTCCCGGGTGAAAGTATCCTTTGTCACCTATTTTCCCCGTCGGGTTACTTGGGAACAGCAACCTCGCTGCCTCTGATGTGGCTTCTATCAAGGTTAGCCTGGAGCCAGGCCTTCTGGCCCTTTCGCTTGGGAAGCCATCTGAAAGCAGAACTTCCCACGGGACCAAAGCCTGAGATGGGATAATCTATAAAGCCACTCTCTGGAAAGTGCACTTCCTGCCTGCTGGCAAGGAGATTAAGCCAAAGGTTTTGATACTGATATATAGTCCTAATCTTTTAAGAGCTTTCAAGCACTAGCAGGACAGTTATAAGGAATTTTCTTAAATCATTAGGAAGAGGGAGATTTGCAGGGCCCTTAGGGCCTGCTGATGTGGGGTTGGCTCCGGGCAGCTGCCCCTCCTGACCACAGGTACCCTAGTGCACCTGCCCACACCTGCCCTGGGGCTTTCTGTAAGGTTTATTTACATTCGCATTGAATGGAATTGAAACATTTCTTTACAGGCGTCTACAAATGATTATTTTTGAATAATTGGGAGTTAAGACAGCCGACAGTTGTGTATGTGCTTGGGTTTTGTGTCATTTGTGTTTGCGATCAGAGACCTTTCCCTTCCTTTCTTCATATCCCCCCAACCCCCCCACCCCCACCCCCAGGAGCTATTGTTCCCCTTGCTCCAGCTGCCTTCTGGTTTCAGAGTATCTCTGAGTCCCTCCTCTTCTTCCTCTTGCCCTCAATCTCCTTCTCTCTCTCTCTCTCTCTCTCTCTCTCTCTCCTTTTTCTTCCATTATTTATCCCCCCCTATCTCGTCTCTTTCTTCCCTCTTTTTACTTTCCTTCCTGGCTTTCATCAGAATTCCTAGGAGTGCCAGTAGCCATTTTTAAAATGCCTGTTGTTGACATTGCCTAGCCTGGAGGCCATTTCTCTCCAAATGTCTGTTACTTTGCAGTCACTTTTACAGTTTCATGCAAAATGCATAACATTAAGCTACCACGGCAAGGCACAACTAAATGCGATTAAAAATTGCCCTGTAGAAAACGAATCCTGAAAAGCACAGGACTACCTTGCAAGAGAGGAAGCAAAAAAAAATCAAGACCAGGTAAATGCTCATTCTGCAGAAAAACATGTGCCGAGTCAGCAGAAGGAGGGGGTGGGGGAGAAAGATCTTCTCAGTATAACATTATAAAGAATCTCCGATCGTTTTCAAAAATGAAATTTGACAAGTTAACACTAAGTCGTCTGGGGCAAAACTAAACATGCATAAAAGGGCTGCATATTGGGGAGAATTCTAATATTTCAAAGTTTTGTTTTTAATAGAAGCAAAAATAGATAAAAATAACGTGAATCCTCTTAAATAAGAAACTGTGCCCATAATTTTATTATTATCATTATCACCACTAATAATTATAGACAGTTTCTTTGTACCAGGCATTGTACTAAGAGCTCTCTGTGTCTTATTTAATTTAGACCTCTTTATAACTCTGAAACGTAAATGTTTTAGAGAACTGTTTTACTTTTTAAGAGAAAAATACTCTGTCTTAACTGGTATACATCTGTCCCCTTAACCTCAAGTATTATCTCAGAATCCTTTATTTTTTATTTTTATTTATTTTATTTATTTATTTTTTCTCTCTCAGAATCCTTTAATGTCTCAATGGAGGGTTCTTATTATTAAGGTTAATATGAGAAGAACCAAGGCCTTAAGTAACCTGGGTAAAATCTGATAGAACAAGAACCGAGTAAGACCCGGAGATACGATTCAATGGTCAAGGGTCTCTGTGACTTGCCAAGGTGCTGTGAGAATTTCAGTATTCTAGATTTGGGGCTGAAACGTAGTTTTTCTCTGTCTGAAAAAAAATAAAGGAATACTGACACAGAGAAAATATTTCGCCACTTTGTGTGCCTTTATTCAATCTCTAGCTCATATCGAATATATTTTCCCTAGGTTAGAAGTATAGCTCTGAGAGGAGTTCATTTTGCAGGGCATTTTAGTGAATGAACCAAGCAAGTTGTGCACCAAAGCCATCTTTAGCATAAAAAATAAATCACAGGCAACCTAGACATATTCCAAACACAATTGTACACTGTGCTATGTGAGACTATATTTGCTCACAGAAGAGCTATAGTCAATAGTAAACTATAACAATTATGTCTCATAGCAAGTATCAATCTTAGTGCTTACACTTTGCCAGAGGTTACATATCAAGACCTTAAAGGAAAAGCAAAATTGTAATCAAGATTAGCTCTTTGGGGTGGAAAACCTGAATGCTTCCTCTAGGAAATAATAGGTAAGGTGATCGTATGCCCTGGTTTGCTTGGTCACTTTCATTTTATGCTTCTCCTGGCATAAGAGTCAACAGCTGCTTCCTTGCAATTCTTTTCTTTTTTCCATTCTTTTCTTTCTTTCTTTCTTTCTTTCTTGCACTCTTAAGATATTCTCTCACTCTAGAAAGTAACTGAAATAATATTAATTTTAGAACAAATATGTGGAAGGAACATATATTACATATTTGTTGTGATCAAAACAATATAGGTGTCCAACAGATCTGTTTTCTATCATGTGAATGGGGCTGACAGTGACTACTTTGGCAGGGCCCCTAAATACCATTCACAGACCAGGGCGGGATGCAGCTGGATGCATGAGGAACCCAGCCACACAATACGCACCCCCTGACACCTATCACTTTGGGTTTTTGTTCCCATTCAGAACAGGTCCAATGAATAGGGCACTTGTTATTTTGGTTTGACAGTCAATGGACGATGCTCTAAATATGTAAGGTACTCCTATTGATTCTTTAGATCTTTAGATTTTCCTAAATATATCAAAGCTAGGAAGTAGATACTTCTTTGGAAAAATCTAGTTAATTTTCTGTTGTGATATGTGATCGTAAAATAGGTGAATAGGAAAGAATCACTGTATTTCAAGTTTGCAGTTATTGATGTTTTGTGGACTATTTAAAATATAATAAGATTTTTAAAAATTATATTAGAGCCATTAGAAAAAGTTGTATGATATAAATCTCACATGTTCTTAGATTTACAGTTATAGCTCTTTTTTATGGGTAAATTTTTTTTTTTACATCTTCAAAAGAAACCTTAATAATGCATTAAAAAAAAAAAAAAACCAACCAACCAGTGTCACTACGAAGCCTTTGGATGATTAACTACCCTATGATATTTCTTTCATCCAAGCTGGTTTATAAAGGAAAGCAAAAACGACAATAAAAGAAATGTACCAATTTATTCTCTACTAATAAAGTATTGAACATTAGTGAAAAAAGTGTGAAATATTGGAATGCAACACAGAGCAATTCCATTACCCATTGCAGTTTTGGGTCGTATACTGTATATAAAGAGTAATTACTTCATTGGTTGGGGACCACAGTGGAGGAATATAGGATTTGATGAAAGAGATTTTAAAATAAAAATTTTATCCCCAAGCATTTGCTTTTCAAAACTTTGTCAACATTACAGACCATCTTATTTTGGTTTTTGGTGTTTGGGGGTGAGGGGCTGGGTAATGGAGTGGGAATACAAAAGAAATAGAAAATTAGGAGTTAGCAAATTTTAAAAATTCCTCAGCTAGTAATCCTACATCAGCACATTGTTTTTAAAGTCTCTACTAAAAATAGTTCTTGTAGATGCCGTCAGTGACACATCTTAAGAAGATCCTGTATTTAATATTCGCACACTGCATTATTGACATTACATCTGGTGGTTTCTAACACATCTTTCACTTCCTCCTGTTGAATCAAGTTTTCAAATTTTATTATCTTGCTGATTGTGGTGGCTACAATGTAAGTTTCTGAATGTTTTCAAGTCTTTTGTTTTTGTTGATCACACAGGGATTCTGGGTGGGAATGAAAAGCTTCCTGGGTAGGATGATAAGGTAACATGGTATGTTATGGAGAGAATAGGGTCTGGAGTTGGCCTGTCATAGTCCTAATCTAAGCTGTCACTTTTCTCGGATCCTCCGTTTCTTCTTCTGTAGAGTGCAAAAAAATAACTATGTTGTAGGATGATCGTGAAGACCAAAAGAGCATGTGAAACGCATGTTATAAAGCTCAATGCGTATCTGTTTATATTCTGCTACTTTCTGAAAAAAAATTTAGATAGGTATAAAAATACAAAAAATACATTAAGAAAAAAACAGACAAACCACCTAATATGATCAACCTAATATGATCAACGAGTGCCAATTCCTTAATTTCTTCTACTCATGTTCCTTCAGTTGATGATATTGGAGAAATTCAGGGAAATAGTCTGGTTACAAAAGTAAAACATGTTAACTGCAAAGAATTATTATTATAGGAAGATATGAAGAAGAAAATAAACTTTCATTACCTTTAATATTTTGACACCTTCACTTCATCTTTTCTCTAGCCTACCCAGTTCAAAAAAACGTTTGGATTATATTCTATCTCACATTTACGTTTTCCCCCTGCCTCCTGTCTCCATCCCAGTTTCTGTTAGATCATAAGTATTTTTCTTGTTATTACTCTCTTTAAATAGTATTTTGCGGGCAGCCCCGGTGGCGCAGCAGTTTAGCGCTGCCTGCAGCCCAGGGTGTGATCCTGGAGACCCTGGATCGAGTCCCATGTTGGGCTCTCTGCATGGAGCCTGCTTCTCCCTCTGCCTGTGTCTCTGCCTCTCTCTCTGTGTGTGTCTCTATGAATACATAAATAAAATCATAAAAAAATATTTTGCAATTTCATAATAGTCTATCATTGTATGTACCATAATTCCACCCAACGTGTCAGTGATTTTTTTTTTGTTGTTGTTGTTGTTATGAACAAAACTGCAGAGATGTTCTTTCGGATATTAATTGAATATATCAGAAATCCCATCCCTTGATTTGTCGTATTTGTTACAGATTTTTTCCCCACTCACCCTTTTAAATTTAAATTTAAATGAGGAAAAAAATAAATTTAAATGAGGATTTTTGACATCATGAGTTTTTTATATGTAACTCCTGCTATCCATTTTTTTTCCTTCGTGACTTCCTTCACTGCTTGTATGTTTAAAAGTTATTTCCTATTCCAAGATCACTAAATAACCTACCTAAATTTTCTTCTATTTTTATAATTCACCTTTAGCTTTTTGCTCTTTAATTAATCTAGAATGTTTTGGGGCTATGTATGTGAGGTAGATCTGAGGTAGAATTGGGCTATGTCAAGTAGATTTGAGAACCTATTAAGGTAGGATTTAACATAATTTTCTGCAAAGAGTTAATACAAGTACCCAGTATCATACTATTTTCATCTCTATGGTGGATTTGTGATGGTGCTTTATCATAAACAATCTCTTTTTCAATGTTCCTCTTTTATATTTTAATTACTTAAATATCTGGTACAATAAATGCCTTCTCATTATTTCTCTTTTGCAAAAATTTCTTGGCTATGGTACTCAATTTATTCTTCCAAACAAATTTATCAAATTCTCCCCATTTCACTGCATTCCAAACAAATTAGGATTTGCTTGAAAATGCACTAAACCTATATGTTCACCAGAAGAAAAGAATACATCCTTTTAATAATCAGCATTCTGGTGCAGAAACACCATACCTCTATTTTCTTAATGTTGATTATGTACATTTCTTACTATGGTTATGCCTAAGTGATTATAGGTTTTTTTTGTGTGTGTGTGATTTTAGGTTTTATTGCTATTGTGAAAATATTTTTTCACGTGATCCTTTCAAACTGATAAGGCATTATTTTCAATGAGTTTTGATTGTGTAACCAGCCGTTTTCGACTCCAGCTTGATTTATTCTGTATGTAGAAAACATATTTGTTAAGAGTACTTTCCTTCATAGACGTAAATGAATTTAACCAGTGCTCGAGAGAGAAAACACTGAAGGCCATGAGATTAGAACAGACCAGCTTTGTAATTTGGAAAGAACAGAAGCAGCCACTGGATATCCCTTTTTTTTTCCCCTAAAGTGTACGATTGCATAGGTGAAATTAATGCACTTTGTTTTATTGCTAGGGAGGGAAAAAAGACAAGAAATTGATGCATCCATGTCTATAATGACAAGTGAAGGGTGACTAATGGGGACCCTGAGAGTACAGAACTGTTCTGTATACTTTGAGCCTTATGTTCTCATCTACCTCATTGTCTGACGGTCCAACTTGGCATGAGCAAGATGAATAATGTAGACAAGTATCTCCCATGGGACTTCTATTTAAAATGAAGACTCTGAGTGACTTCTACCTAAAGATTGTGTTTGAAACTGGCCTCCATGTCTTCAGTCCCACTGGTGTTCTTGGAGGCTGCATATACACCTGTCATTCACTCGGCCTCAGTTTCTCAGGTGGCAGGATGCCAGGCCCAGCCATGTTCACAGTGCAAAGTGCTTTAGACTTTTCTGAAGTGAAAGTCAGTATGTAAATGTGCAACATGACGACATTATTATTCTAGCTTTCTGGCTGCTTTCAGCAAGCACTGACTGCCACATGAGGTCTCAAGTGTTCTGGCACAGTGCGGAAGTGTTCAAAAGAAGTTAAAGTAATGAAATTGGATCTACATTTCCATAGATATTCAAGCTGGCATGGAGGAATGGAGTCATGGAATCAGGGTTGGATGGTCTCCACCAAACAGCCTAGGCAAGTGCCTGTGGTGCCAGGCTACTAAGCAGAAATTTCAATCGTGAAAGGCCACCACTATTTCTTCCTCTAGGTCTAAAATTACAAAATGTGCACATTTCCCCCAGGCTCACACCATTCTCTGGGTGCTTTATACTCCATCCCACCCACCCATTCCCTGGAGCACACCAGCTTTGCTTAAAATCCAGGACAAGTTTTAAAATGAAGAACTAACTACCAAGAGAGAAAAATGTTTAGTTAGAACCCGAAAATAGTGTATGCTATTGTGTCAAGTATGTGACTATTACACTTAGGAGGTGGGCAAGGCTTACCTTGTATCTGGTCTTCCTAAGCCACTATTTAGGAAGTGTCTACTTAATGAGTGTCAGTTGACCTTGTTTTCCTACCGGCTCCCTCGCCCCATTTTAATTGCTCACAGGTCTTCCAGATTTGGTCATTCAGAGATTTGCCCTCTCCCTAACACCTTTACATCCTTCCCCATGCCCCAACGCTGGCTAAAACGTTTCTGTTCATCAGGGCAATGTCAACACAATCTGAGTCTCCTGCTTTGCAACCACCTTTATTTTGACATAGGTCCACGATGCTGGGGGCCCTTCCTCCTCCATCTCCCTTTATATTCTGAAAATTTCAAGGGTTCTAATCATCCATTTGTATGTAACTACAGAGGCGAAGTTTATTTAAGTTTAAAAATGTGACAGGGACAATTCAAAGAATTCAAGCACTGAAGAATATCTTTACTCACACAGAATCTCTCTTTTTTTCTTAATTGTATTTTAGGACAGTGAAAAAAAGGGATTTATAAATAAAATCTATGCCATCCAGGAGGTCTGTATCAGTGTCCAGAACATCCTAGATGAAGTGGCTTCCTTTGGCGAAAGGATAAAGAAGTGAGTGAGTGATGCTGACATGTGAGCCCTGGCCTTCTGTGGGACAGAGTGTCCGTTTGTTTTTCAGAGGGTGAAATGCCACATTCTTTTTGGCAGGGGATACTCCTTCTGGGTGATCTGTTGCTCAGTTTCTTCATTATTTACTTTGTTTCTGCCAGTCTTTGGTTTTATGAAAGTTCTGTCAATTTCCTTCCTGAAATTTAGAACATATTGGTTGGAAAGAAGTCCTACTTGTAGCTTTGAAGAAATAACACCGTCCTAAATTTTAGCACATTTTCAAGTGAAAGACTTTGTTCTTAAATGGAGTATGAAATCGTGATAGGAAAAAAATAAACCAAGCTAGATGAGAATTTCAGGTAACCAAGACACATCTTCATTTTATTATTGGTTGACTTATACTGTCAAGGAGCTCTAAAAAATTTTTTTAAATAGTATTTTATATAGCTCCCTGCAAAAATATTTTCAAATTTATGTATTTAAATAGTTGAGATCATAGTTACAGATGAAATAAACTAATGCCCTTTTAAAAATTAAAAAAAAGCATTCCCTTTCCTAATCTAAAATAGTTTTGTTGAAAGCCAATGTAAAATTAAGACTGTAAGAATGTTCCTAATATAAGAATTTAGTCTTAATTTTAGGTTATTTGCATTTTACTTGAATTTTATTTACTAGTGAACTTTTAAAAACAACTCTCTATAAATTCAATAAAGTGGTTTTATAAGGATTGACGATCAGTTAAGATATATGAAGGCAAAAAAAAAAAAAAAAGATATATGATGGCCCCATACTACTAAAGTGTGAAAATTGGCCTGTGTAATGCTTCCTACAGTCCATTCAAGAAGGGGTGTTGTAGATCCAGTTAAGCCTACATTCCTTGCTTCACGTATCAACTCATTGTTGTTTATTTATATTATTATTCACAAAAGTGTTCTGCAGATTTGAATCCTTGGACATACACATTTGAAAGGAGTAAATTATTAAAACGAAAGGTGTGAGACATTCACCTAGTGCTTTTCATGTTTCAGGGAATAATGCATTTTACTTTGTATACTTTTTAAATACATTTCCACATATGCATTGGTGCTGAGTTTCCACTTTTTTATATCATGTTAGAACAGCCTCCCTCTCACTCCACGTGTATAGCAGGCTTCAGTGTCTGACTTCGGAAGACTGATTCCTACATCTCTTTTATTCTTCCTTTCCATGTTATTTACATTTCTAAGAATGTTCCTTTGTTCCACACACCCTGCCCACTAGAGCATAGTGTACGTCCTAAATAGGGCATTTCCCTTTTGAGTATTGTCCTGTCTCTGAGGTACGCTGTGTGTTGATACCTGATGGAAGTATCCCATTTATACCATAAGTGCTGGGTCAGCTCTGAGGTCAGGCAAATTGATGCCTGCGGGGAGGAGGTTTCTTTTTAACTCCGGGTGGTAGGGGGCGTCAGGTGCTTGCCTGGAGAACATCATAGCCAGTTGAAGTATCTGATCAGATCCTGGCTGTGGACCAGCCTTGGGAAGAACTGAGTTTTGTAGAACAGGTACAGACAAAGGTATAGGTATAGGGTGGTGTATAGAACCTGCATAGGATCCAGTGAGTCTTACATGAGCCATCTTTTCTGCACAATTTTTTTGAATATTAAAAAGGAGAAAGTCCCCTGGGGTCACATGAGATAAAATGCATCTACCCAGAAAGCAGATTCAGAAGCAATCATTAAGTACCAAGTGAAAAGCCTCTATAATTACCACATCTTGTTACTAAATAATCATTCCAGAACTTTCTTGAATTGCATCTTTTTTGGGGGAAGATCATAGTCTAGATTTAGTTTTCATGATGCACTGTGGAAATAGAAAAGGGCAGTCTTTTTTTTTTTTTTTTTTTTTCTGACATTAGCTACACTGGTAAGGATTCCTTGCCATTTATCCTTCCAAGACGAGAAAGAAGAACACAGGGAGCCCTTCAGGGAAGCTGCCCAGAAAAAGGGTTTTCTGACTGAAGAGCCAGTGCCCTTGCACACTGAGGAGTGTTGATGGATGGCTCTGAGCTGAGCCCCAGGAAAGCAAGCAGACCCTCAGCCTTCTGTTCTCTCCACAAATGGGCAGAAGCAAGGGAAGCACAGGTGTCAGTGAGGGAAGGAAGGCATGATCCTTTACAGGTGACAGTTAAACAGGGCGCTCACTCTGGCCATGGGAGGAAAAAGACAAAGAGGAAAGCCAGACCCCAAGAGTTACTGAAAACAAGATGAGACTGATCTAATTTTGACTCTTTTACTAGAAAACACATGTTTAGAAAACACTGGACCTTAAATGGACACAAAAGGCAAGCTATTGGCCCACAGAGCTAAATATTCACTCCTAAGTGTTATGCTGAAGCGAAATATAGGAAGAAGACCCCTTAATCATCCTTTAGTGGATCAAAATCTGCCCTGGATAACTCCCCCCGCCCCACCCAGGTGCACATAACATATGTTACCAGGAAATGAGAGAACATTAAAAATAGTCATATATCCATATCACATGGAATTTCATATTTTCTTGAAGTGTCTTTGTGGCCCTTGTCACTGCAATAGACTCCTAGAGTTGATTAGCTCTAAAAACATCATTTTGGTCCAATAAACATCACTACCAGTCCCTCTTGTTACAATAGAAGTTGTCCTCACTTTTCAAGTGGGAAGTTGAGGCATAGAAAGGTTGATTCATCTTAAGTCACAGAGGAGAATCTAGGCTTTGAATGCAGATCACATACTTCCTCTGCTCTTTTTTCATTAAACGATGAAGGGTCCCCCAGTGGTATGTGTTAGATGCTCCTGAGAGGCTGGTTGTTGAGCCAACTGTACGCCCACACATGGTGACATGGTTATATACCCGACACTGATGACTCCATGCAATGGTTCTGTTTTATTATTTTGCCACTCTCTCTCTCTCTCTCTTAAAAACTATGAGATTCACTACAGATTATCTACACAAAAGCTGCTAAATCATTACAGTCTTTTCATGTCCCATTTCCCTGATTTTTGGCACCTATTTTTACCTTTTCTGTCTTTTTTTTTGTTGTTCCACTACATTCCTTCCCATCTTCTTAGTACTGTCTTTTTGGTAACCCCTTCCCCCATTTTTGTTCATTGATCCCTTTTTTTGGCTCTTTGTTCTGATGTTTTCTCACTGTCAACACATAGTCTTGCAGCCTTCCCCAACCCTCTACATTATCCATCATCAGCAGTATGGGAACACTGCAGACCCATCAGCCAGGCCCTGCTATGACCCATTGTGCCAGCTTACACTCCATTTTCACAGTCTTTCCAACATATGTACTGCGCGTGCTCTCCTTTGCCAGAAATAACCCAGAGAGAATAGTAGTCCATACTGACTTTATTTCTTAATTATCTCTGTATTTCTGGGAAAGGCAATGATGGCAGGTGAATTTTTACAAGGCTAACTACCCTGTTCCCCTTCCTGACTTCTAGATCCATTGAAACATAACTGAAGTGAAAAGTGAGTATTCCTCAAAGGAATTCTAAACCTGAGAGGATTTACACAACAGTGTGAGCGTTAACTCTACAGACAATTGCTGACATTTTATTTCCAGTGTCTGCAATCCAGTGTGAGTTGAAAAAAGAATGAATGGTAGGCCCAGGGGCATTCTCCTCTATGAAAATCTGGAGAAAACAAGATTGGCTACTAGTTTTAGAAGTAGAAAAACACACATACACACAAAGAGGTAGAAAAACACATTTAAAAAAAATTTTTTTTTTTTGAGCCACATAAGGAGTCACCCAACTAGTGCAACTTCAGACCATAAAGTCCCCTGGGACAATCTGGAAGGGTTGGCAGCCAGACCTTTCACATGGGCCCTGCTTTCATGAAACAGCACACTGACTAACCTGTGTCCTCTGACAGGCTACTACAATTGCCTTCTATTCCAGAGAGAAATGCAGTCTTACTAGATCCCTCGTCCAGAGTCTGAGTCAGAATCACTTTATTTTAATCTTTGTTTGAAAAGAGTATATGAAGTGCTCAGATTGCTGACGTGTTACTTTCTCATTCAGTACTTTCAACTGGACAGTCCCATTCTTAAGCTGGCTGGCCATTGTAGCCCTCTGTGTGTTCACAGTCATCCTGTACTTCATTCCACTGAGATACATTGTCCTTGTCTGGGGTAAGTAAAGCCTTTTTTTTTTTTTTTTTTTTAAACTGTCTTAGATACTAGGAACGAACTATTTTTAAGGGATGAGTTATACTGTCAGTAGTTCCCTATATTTATGATCATGAAGCTACTCCATGATGAAAAGAGACAGGTCAGTTAAAAATCACAACAGTATAAAGATTTAGGTCTACCTACAAAATGCATTTTTCTTATCTGGCACCATAGGCTCCATCATACTGTAAACATGTAGTTGTGCAGATTCTTCATATATCAAAGTGTAGCTTTGTCTAGATATCATTCTGATTTATTTTTACCACTTATACGTAAACAGAGGCATTTCGATCCGTATGGTGCATTTAGGACAATATGCTTTTGTGCTGTGGTACTTTATCTTGTAGAAGCGTCCGTAAACATGGGACTATATATGGCCGCCTATTTAAGAGGTCACCTTTAGGATGCAGGAAGAGGGTCCTTGGCACTGACAGGTTGCTTAGGAATAAGAAATCTGCTTTATGTGTACTAAACAAAAGTGCTTCTGCAAAAACCCACTTTAAAGGTGATATTTTTCCAGTCCTAATTTTTAATGCAGTAATGCTGCAATGCCAACAGTTCCTGTGGCCCTAGATTCCACTTAGGTGATAGTTTCAGCATTCTGCATTGTTTTCGGGTTCCTCTTCCTTATCTGAGAAAATTTGTGCTTTGAAGAAAATGGTCAGTGTCTACGATGGACTAATTTATAAAACTACATTAATGATATACATATATATACAAGACCAGCTAGAAGTAGGATTCTTTACTTAACCACCGGCCTGCACACACATAAGATTGCTAAACATACACAAAATGCAAAGAACCAAACTGGGTGTTAATTCCAGAAAACATATGTTTACACTAAAAGCAAAAAGGTCAGAAGGAATGTTTTATTATTTTAAGACTTTAAGAGAGATGTGTGAATAAAGTGACAGAGGGGTCTGAGGTCCCCACACCCTACAGTTTTAAGATTCCTATTTCTCTGTTCTTTTTGGCCTATGTTGTCATGTCCTGAGTAAGCCCTCTTACCCTTTATCATCACTCCCCTTACCTTTATAGCTCGGGGAGGGAGGAATAATGATTATTTTTTCCCTTCTTATAATTTGAACAGTTTCAAATAAGATAGTACTTTCACTTGTTTAGTTAAACAAGGACGGAGGCATTTCTTCCCTCGGTGCATTCAAACCCTCAACTTTCATTCCTTCTTTTGATGTATAAAACAGATGCTTTTTATTGAAGGAATTCGGGGTAAGGCAATAGGTGTGCCACTTTATTATCTCTAACCTTCCTAGGGTCAGATCTGCTGTCTCCATTGTGATAGTTGATGAATTTCTGGGTTTTTTTCCCCCAGCGTTCTTAGAAACTGGAACCCATGGCAGACATCTGGCTCTGTAACCTGGGGTGGCCTCACTGGCTCTGTCTTAAATGTAATTCTTAGAGAATGTGCCCGGGCCTCTTGTTTCACCAAAAGAAATAAAACAAGAACAGTATTTCTTCAGTGCTATGTGATTGCTGAAATATTAACTAGAAATTTAAGACATGGGTCTCACATGGGGAGACGGACCAAAATCAAGAATGCAAAAGATGTTTATTCTGCTGGCTTCCTGAAGAAGAGCCAAGATGTTCTAACTTATGGTCCAGTCTTTACGAGCCTGTTGACTTCATATAAAGCTGTTAATTTATTTTTTCATATGTGAATATGCTTGGTCATATATTAAGTGCAATATAAATTTCAAAGAGTAGACCTATCCCATTGAAATCCTACCTTATATCATACAATGTGTAGAATAGATGCTTCTGGTTTTATATATTGTTTCAACACCTCTATCTCATTAAAGTTTTTGTTTCTATAATAGCTCCAATTTCATCTATATGTACCCCTCAGTCACATTTGCTCTTCAGGTAGTGCAGAGGATTAACTGTTGAATAATTTAGTATGGGTAGATATGGCTCATCTGTAATGGTTCTTGGCTGTTCTATTCCAAAAGTGATCCAAGTAAGTCAATCACAGCATCTTTTGCAAGCATTAAATTTAAATTTTGTGTAATTTAAAAGGAAAATTGCTTCCTGAAAATCTCAATGCCAGAGATGTAGAAACGGAAACATTTTCTTCCCCCATGGTGAGAACTTTTAAGATCTACTCTCTTAGCAACTTTCAGATATGCAATACAGTATTGTTAACTGTAGTCCTCATGCTATAAATTACATCCCTGTCACTTATTTAGTAACTGAAAATTTGTATCCCTTCACCCATTTCACCCATCTTCCCACTTGCTGCCTCGGGTAACTAAACATACACAAAATGCGAAGTCTGGATCTATGAGTTTGGCTTATTTATTTGACTCATTTCACTTAGCATAATGCTTTCAAGGCCCACCTCCATTGTTGCAAATGGCAAAATTTCCTTAATTTTTATGGTTAATAGTCCACTGTATATACATAGACAATATTTCCTTTATCCATTCATCTGTCAGTGGACACTTAGGTTGTTTCCGTGTCTTGGCTATTATATAAACAGGGCTGCAGTGAACATGTGCCAGGAGGGTGTATTTATCTTCTTGAGTTAGTGTTTTTGTTTTCTTTGGATAAATGTCCAGAAGTAGAATTGCAGGAATGTAGGGCAGTACCACTTTTCTTTCTTTCAGGACTATACATACTGTATTCCGTGGTGCAGCAGTTTACACTTCCACCAACAGTGAATGAGGGTTTCTGTTTCTCCACACTTGTGGAGAAATGCCTGCCAACACTTTGTTATTCCTTGTCTTTTTGGTAATAGCCATTCTAACAGTTGTGAGGTGATATCTCAAGGTGTTTTTGAATTGCATTTCCCTGATAGTGATATTGAGCATCTTTTCACATACTAGTTGGCTATCTGTAGGTCTTACTTGGAAAAATGTCAATTTAGATCCTCTCCTTTGCCTATTTTTTTAATTGGATTGTGTTTTTGTTTTTGCTACTGAGTTGTATTAGTTCTTGATATATTTTGGCTATTAGCCCCATAGCAGAGTTAAGATTTGCAAATGTCTTCTCCCATGCGATAGGTTGCCTTTTTGTTTTATTGGTAGTTTGCTTTGCTGTGCAGAAGCTTTTTAGTAGGATATAGTCTGATTTATTTTTACTTTTGTTGATTTTGCTTCTTGGGGTCAAATCTGAAATGTTTCCAAGACTGATGTCAAGGAGCTTACTGCCTTTATTTTCTTCTTGGAGTTTTATGGCTTCCAGTCTTAAATACAAATCTCTAATCCATTTTGAGTTAATTTTTGCACATAAGATAGTCTGGTTTCATTCTTTTGCATGTGGTTGTCCAGTTTTCTAACACCATTTATGAGACTGTCCTTCCTCCACTGTGTATTCTTGCCTACTCTGTCATAAATTTCTTGATCACATATGTGTGGGTTTATTTCTGCACTTTCTATTCTGTTCCATTGATCCATTTGTTTTTATGCCAATATCATATTGTTTTGACTACTATGGCTTTGTAATCAGAGAGCATGATGCCTCCAGCTTTGTCTTTCTCAAGATTGCTTTGGCTATTTGGGGTCTTTTGTGTTTCCATACCAATTTTAGGTTTGTTCTACTTCTGTGAAAAAATGCCATTGAAATTTTGATAAGGATTGCATTAAATCTGTACATTACTTTTGGGTAGCCTCAACATTTTAACACTGTTCTTCCAATCCATGAACATGGACTATCTTTCCATTTATGTAGGTTGTCTTCAATTTCTTTCATTAATGTCTTAGAGTTTTCAGTATACAAGTCTTTCAGTTCATTAAACTTATTCATGGGTATTTTATTCTTTTTGATGCAACTGTGAATGGAATTATTCTTAATTTCTCTTTCTGATAGTTCTTTGTTAGTATATACAAACAAAACAGATTTTTAACTGATTTTTGTATCCTGGGTTTGCAAGTTGGTTCCCGTACACAGAATGCATAGACTGAAGAAAGAGGCAGACCATCTCAGAGTGGTAGGTGGTATATTTTATATACAAGGGAATTGACTTATGAGGCTTCTCCAGAGTGGCCACAGGCAAGTAAATCTCCACCCTTGCTCACTAGAATCTTAAAATTTTACATAGAGGAGTTAGCTGGGCTCAGTCTCATATACAGTCCACATGGTCTCAGTAACACCTTACTTTATCAAGGCTACGTCTTTGGAGCAGTTCCCACTGTGAGTACATTTCATTGAAATGTAGAATGTACATTTCAAAAACCAAAGTGGGTGAGGAACCTCTAATTGTGAGTTCAGCAACCAAGTCAACCGTAGGTCATATCCTCTTCATTATATCTTCCCCATAATCCTGCAGCTTCATTGAATTCACTTATTAGGTTTTTTGTTTTTTGGTGGAATCTTTAGTCTTCTATATATATCATGATGTCATTTGCACATACTGAGTTTTTCTTTGCAATTTGGGTATTTTTATTTTTCTTGGCTGATTACTCTGGCTAGGACTCCCACTAGTCTGTTGAATAAAAGTGGTGAGAGTGGACTTTATCTTGTTTCTGAACTTAGGGGAAAAAGCTTTTAGTTTTTCATCACTATGTTAGCTATGGATTGTCATATATGGCCGTTTGTTATATTGATGTACGTTTCCTCTGTATCCACTTTGTGGAAAGTTTTTATCATCAATGGATGTTGAATTTTGTCAAATGCTGTTCTGCATCTATTGAGATGATCATCTGATTTTTATCCTTCATTTTCTTAACATAGCATATGACACTGATTGGTTTGCAGATGTTGTACTGTCCTTGTATCCCTGGAATAAATCCAAATTAATTGTGGTAAATAAGACTTTTAATTATTCAATGCAGATTGCTAATATTTTGTTGATTTTTTTCCCATCTCTGTTCATCAGGAATATTGGGCTGTATTTTCTTTTTGTGTGTGTGTGGGGTTCTCTTCTAGTTTTTGGAAGATTAAGAAATATTCTATTCTTTGAATGTTTGGTAGAATTCAACAGTGAAACTGGTCCTGTTTGTGGGAAGGTTTTTGATTACTGATTCAGCTGCCTTCCCAGTAATCAGTCTGAATAGAAATTTTGTTTCTTCATGATTCAGTCTTAGAAGATTATATGTATCTAGTGTGTAGTCTTATGATCCTTTATACTTCTGTGGTTTCAGGTTTAACATAGCCTCTTTCAGTTCTGATTTTATATGGTTCTTCCTTTTTTTCTTGGCAAGTCTAGCTAAAGGCTTGCCATTTTACTCATTTTTTCAGAGAACCAGCTTCCTTCTATAACTTTGGGTTTTGTTTGTTGGTCCGTGAGGTATAAAATTAGGTTGAGATTTTTCTTTTTTTATTGAGGTAGGCATTTATTGCTATGAACTTCCCTCATAGAATTGCTTTGGTTGTATCCACATACATTTTGGTATGTTGTATTTGTTTTCATTTTCCTCAAGGCATTCTTTTATTTCTTCATTGAGTCATTGGTTCAGTAGCATGTTATTTGATCTCCCCATACTAGTGAATTTTCCAATTTTCTTCTTGTAATTGATTTTTGTATGCTTTTTATTGGAGTTTGATTTGCCAACATATAGTAGAACGTCCAATGCTCATCCCGTCAAGTACCCCCCTCAGTGCCTGGCACCCAGTCACCCAATGCCCCTGCCCACCTCCCCATGTAATTGATTTCTGTATTCATACCATGGTGGTTGAAAAAGATGCATATGATTTCAGTCTTCTTTATTAAGACCTGTTTTGTGGCTTAACACATGAGCTGTCCTGGAGAATGTTGCATGTGCACTTGGAAGAACGTGTATTCTTCTGCTTTTGGATGGGATGTTCTATTGATGTCCATTAGGTTCATGTGGTCAAACATGTCATTTAAGGCTGACGTTTCCTTATTGGTTTTCTGCCTGGATGATCTAGGTATTGATGTGAGGTATTAAAGTACTCTAGTGGGGATTCCCGGGTGGCTCAGCAGTTTAGCACCTGCCTTCGGCCCAGGGTGTGATCCTGGAGACCTGGGATCGAGTTCCCCATCGGGCTCCCTGCATGGAGCCTGCTTCTCCTTCTGCCTGTGTCTCTGCCTCTCTCTCTCTTTTTCTCTGTGTCTCTCATGAATAAATAAAATCTTAAAAAAAAAAAAAGATTTTCAAAAAAAAGTACAGTACTGTAATACTATATTGCTATTTCTTCTTTTATATCTGTCAATATTTGCTTTAGAAGTTCAGGAGCTCCTATGTTGGCTGTATAAATATTTTAAAATGTTATATCCTCTTGTTGGGTTAACCCCTTTTTCATTATGTAATATCCTTCGTAGTTTATTTATTCATTCATTCATTCATTCACTTATTTATTTATGATAGTCGCAGAGACATAGGCAGAGGGAGAAGCAGGCTCCATGCACCGAGAGCCCGATGTGGGACTCGATTCCGGGTCTCCAGGATCGCGCCCTGGGCCAAAGGCAGGTGCCAAACCGCCGTGCCCCCCCAAGGATCCCCCTTCGTAGTCTCTTATTATTGTTTTAAAATGTTCTGTCTGATGTAAGCATAGCTACCCCAGCTTTCTTTTGGTTTTCATTTGCATGGAATATGTTTTTTCCATTCCTTCACTTTCACAGTCTGTGTCTTTATATCTGAAGTGCATCTCTTCTAGGCAGCATACATATAAATGGGTCTTGCTTTTTATCCATTCAGCCATTTGATATGTTTTGACTGGAGAATTTATCTCATTTGCAGTTAATTACTGCATAGGTATGTACCTATTGGCATTGTGTTGTTTTCTGTCTTGTAGTCCCTCTGTTCTTTTTTTCTTTTGCTGTCTTCCTTTGTGATTTGATGGCTTTCCTTTGTAGTATGCTTTGATTGCTTTATTATCTTTTGTGTATCTAGTTTTAGGTTTTTGCCTTATAGTTATCATGAGGCTTACATATTACAACTTACAACAGTCTATTCTGTTGGCAACAGTGGAAGGTTGGATGCATTCTTAAGCTCTATATTTTAACTCTCCACCCACATGTTCTGTTTCTGATGTTACATTTAACATCTTTTAATCTTGTATATTCCTTAACTAATTATTATAGTTACATTTTTGTAACGTTTGTCTTTTAACCTTCATGCTAACTTTATAGGTGATTAATCTACTACACTTACTATATATTTACCATTACCAATGAGACCTATAATGTTTTCTTAACTAATTATAATTAGCATCCTCCCTTTTTCAGCTTAATGTAGTCCCTTCCTTTAACATTTCTTGTAAGGCCAGTTTCATGGTGATGAACTCCTTTAACTTTTGTGCCACTCTTTCTGGCTTGCAGTTTTTGTTGAAAAATGTGCTTATGGCATTATGGGGGTTCCCTTGTACTTACCTGGTTGTTTTGCTATTCTTAAGATTCTTTTTTTTTTTTTTTTGGTCATCTTTCCCTTTTGATTTTTTAACCATAATGTGTCTTGGTGTGGGTCTTTTTACCTCCTTTTTTGGAACTTTCTGGTCTTCCTGGCTTTGCATGTATTTCCTTCCACAGGTTAGGAAGGTTTTCAGTCCCCTTTTACACCTCTTTCTGGGACCCCTATAATGTGAATGTTAATATGGTTAGTTTTGCCCCATGTCCCTTAAGTAGTCTTTAGTTTCATTTTTTTTTTTTTTCCTTTCTGCTGTTCTGCTTGGCTGAATTCCACTGCCAGATCTTTGAGTTCAATAGTCCTGTTTCATCTAGTCTCCTGTTGAACCCTTCTAACATATTTTTCAGTTCAGTGACTGGATTCTTCAGCTCTGTGACTTTTATTTGGTACTTCCTTGTATTTTCTGTCTCTCTGTTGAAGCTCTCACTGTGGTCTGTTCTTCTGAGTTTGGTAAGCATCAATATGACCACACTTTGAACTCTTTAACAGGTAAATTAGTTACCTATTTCATTAAGGTTTTTTCCAGAGATTTTCTTTTTTTCTTCCTTCTGGAACGCATCCCTCTGTTTCTTCATTTGCCTCAAGTCTGTGTTGGTTTCTATGCATTAGATAAAATAACCCTTCTCCCATTTTTGAAGACCTGGCTTTGCTTAGGAGTTGAACATTATTGTTCAACCCTGCCTTAGCTCTTGGTTGTCTAACCTGTGTGATTGTCTGAATAACCTATTTTAATAGCTCCCAATAGTTGATGGTATGCCAAGACCAGTCATTATCTAGGTTTAGGCTGGATAAAAACCAAACCCATAGACAGCAGCTCCTAAAGAATGCAAATATATATAGTCCTATAGGACTACAAGTGTAAGCCCCACTGGTCACTAGACTCTGGGAGACAGTAGCTAAAATTGGGGCTCCAGATGAGTAGGTAAGTAAATTCCTTTCAAGGAGATGCCAGTGTACTGTAGCAATAACACAAAGATGGCTTCCTGCAGCATACATGTCCTCAGAGCACTTTTCTAAGCCTCTAGATATATTTCCAACTTGAAGTATGCTGTGCAGGCCTGAAGCTCTAGGAAAATCAGATAGGTCTCTTTCACTGATAGACTATGAATGTATTTTAGCTGTATGTCTGTGCACTGCCTTGGGGGGTGGTAGCCTGCCTCTCTAATGGTTACAGTCCTGTGGGACTCAGAAATACAAGCCTCGTGCTTACCAGTGCTGGGAGATCAAAGGGTATTCCCTCAGTGGCAGCTGTAAAAACCAGGGCACCAGATATACATAAAACCTCCCCTCTGAGAGATACTGCTGCTCTGAAGCATGGCACAGTGTCTACTCTCCAAGGTTTCTGGAGTTTACAGTCAGCCCTTATATGTTTAATTAGAAGCCCACCCCTCAGGCAGCAACTATGATGATAAGCTTTGTCTGTGACCAAGACTGAACATCTGAGTCTGTTGCCTCTAGCTATGTCCTCAGGGTGGTAGCTGTTTGAGAACTCTGTTTTCTTTGCTTATAGTCCTGTGGGATCTGTGAACATGAGCCCCATGGGCCATCACAGTCAGGTGATACACAGTGTCCTGCTACAAAAGTCAAGGGTGTCAAACAAGAATAGAAGCTCCTTCCTGGGAGATGCAACATATAAGCTATAGTGAGGCAGAGAGTGTAGAGTGCATCCATTGGACTCTGTTCCACGAGAACTCCATAAACTCTCAGAAGTGGGCCAGCAGAGGGTTGCACAGCAGCCCAAAGCTCCTCTATAAATAAATAGGCTTCTTCTCAGAAAGACTGGGGGTCTCTTTCAGTCTGCTGTCTGATACAGTGTACTGGGGACGGTGGTCTGCCAAGAATGGTCTGATTGTTAGCATCCCATATAATTCAGTAATGGAAGCAACACTGGCCTACTGAGCCCAACAATCAAGAGGTGTTCCCCTTACTGGCAGCCACATAAACCAAGGCACCAGATGTATGTAAAAACTCCCCTCCAGGAAATGTTGGTGCTCTGAAGCATGGCAGAGAGAGAATGTGAGGATGATGACTCCCAGTCAGGGGCGGGTGGGTAAAAATGGCACCCATCAGCTCTACAAGGCAAACAGGATACGAATATGTCACCCACCAGTAAGAAAGTATCCCAGCAGGCCCCTAACCCTCCAGCTGAAGTTTTAAAGTTATGTGAAAGAGATTTATTTGCTTAAAGTCTGGGTGCTTTTCTAAAGGCTGCTTCTATGCTGCACCCTGGGGCAAGTGAATCTGCACAGGAGCCTTTTGAGCCATTTCTCAGTTCACTACAGTTCCTTATATCTCATGGTTTTCAAAGCCAGATGTGTTGGGGGCTCATCTCTCAGGTACAGGACTTAAAAACTGGGGTGCTTGATATAGGGTACAACCTGTTGCTCCTCAGAGAGAGAAGCTCCATGTTTGTGAGTTATGTCATGATTGTCGGTTGCCTTGCTGGGCTAGGGTTTACAATGAGATTTTGTCTCAGCTTCTCCTCCCCACTTCCATTTGGCGTTTTTCTCCTTTACCCAATGTGAAGAAGTTGCTCAGCTAGTTTTCATGTCTTTCTCAGAGGGAACTGTTCCATATGTAGCTGTAGATTTGGTATGTTCATGGGAGGAGGGGAGTTCAAGATCTTCCTACACTGCCCTATTGAGCCACCTCCTAGATGTAAAACCAGACATAGAACTGGGGCACCATACATGTGTAAAAGCTTCCGTAGCGGAGATACTGACACTCTGTGGAGTGAGGCAAAGGGAATGTGTGGAGATAGCATCCAAAAGCTGGAGCAAGGCAGAGGGAAAGTGCAAAGATGGGACCTCCAGTCTCTGGCTCCAGAGAGCACCACAGCCGTCCTTTGAATGTGTGTCTCCTCAGATGCCTGCCTACCCCTTGGACTGATGCCCCAACACAAGTAAACGAGCCTCTCCCAAAGTTCAGGCACCCCTCAATTACCTGCTTCCATGTGGGGCCCTGAGGTGACTCCAAGCATGCCAGCCCTTTAAGGGCTATTTCCTCAGATCACTATAGCCTCGTTGGTCTCATAGTAGAAGTGAGCCACATTGGTTTTCAAAGGTAGATGTTTTGGAGGGTCATCATCTCACAGGTGCGTGTGTTAAAAGCTGGGGGGTGCCTGATGTGGGGTTCAAACCTTTCACTCCTCAAGAAGAAACTACTACAGCTTTTAAGTTCCTTCCTGACAGCAGGTTGCCACACTGAGGATAAGGTTCATCATGAAATTATGTCCAGGCCTCTCCTACCTGCTTCAAAGTGAGTCTTCTCTCAGCACCAGATATGTAGGAAGAGAGTTTAGGGTCCTCTTGCTTCATCATCTTTAAAGCTATCTATCTATCTATCTATCTATCTATCTATCTATCTATCTATCTATCTATCTATCTTTTAAAGCCAGTGGTAAACTCTCTCATTTCAGATCATTCTGAGAAAAAGCAAAAAGGACAACTGTCTTCGAAACATTTAGTTCGTATAACATTAACACCTCTTCCCATTAAAACAAAACAAAAACCAGTTAAGGTTTATCTTTTGAAAAAAGGGAAAACCAGTAAATCAGACTTCTTTTGCCTTGCAAAGTTTCACCATAGATGGAACACTAAAGCAAGGCTTCTAAGTAATGTGACACTGAGTGGCAAAGCAAGATACAGCACTGCGCATTCTTGCCAGATGCCTTTTGTTTCCCAAATAAAAAGCCTTTCCTGCTTGGAAGAAGCCACTAAAATAAAAGAGAAAACCAGAGCAACCATTGAGTTGGGATGGAGCTAGGAAGGGGACAAAGGAAAGGAGAGAAAGAAAGAAAACTGGAAGAAGGGAGGGAAGAAGGGAGGGAGGAAGGGAAGACGGGAGGAGAAAACAGGGTGTATTGGTTCAGTCAAGACTGAAGAGCAGCTTAATCTAGATCTTCAAATCACTGCAGCATATGGAAAAGTATGTGATTTCTCTGATTCCTACATTTGGAGATTTCACTCATGTTTAACCTGTCACTTTTTCAGGCATCAATAAATTCACAAAAAAGCTTCGGAGTCCATATGCAATTGATAACAACGAACTACTTGACTTCCTTTCCAGAGTCCCTTCAGATGTACAAGTGGTATGTATGTTTCACTATGCCTGCTATTTAATGTAGGATGGCATTGGGTTTTTGCTTTTCATCCGTTTAATTTCAAAGGTTTTAGAAGAACCACTTAAAGTTAAAAAGGCCCTTGGCAGTTTAGCCCACTCGGGGTGTTATGCAAGAAGAACTTTATAGAGAATGGGTAATGTTGAATGAGAGAGGGTTGCATCAAGAACCTACCAGGGCTTGTAGGAGCAATTTTCCTCCAAAGAAGGTTCACTTAGAGTTTGTGAAGGGAAGTCCCCATTACCTGAAGGGAGGAAACAGGAATATAGATGATGAAAGCAAAATCTGCCAGAGAACATTTGAAAAACACTTCTTTGCATAATTTGGAGGAATTAAGTGAGTGTTAAAAATGTACATTTTAGAGACCTTGGTGGGTGAGGTGGGGTGAGGAGTAACTGCTTTTTCAAGACGGGCACACCTCCATCCTTTAAAATACTTGGAGGCTAATGCCTATTAATTATCAATTATTTTCAGAATAAATGAAAAACGTTTTTATCAAAATCTGGAAGCTATGTTCCGGCAATACCTTTCTTCCTTTGTTTCAGTTGAGTTTTTGATTTAGTATCTGACAGGAGAGTGGCCTGGAGAGAGATTAAGCCTAAATTAAACAAACAGTAAATTGCAAGGAACCATTATCCAGCCTTTCAAAATTAAGAGAAAGATGGTTTTTGCTTTAAAGTCCTCGGTTATTGACAGTGAAGAGGCGCCTGTTACCAAAGTTCACATCACCGCTCTCACGTAATTTCTGGCAGGATTTCCCTCCTGATTCTTGCTCTATCATTCTATTGTTTTCTGCATCCCAGCTGCAGTTCTCCTAGAGCTTCCAGGGTGAGCACTCTTCCCACCCCTGCCTCCAAGCAGTCTCTCATTCCTCTGCTTTGCCTGCCTTTGCCAGAAAGTGACCACCTGACCAGTCTTTCTCTGAACTCTGTTTAAACAGGTGCAATACCAAGAACTGAAACCAGATCCTTCCCATAGCCCGTGTAAAAGGAAGAAAAACAATCTTGGCTAGCCAGCTCCCAGCACTGAGGAGACCAGCATCTGTTCAGGAAGATAAAAGAAAAAGCCTTCAGCCTCAGCAGCATTTCCTTTCTTCCTGCTTTTTATTTATTTTGCCTTTTTATCATGATCGAGAGAATTTGTAAATAGTGTACAAAGGCATATGTCTTTGAAAATATACTTCCATTGTACAGACTCCATTTGATAAAGGGTTAGCTGTTGCTGTGTGAAAGCCTTGTTGGCTGTGGATAATAATATAACACACTGAAACAACAAATACAAGAATGGTAACGTTGGGAGATATACACTTCTCTAATTACAAGTGGAAGAACCAGAGTATTACATTAAATGCTCAGCTGTGCTCTGATTAAATCTACATAAAATGTAAATGTCAATTTGATTTTTAAAGTTTTTTTTTTTAATGTGACTATTTTTTATCTGAAAAGTAATCCATTACAGTTTTCTATGTTTTATACATTTCAAAAGGGAAGGGGGGAAATCCCAAAATCTGACTTATGGAACAGATGCATTTCAATTTAACATAGATTCTGACTTCAGATCCTGACTTTATTCCTGTGCAAATTATTGAGCTATGACTTGGCTTATTTTACACTAATGAGAAAAGGTACAGTCACTCCGTCAAGATAATTCTTCCACAGTCTACAAAGAAAACTTCCAACCTTTTATCATTCCTTATCATTCCATCTGAAACCTCAAAATCTCTACAGGACTACAAATAAATACTGCCAGGTTTATACATGATTGCCTATTTGAATTTTTATACCTACCACTACTTTAATTTGTACCAAGTTAGCAAGTTAGTCACCCAGTTCAGTCATCAAAAATAGTAGCAAACTAAATCCGTATTGCTTTTGGTGTCTCTGTGCATCTAAAAATATTTAATACTCAAAAGTATTCTCACGCAGAAAGTATCTGCTTTCTCATTAAATTACTGAAATGCTTTAATGCAGAGTATGATTTTTGTTATTAGTGTGAATTTTAATGTAAAGAATGCTAGTGTGCTAAGTGATATGCCAGTTGTTTCATTACATTCATTTCTAAAAAAACTAATCATTCTTGATAATACGAATGCATGAAACCTATTTTGTAAAAAACAAAAAACAAAAAACAAACCACAACTGCTTATGGGGAAGGGGGAGTTTGCCTTTAAAAAACTGTTTCACTACTTACCATAGAATCTATACTTAAAAATTGCATTCCCAAGACTTATGATAGTTTTTGTACCTAACTCCCTGATAAATCACGGGAGTATACCTCTGGAGAGAGAAATAATTTGGTGAGAATGTTTTACTTCCCTGACTGGGTAGGGGATTAAGCTTGGCTGGAAATGCTGTAGACAATGTTTTGCACTACTTTATTAATAGAGTGGGATAGGGTGAAGGGGGGGAGGGTTATGATGGAAAAACACAGAAAAACCAGAAGCCAGAAATATATATTTCACTCTAAAGGAAGATTCTTTAAAGATAAATTTAATCTCATCGAAGCTAATTTTTAAAGTATTTTTATTTTAAAGCGACGTTGTTAAATACTATTTCTTATTATAGAACTATTTTGATCTGTTTATACACTATGCTTGAAAGAGAATGTCAATTGAATTCCCTTTCTACAGAAAGGCTTTGACCTCAATATGCTCTATTTAGCTCACCATGTTTATAATGACATGCTTATATCCGCATACCATCACTGTTTGTTGCTTGGACATAATACTCCATAAAGTTGATGTTGCCACAGAAAGTTTATTGATGGGATAATTTGTTTGAAATACCTTTTGATTATACCTTGTGTGAGATTTATGTTCCGTGCTGACAGTGTCTACTCAAATGTCTACAAGCCTGATATTGTACAATTTCAGATGTACCTAGTGCATATTAACCATTAACAGATGCCTAATTTTTGTTTCACTCTACCAACTTTCAGATGTTAAGTTCAGTGGTAATGTTGACTATACATTCACTGCATTAAATAAAAAAAAAAATCTTTTCTAAGTATACTCAGTACTCCTTTTTCTTTGCTTCTCTCTCTCTCTCTTTTTGGTGGTTGGTTGTGAGTGCTGGAGGATTGTTTGCATATTCTTATAAATGAAACTTAGTTTGGTTTGGGCAAATAAGGCCTTCCCTAAAACCTTGACCATTGTATGAAACTCACTACCCACCTTCGAAGGAGTGAGCATGCAATGAAGTTGACATAAGAGTAAGAACTATCTTGAGGCATGAAAGGATATTCAGAGGCATCTTCATTGCTTTCAAGACCACCACATTCACAGACTGAAAAACTGTGTCTAATAAAATTTTAACTATTTCTTTCCCCCTCTCACATAGGTACAGTTTTGCCTTTTGAAAGCTGTTTAACTTGATTTAGTTTTGAGGTTTCCACGTATTTCAAATGTCACTCCCAATAGGGGTGAGACTGCTAAATCCAGTAATCTTGTCAACTATTAAATATATTCCTCAGTGTTTTTTGGTGAGTAAATTCACTAAAGGTCATTCACATGGCAAAGTACTATTATTGCTATTAATTGTGGTAATTCCTAAGAAATGCATGTTAAACTTTTTTTTCATTTAAAGAATACTTGCTCATTTTGGTACTGTTCCACAGATTCAAACTGACAGATGCTATAGGGATTCCAGATTATATTTGAACCATACTATATACTAGGATAATCTGAATATTTTTTTTTCAGGATTTTAAGTAATCTCCACACCCAAAGTGGGGCTTAAACTCACAACCCTGAGATCACGAGTCTCATGCTCCACCAAATGAACCAGCCAGGACCCCAAATTGAACGATTTTTTTAAAAAATGACTTTCCTTTGTGATACATTTATTGAATACCTATTACTATTTTATGACTTACCCTGTCAGAGGCAATGGTCCAACAACCAGTGACAGTATATGCAAATCCAATCCGGAGCTAAAGGAGACTAAAAACAAAACTTAATTGATAGGTTTCTGAAAGTATCTTTTATAGAATTTTATTCTATATTTAAAAGTGAAAATAAAGTATTGAGAATTGAAAAAAAAAAGTGAAGAAAATTCTGTAATCTGTCTCTTATCCAAGGAATAGGCAACGTATTTTTCCATTTTGATCTTAATATCCAAATGTCTATAATGCTGTCAATGATCTAATTTTGTATTAACTAGTCATACTCAGGGCAGCTTGGGGGGCTCAGCGGTTTAGTGCTGCCTTCAGCCCAGGGTATAATCCTGGAGACCCAGGATCGAGTCCCATGTTGGGCTCCCTGCATGGAGCCTGCTTCTCCTTCTGCTGGTGTCTCTGCCTTTCTCTGGGTCTCTCATGAACAAATAAAATCTTTTTTTAAAACAAAAATTTTAACTAGTCATACTCAGAGGCCTTAGTTTATACACTTGTTAAATGTACCCCAATATTTATTTCTGAGTTTGGGTCTCAGCATTAAAAACAAATAAAAAAATGCATATTAGGCAGTTGATGTTCCAGAAATACAAGTAAAGAGATCCACCATTACACTACTTACAGAAGTTTCAGGTATTATTAAAGTAATGCTTATTTAAATTCTGGGGCTTTAAATGTCAAGTGTGAGTATGTGTATGTATGCCAATTCATTTGTTTGATTAGAGTATCTAGAATCAGGCTTTTCTAATTGTTCAGTGAAGTATGAATTAAAACCACATAAAAAATGTAATGAATACAGGCAGCCGGGGTGGCTCAGTGGTTTAGTGCCACCTTTGGCCCAGGGCCTGATCCTGGAGACCCGGGATTGAGTCACACATTGGGTTCCCTGCATGGAGCCTGCTTGTGTCTCTGCGCACCCACCATGATAAATAAATAAAATCTTAAAAAAAAAAAAATGTAATGAATACTTAGAATAGTGTCATTCCTTTTCAATTATACTTCTCTTTTCTGGGATGACTTGTGTAACTCACTGAGAGAAAAAACATAAGACTTTCTTTTGTGTAGTGAAGATATTAGCTCTAATGCCTCAGTTTCTACATTTGTACAGTGGCAGTCACATTGTAAAAGCTGTATCAGCTGAGTCTTTGAGATTTTAAGAAACACCAAAGAAAATGTCTCATTATGTAAGAATACTGTGCAACCCCCTCCCCCCCCCCCCCGCCAAACATTAAATGTCCAAAGTGGTCACATGCTGCAGGAACTAACACCAGTGTTTGCTGGAAGTTAATGATTATATACGCACTTTCCCAAGGGCATTTGTGCTGAGAACCAAAAAAATTCCAACAATTAAACACATAAATGGTCTCAAATGAGTTTCAATTTTATGATAGTCCTTTCTTCACATTTTAAATTAATAACAAAGTGGTCCCTCAAATGCACAAGCTGTATTTTTGCAGACACGTTTTTTATTTGTATGATGGCTGTATCTCCACGTGACTGAACAATTATACAACTTCATTTAAAAAAAAAAAGTAACGGCACTGCTGTTCTGCTCTTTGCAATTAATAGCATTACTATATTAAGCTGAAAGCTTTATTTGTATTAAGAATAGAAATAGGTGAGTAGCTATGCCAAAGTTTTCTCAGTTTGTAGCAAAAGTAAAAATGCAGCCTAATTCTCCCCTGCTGCAGATTTTTCAGTGTTCCTTCAAGAGAAAAGGAGTGACCAACCTGAGTCAAAGAAGGAATCTGCAAATCACCTCTTATTTTCTCAGGAAGAATGTATCAGAGATCCTGGGATCTGGCTTGTTGCTGCCATGGCAAGATGGTACTATAGGCTCAGTTCCACTTCCTGTCAAAGAGAATCTTAGCAATGGCATAAGGCAACTTGAGGCAACATTTTATTTCGCTAGAATTCAAATAGTAACAAGTTTAGGGGAAACACTGCACACAGAAAGATGCAGACCCAGCCCCAACCACTCTTCAATGCCTCTTGATTACAGGAGACCCACCTGAGACAACAGTCAAGAGTAATTACAGAGACAGCTGGACTACGTAAGGGAGCTGAGAGGAAGGAAATAACCATCATTTGTCCCAAGTTCAGAAATCTTTTAATAAAGCCATCCAGGGAACTGGAAACCTTACAACTATACTCTAAATCATTCCCTCAAAACATTCTTCCCTTTGTACAGCAGTGATTATGACAATTACAAGCCAAAATCTGTGTGTAACCTACAATACTGAAGTCATGGAAAACAGTTTATTGCTGTCGAGAATTAATAAACTCTTAAAAATTTTCATCAAGACTTAAGTGTCTATTTTCTATTATACAGAGAGGGATAAACGTTTGTGTTTTTGTTGACTTTGTTGTATAACATGGGAGGTAACTACCCCAAATTCTGACCCAATCTTACACAATGGTATTCTGACCCCTTACCTTAGATCTGGAACTCTTACACAGCAAATTCTGTTAATACAGAGAACCAGCAAACTACAACAGGGTCTTTGAAGCACAAGGGAACCCACTGGGAAAAGTCAAATACTTTGTATGTATGAAGAAGTGGCTTTAAAATAGATCAATGTGGTGGTCCATTTTATTAGTTTGAAGTTGCTGAACATTAAAAAAACTTACAAAAATGCATTTTTAGATAAAACAGAAAAACTTTTTTTGGGGGGGCTGTTATCACAAAACATCTAGCATTTGATAACCAAAGTCAGGCACACTAACTCTTGTGGGGTGGGACAGTAGGTACATACCATTCTTGTCGCTCGCTCTATGATGTTAATACACAGAACCCATGATCCCCCGTGACTGTGACAACTCTGACAAGCAGGTCCCCTCCCAAAACACATTAATGTGGTATTCCCCAGTGCACGGTAGGTTACGTTACAGGTATCCAATGAGTTGATATAAAATAATAAAATAATTAAAATAGTCTATTTTGAATTTTACTACTTAAAACAGTACCTTACAAGAAACCATTTTCCTCGCTTTCACACAAAAGGTGCAAAATAATATGCTGTGGAGAACAGTGACAAGGCACTTTCAATCAGAATTCTCTCAGTGAACAGCTGGCTGCCAGTATCTGCATTATTGTTGTAAATAATAAAATTGATAGTAAAAAGTGAATTTTTTCCAGGTCTGTGATGATACAAGAAAAAATTCTCAGTAACACAGTATAACCTCCCTTCAAATAATAGATAAATGTAGCCTTCATTCAATTTGAGCATTCTGCTTTTTTGGTGTTAAATCTGGAAAAAAACAAAAAACACAACAACAAAAAACCCCAAACAACCCACCAGATTCTTCAAGTTTTTTTTTTTTCTTAAATACTTCTAAAATCAGAAAAGGCCAATAGTAATGCTATGTTCTCATGACTCCACATGGTAATTACATGAGAAAGTTTAATTTTTAGGAATTTAAGAGTCTTCCTAGATTAGATTAATGATGCCAACCAACAGGGTGACACACTACCTGGAAGCCACTTAAAAAAAAGACTGATGAAGCCTGCCAGTAAAATGATGAGCCAGATGCACTCTCAAAGGATGGGCATCTAGTGTGGGTATATATATTTTTTGAGATCCGCGTTAGATGGTGCTATGTTTAATTATATTGTTCCCTGAAGAGAAATGGCATTTTAAAAAAAAATGTACTTTATATTTAAAAAATAAGAGCTTTAGAAAAATTTCAAGACTTCATTCTCATTTACATTAGGGTAATTACTTTCAAAAATCTTCAAAAATACATGAGTTATTGGCATTTTAAATATAAATCATGTTACAGAGAAACTTGGAGAAGTACAGAAAATATTCGAAATTCTATCATAAATATAACCACTATTAGCAACATATTTGCTTATAATCTTTCCCCTTATGTAATTTTACCTAAATTTTTAAGGACATCTTATTTTTTAAAAAGAACTAGAATTAGTCAAGAAAAATGGCTTTGAGAAAGCCAGTCTGACTACTTTTCTAAATGGCTCTCAAACTCTCCCTGAGCCCATTTCCTTCAATAACATGACTTGAACTTAAATGTAGTTTGAGAGGAGAAGTAAGGGAATTAAGTCACAGGGAAAGAAAGTAGATTTGCCTAACCTTGAGGAAAGGGCTGAATATTACTTGTCCCATAGTCTATATTTCTGCTACTACCAGTAAAACTGGCATATTTCTCTTTTATTTTTGACTGAGTTTCAACTAAAACAACCTTCCCTAAAACAATTATCTCAACCCTTTGGTTTACTGAACATTATTTAAAATTTTTCTTCATTTAAGAAAATTAAGATAAAATATAATTAAGATAAAATAAAATTAAGATTTCATTTATTTACTCATGAGAGACACTGAGAAAGACAGAGAGACAAAGAGAGAAAGAGGGAGAGAGGCAGAGACACAGGCAGAGGGAGAAGCAGGCTCCATATGGGGAGTCTGATGCCGGACTCAATCCCAGGACCCCAGGATCATGTCCTGGGCCAAATGTAGATGCTCAACCGCTGAGCCACCCAGGCATCCCTAAAATTTTCAAAGACAGATTAGTTTATTCCTCAGATTAGGAAATCTGCCTATATCCCTATTGTCTGGTTTTATACCTTTATTAATTTTTCAATCTATTAATTACCCTCTTGATTCTTTAAACCAGAATGACTCCTAACCATTTCCCCTCTCAACCATTTGCCCAGTTTTAATCTTTACAATTCTGCTTGTAAGCTTTCACGAAGAGCTCTTTAAATTCCTTATTTTAATTTTACCGAGTATTACTTACTGCTCTGTAATTTCATCTCTATGTATTAAAAAGGAAACAATGCAAAACAGAAATGCATCTTTAGGATGAGGTCAGATACCAAGGATACATATTGTTAAAACAAAAACAAAAACAAAACTATTATAAATCAAACCATTCTGGTCATTAGAAAAATTTATCAGTGTCATGACATAAACCATTGCTGACCTAACCTTTAAGTTGAGAAGTCCTGACAACAAACTAAGTTCTTTTTATCTGTCACCACTTTAAGATTAATGATTTTTTCAACCTATTTATTTCATTTTGAGGACAGAAAAATGGAGAATCCTTGGAAATTTTAGTTCATCTACTATTAAGATAAATGATAGTATAATAGGTGTAAATTCAAAGCTGGATTCCAGATTTTATGTTCAGTGCAATTTACTTGCTGGAATTGCTCAGCAAATTTTTAAAAAACTACCTTTCTTCTCTAGAACTAAATCCTATGTTCCAAAGAGCAGTTAGCCATTCTCTATTAGTGTTTAACACCCATTATGCATAAACGTTCATTTACTCCAATTCAGATGCTTTTGAGAGGAAGGAGATTAGATTTACCAAATCTGGATTTACCATTCAAAAAAGATTTGGGGGCCATAATAAAAAAAAAAATTGGAGGAAATGTTTGTTTCAATTCTATTAGAGACAGCTAATTATGAATATTTAAATAAGGAACTTTTATATTTTTGGTCTGTGTTAAGGGTAATGTTACATATTATAAATTACATATATAAATAATAATATATACTTATGAGGAGTATTGTTTTTGTAACAATTACTGGTTACTTTGCTGATTTAATACTGTTGAATCTTAATTCAGCAAGTAGTTAAAAAACCCAGAAAAGTTTATTATATTTGTTTTAAAAAGAAAAAAGTAGATGTATATTCAACAGTACAAAAACATTATAAAAAAAATCACTTGCACTTAGTACTAAGAATTATAGTTTAGTTTTTTTAACATAGTTTAAGTGTATTCATAACAAAACTACATATCTACACTTACAAAAAAGGCCTATAATAATTATGTAAACCTTATAAACATGTAATATCTTACAAATATATAAGATATTGGAAAATATTCGTACCTCAAGTATACAAATTATAATTTTGCTTTTAACATGAAAAGTACTCCCAAATAGCAGACTCCCCTGTGATAAAAAGCTAATCATTTGGATTTGTGATTGGAAAATGTTAAGAAGCCTCTTTTTCAAGTAATTTAACATATTTTTCCCCAACAATTCACATAAATTCATGTTTATAAGTCTTTGTTGCCTGAGGCTTTCATAAACTGGAAAGCACAATTTGAAGACTAGCATTTACTAGAGGAAAAAAAAATCTAGCGATCAATGATGTTAAAATTATCTTTTGCTGGTTTCATCTGAAAAGGTCTTCTTTTAGTAAAATTTGCAATACTTTGAAAGATGGATGCTTTGGAACCAAGCAAAAACAATACCACACCCTTTTCTCTCTATATTTGGTCTAATAGTTTCTAATTCTGTACCAGGGCAAACAATTGTCAGAGTATATCCTCCCACCACAATTCATTTCAACCTACAAAGTGAATTTTTTGATAACATAATTTGATTTACAAGAAAGAGTTAACTATTCTGTGTTTCCATGGAACTGATGTCTGCAGTTTTGACAACACCAGGCACAGCCTAATTCCAATAATGCCATAGCTGACCTTTCTAACTCAATCCACATTTGTTATAAAAACAATTATCATTCAGAACTTTGCAAGCTCCACGTCAGCAGGAGGTGCGATTGGCGTGGAAGCTACGTGAAAAATGCCTGAGGGAAAGAGTGCCTCATGTCACTCAAAGATGACCCTTTCCTACTGCTTCAGGAGCAACAGTGACAGGTTCTCATCAAGTTCATAACTTAACTGGAAAGGTGTGTAAAAGGCATATGGATTGCACATTCCAGCAATGGTGTTTCATGTGAAGGTATTCATTTAACTTTCTGTAACAGCATAGACAAAAATGGCAAATGTTTCTTGGCATTTATATAAAGTATCCTAGCATTAATGCATTTGTATTTACCTGGGAATGTGTATTAGTTCGCTAAGATTGCAAAAGCACCCCCCCCCCACATTCTACTCACTCTAAAAGAGAATTGCTAAAATCATAATGATCAAAGGACTTAACTATCAGATCTGTGTAATTCACATTTAAAAACTAAGAAAACCAATTATTACTATTAACTTTAGAAACACACAAAACTGAAAATTTTTTCAACAGCCTATATAGAACGCAAAAGTAACAATATTTCAACCTAATTTACCTCCTAGACTGTAAGCTTTTTCTTTTATTGTAGTCAGCCCCTGTTAAGCAGATTGTGTGGAATATAGTAGGTGTTCAAGAAGCAACAAAAACACTGGAAAAAAACAAAAAACAGAACAAAACAAAAACACTGGTTTCACATTTGATTTATACAAGGATAAATGTTTTCCTAGTCATCCTAGAGTTAAGGAAATGACAGAAAAATGTATATTAAGTGAACCACTTTATTCTGCATAGGGCAATTAATAACAAGGTAGAAAATTCTAACTTCAAAAAGACCCTTTCTAAGGAGCTGCCAGTAAACATTCTAAACTCTTTCATATTCCAAATATTTTGTAGGGATTACATATAGGGAAAGCTGCATCATAACAGCTCAGAAATCTTATTCCAGGGTTCATTTACATTTGAAATAAGGGCCTTGATATATTTTTTTTAAACAAATTTATTGGACTATGTGAAATCTAGCAAAGTACAAGAAGAATAGCATACCTCAGCCTTGCCTTAGGTTGCTGGACCTCTGAGCCATTTACAACTAAAAGCCAGGACTCAAAAAGCCTATGGATTTTATTTATTAATATTTCTCTTTCCTCTAGCTGAAGTAATTATTATATTTTCTAAAATAAAAGTTAAGCAATAATATTAGAAGTTTCTCATTGAAGGTTTAAATTCATATACGTTTGTCTAAATTCACATAAATATATTGGTATTGTTAACTAGGACATAGAACATAGTAATCTGTTTGCCAAGTGGTCCTTTTGTATAAGTTTTAGTGTTTAAAACATCGTATTATCATGAGTTGTAGAAGTTGGCTGATAGAAGCTATGAAACATTAATTCTACTTGCAACTAAATAAATATTTCTTAAGAACATTTAATTCAGAAAACCACTTTTTCTTAGCACTATAAAACCCTAATTCATGATGTTGGTTACCTTATTAACTTAGAACTGTTACCAACTTGGGCAATTATTAACTTGCTTAGGTAATTTGTAGTAACTATAAAAAGGAGGTAAGAATTAGAAAAGCAGCAGCAATTATTAAGTAGCATATAAGGTGATAGGCTAACAATTCTATCATGACACAGATAATACCTGGTGTTATTTCCACTTGACAGGTGAGAAAGCAAAAGCTCGAAAAAAGGAACCTGCCTTATAATGTAGATAATAAATTAGGCATTTGTAACTATGCCTGCTAAATGTCAAAACTATGTTAAGTTTGTGTTAGTTTACTAAGTAAACATTATTCCAGATGCTTTCACAAGTGAAGTAATAAAGTGGCTATTTGGAATAAAAATGTTCTTATCATGTTAGGAAACACTTTACTAAATCTGAGCATTTTAATGTTCCTCAGTCTCTGCTACGTCACACGGCTTCTCTAATAGTCTGGCAGATTGAGTAAATATATATATATATATATTTTTAGATTGAGTAAATATTAATGAGACTTTATAGGATTTCACATTTGAAGGCTAACTAGACACAACTAATATTTCTTATAGTATGTGTAAAAAATTACTGACTTAAAAATATAGGAAAAAAAACCCTTGATTTTTATTCAGAACTGATATACTAATGTAACAGTTTTCAGTTTAGATTATAAACCCAGTAATAAAACACTCAGAATTTGTATCTTGTTAAAAGATCTATTTCCAAGATAAAACTAAAGTGTGCTTCTTTAGCAGATTAATTGCTGTGAGATCATCACTTTAGTTACATAAAAGCTAAATGGAAGTTTTAATGTTTCTTTTCCAGCTGTACCACAATGTAACTTATTCCCACTAGGAAAGCAACTCCAATTTCAAAAGTGGTTATTATCCACACCCTTTCTTTTAGTTTTACGATAAATTGATGTTAGGAAAAAAACTGCAAATTGAAACGTAAATTCATACTACACATTAAGATTTTAGATAATCTCAAATCTATTACTTAGTTACCGCTTATAATCTTAATATTTGGCAAGACTTACTATGCACCAGTATGTTTTCACTTACAGAACAGTGGTTACATGGAGTAGAAATAAACTTTGTACACAAACTGTGAAAGTAGATCAAGGGATCAAACTGTCAAACTTGGCACATTCACTTCATTTAAAAACCAAGAGAGTATTATTGTAAATTTTAGAAATGTTTATTTTACAAACACACAAAACTAAAATGAGTATTTTAGTCCAAGAGCCTACAGAGAATAAACAGGGAGCTACATGCTTATAGGTGCACATTTGCATGAATATCCTTGCCATGATTCTAAGACCTAAAATCCCTGGAATAGAGGAGAGAACATTTTGATTTGAAAAAAAAAAAAAAAAAATTTAAATTAAAATGTTTTACATGTACAATATAAATAAATACCACTTTCAGATCAAGAAATAATAAAGATTAATGAAAGTAGTGTATACCAAATGAAACTCTTTTTGAATCAAATTCTACAACAAGGAAAAAGATAATGCCTATACATTATGGGTTTTCAGAAGTTCTTTAAGTGCTTTTGAAATTTAGCAAAGCTGCAAATTCTGTCAATAAATAAATCAAATATTTATCAATAAACTATGAAGTCCATAAGAAATGACAAAGCAAGCCAGAAGTATGTTTAGAAAGTTGACTCTTATTTTTTGGAATCATCATGAAAACTCTGTGACTGAACGACACATCATTTCCAATGTCACCAATAAGGCCTCAGTGTGCACTCCAGGGCACACTTTTAAATTCTCAGGCAGTTCCTTAAGAATATTTGGAAGCGTCTGCAATGTCTTTATATTTCTAGCATAGAGATCCAATAACCAGTCAGCATGAGCACTGGTAGTTTCCTTATAATTCTTACAAGCCACAAGCAGCTCATTTAGGTGAGTTAACCCTTTGAAAGCTAAGAGGAACTCTGAAGATAAATCAAAAATTGAACAAAAATTTAGCAACATCCTACTAAGTAAAAATGAGCCGAATTCAAGTTGCTGGTGGTAAAAATGTTTCTCTGCTTGGGCATGAAAGTTCTCCACTGTATCTTCTATTTTTGTAATAGCAAATAGTTCTTCCTTGATTTGAGATGATACCACATAATCCAAGGGCAATTCTCCCTTAGAGTTTCTCTGCTGTAAAAGCACTGGGCCTGTGAAAAAAGAAAATGCACAATGTTAAAACATTTTTATTTTGGTAGCTTACAGTTGTTTTCTCTGCATTTTCCCAAAGCATAGGATTCTGTTTACAATCACGTTTTGTACTAATTCACGTTGACAAAATTAACTGGTCATACATATTGACTGTCTAATAAAGGTGCATTAAAAACCCCCCAAATTCTAGTCAATGTCTAGTTAGATTTGCCTAAAGCACATGCCTTAGTTCAATAAAGAATACATATAATTACAAATTTAATTAATTAATATTAAAGATTTTATTATTCATGAGAGACACAGAGAGAGAGAGAGGCAGAGACACAGGCAGAAGGAGAAGCAGGCTCCATGCAAGGAGCCCGATACGGGACTCAATCCCAGGACTTTGGGAGCACGCCCTGAGCTGAAGGCAGATGCTCAACCACTGAGCCACCCAGGCATCCCTAATTACGGATTTTTAAAAAGCATATAAAACTTCAAAAGTTGTCATCTTGAAATGAGAATTTCAGTGTTCACAGAAGATATTAACAAAATATGTTCTTCTTCAATCTGTGTAAGATTCTAAAGTTATCTTATAATTTCACCAAGAGGAAAAAAGTACTACTTCCTTCCACTGCTAATAGGTGACTGCACAGAGCAAAGACCGTAAAAACCTTGCACAGACACAGATCACACTATTCAATTATCCTTGCTTATGTTCAATTTTTAGTATAGGTAACTGATTCACAAAAAATTAAGTGTTAACTACTTTGAGTCAAAAGCCAGATTTCATCTTTCTGTCCTACCTAGACCTATAAATCTACTTAGCAAACACTGAAGAGTTTATCCCCCTAGGCAATCAAGGATAATATGGGAGGTGGAGAGGGGAACAACAATGACTCAGTATTTGGTCACACAGCACTGAGTACTTTGTGTCCCTCTGTCTGCCAAGTACTGTTATTATTTATGCACTCTGCCATTAAAACATCAGAGATGTGGGATCCCTGGGTGGCGCAGTGGTTTAGTGCCTGCCTTTGGCCCAGGGCGTGATCCTGGAGACCCGGGATCGAATCCCACGTCGGGCTCCCTGCATGGGGCCTGCTTCTCCCTCTGCCTGTGTCTCTGCCTCTCTCTCTCTGTGACTATCATGAATAAATAAATAAAATCTTTAAAAAAAAAAACAAAAAACATCAGAGATGTAAGGTTTTACAACTAAAAGAAGTAATAAGAACCTACATACAAGATAAGAGCATACTGTCAGAGAACACATCATAGTTAAAAATTCCTAATGATATATCTGATGAAATATACATAATGGCCTAGTTTATAATTTGTATTTAATATAAATGACCAACCACTAATAATATGTTATTTAATTTTATGGAAAAAAGAAAATTCTAAACAAAAATTAATGCTCTCTTTTCATTGTATTTTTTTTAAAGATTTTATTTATTTATTTATTTATTTATTTATTTATTTATTTATTTATTTATTCATTCATTCAGTCATTCATTCATTCATGAGAGACAGAGAGAGAGAGAGAGAGAGAGAGAGAGAGAGGCAGAAACACAGGCAGAAGGAGAAGCAGGCTCCATGCAGGGAGCCCAACATGGGACTTGATCCTGGGTCTCCAGGATCATGCCCTGGGCCAAAGGCGGTGCTCAACCGCTGAGCCACCGGGCTGCCCTCTTTTCATTACATTTCAAAAAATTGCGCCAAGTGACCCTTCTTAAAAACCAACAACAAAATTATGGACAAGATACCAAAAGTAAGCAAAGGTTCTAGAGACATAAATAAACTTCTGAAATTACTTGTTTCAAGACTAATTCACAAAGAAGGGATGATATAGTTACTATAATGATGGTATTAAACCATTTGACAGGTCCAAACTCAGAATATGAGTAAGGCAAAGGTAAGTCTGCACAACTGCCAAGGGACCTCAATAAAATCAACTACAGGTAGGTGTTGCTTCTCTAATGCAATGAACTCATACATATACTATTCTTCACCAAGAGCCATAGAAAAATTCACTTTGATCAATATAATCCCATTCTCTTTCTAAAGAGTTGGACTTAATACAATAATGGCTCTTATATTGCTTAGATCATTTGAAGTAAGGCCAAATATGGGCTTCGAATGTCACATACATGATTGAGCAGAAAAATAAAACACTTAGGAGACAGAACATCATGGTTTAGTAAACATAGAATATTCAAAAAGTGGAAGAACTGAAAAATATACTGATTATGAAATGGTGTCAGTAAAACAGACACACTAAGGCCTTTAGGGGGCAGGAGAAGACTATAAATAACCAAATTGCTTAAACTTCCAAGCTGTACAACCACATACACAGACACACACACACACACACACACACACACACACACACACACACACGTATATATGTATATGTATGTATATACACATACACACAGGAGGGGGAGGGGGAACATCTAAAGAAAATATGCATTTTATGTTTATGCAGAATGAAACAGCTTTAATTATAGAAAAAAAATTTTAATTTCAAGTTAAAATCAGCACAAATAAAAGTAACAGAAAATTTACACAAATTTTTATTTCTGCATTATAAGCTAGTCATCACTTTTCCTTTGTTTCTCTTTTAAAAACACAAATCAGCTTATCAGAAAAAATTAACATAACATTTATATTATTCAGTTTACATATAAGAAGAATGTCACTGAAGAGGGGGGTGGGGTGCTTTCTGAAATGCAGAGATCAAAAATCAAAAAAAGCATCAGATGAATATTAAGCTAAAGTTATCTCCATCTCAAAATCTCTGCATAACAGTTATCACCATTTGAAAAAATTCTTCCCACTGTAACTTAATTGACTGTAAAATGTGAATGAAGAAAAGGTATTCCAGGATATCTTTTTTTTTTCATAGTCTGTAAAGAAATAATTCATTAAAAAAAAAGATTAATCGAGTTAGCTGTTACATACAAGAAATGAAACAAGAATGGAAAACCCAAGTAACCACAATGGAACACTTACATTCATTTATTAATAAGCTTTCAGAAATGGCTGGTTCACAAAGACATTACACATTTTAAGTAAAAGTACTAATATTTAAAACCGTAACACACTCAATCCAAAATACACAAACCTAAATACACAAAACCTAAATAGGCTTTATAATTAATAAAAATAAATATTTACATATTATGAAAAGGTATCCCTATTAAATAAAAGGTGCTTTCATTCTAGGAGACTTTTTATCTTTTTCACTAATATGAAATAAAGGCATTTCTCCTCATAGATCTTAAACAAAAAATGCTATCTACCTTTGAGGGAATTCATCAAAAAGCTGGATAATTTATCAAATCCCGTTTAGCATAAATGCACTCACCCCCATGCTGTAGTAGCAGCTTGCCAATTTCTACATGTCCGTTTGACAGTGCATCATGCAAAGGAGTCACCCCGTCCACTTGAGTGAGCAGATCTACCTCTGGACAACGTTGCAAAATTTCCTGGACACACACTGTGTTGCCATAGTTACAGGCTTCATGCAAAGGCGTCCAGCCAGCATTGTCTAAATTAGAAATCAAGGCAAGTTTTAAAACAGCAAAAGTAGGACTTTTGGTAGTAAAGTATCAATATTCTGCTTCCTTTAACAGTGTGACTTTCTAGGTGCTTCATACAGAAATAGCGTGTCTTGATAAAAATGCCTAAGGCACAGTCTTATTTCTAATTGTAAGAAAAATAAATTAAAACAGCTGAAAAATATTGATTTTGAGATCTATCAAAATATGGACAAAAGTGTTTCTGCACTATTAGTTATAAATCAATATATGATGAATTTCTTGGTTTTGCGACTGGTAATATTTGAAAGCTATGCTAGATAAATATACTTAAATGATTTTTCTTAATGTTGACACAAAACTATTTAATGCCACAAATATTAAGACACTGGATCAGACTACAAAAATGTAGAACTTACCTTTAACATTGATGTCTATT
This sequence comes from Canis lupus baileyi, assembly GCF_048164855.1. Taxonomy (NCBI): domain Eukaryota; kingdom Metazoa; phylum Chordata; class Mammalia; order Carnivora; family Canidae; genus Canis; species Canis lupus. Next base: position 15,897,096 of record NC_132839.1, read on the forward strand.
CCTGGCAAAGAGAGAAGAAGAATCAATTTCTCCACTTGGTTATTTATGCAAGCTCTATGGAGGGCTGTTTCTCCTGCCATAAAAAATTAATAGATTATTCCAGAGAAGACAAGATATCAACTAAAGAAAATAATCAAAGGGCATGAACTAGGAGATCTGGCCACATGCCAGAAAATTATTTATTGAGTTTTCCTTTTGACTGGTTTAAACATCTCTTGCATTAAAAAAAAAAAAAAAAGAGGGGGGAGGGATACCCACCAATCCATAGAGCTTCTGTTCTATCAGCAATTCAGCAATGAAAATTCTACTGCAAAAGGTTTAATACAGGCATTGTCTCCCCCTAGTTCAAGGTTTAAAGCTTCAACCCTGCTATAAAAGCCCCAAATGATCAGAGAACACCAAAAATACTGGGTTTTGCAGCAATAAAAGTTTAGAGTGCAATTGCCCTCTCTTAAATTTATTCATGAACCTACGTTAAATGTATGGCTCTTTTTTATACAGCATTTATAGCTTAATTCAAATGAATGTTTCTGGCTAAGCACGAGTGCCTCTACACACTCAAGTATAATTCAGAACTTCAAATCCATTAACAGATGGTTTGCTGCTTCTCAATAGGCTGTCTGGCTTGGCTACAGCAGCACAGAGAAGGAGAAATGGGGGAATCTTAATATAAACACACACACACACACACACACACACACACGAAAAAAAAAACCCTAGTACCATTTAAAGCTGAATAAGAGTGACAAATGAAATGGTAAAGTTTTTCTACAAGGGATGCAATTAGTGCCTGCTAGCTAAAAGGGTTTATATCTATCTCTGTTGTAACCAAGATTAATAAGATGTAAGTGATAATTTGATGTAAAGGGAATTTAAAAAAAAAAACTTATAATAAGCAATTGCTTAGAAAACAAATGAAATACCAAATCAAACTTTCTTGCTATAAAATACTAAGTAGCACATTTTTACAGCGTTCAATTTTATAGATTATCTCTGTAACTTCTACCAAAACATTTCTTTTACATGCAAGGAAAAGCTTTTGAAGTTTTTTCTCTACTATTTCTCAGTTCTCTTCCTCCCTCCCAGTTCCCTCTGCTGTTCAGACTAAAGTCATTCATATTCATTTTACTTCTGACACAATAAACAAAGAAAAAAAAGGACATTGTGTGGTTAATATCAGAGTTCTACTTTAATACATTTTTCACATTTTGAGCTAAATGGGCAGCTATTTTGAATTTATCAAATGCAATTATGAAGTTTTATCATGTTGAAAGATTTTAAGAGCTTCACTCTTACTACTTACATTAGTGTCCTAATGATAATTTTTGTATTAAAAGCACAATACAGCTCATTAACAAGAGACTCAGCAATTTTCTTATAGCCAAGTATAGACTCTTGGAAGGTTAACTTATATTTGTGAGTTAAGAGGTCACTAAGTAAAAGAAGTGCAGAAGTGAATTATTACAGCACTATTCTTGTTACTCCATCCTTTAGGTACTTAGGTTCCAGTATAGTTAGAACCAAAAGCCAAACACATTTCATAGTCTGGGCTCAATGCCTGGGAGAAAAGAGTCCATATGCTTAACACAGCTATGTAACATAGCCTACTCCTCATTCTTTGTTCACAAAATGTCTAGGACTGAAAGAGATGAAGACTGAATTATACTTTCAAATCAAAAGACTCTAATCCCAAGCTGCACAGGTTGAGGTGGAATAGAAAAGTAAGGCGGGCAAGTCTGGAATGAGCTCAATATGAACTAATATCTGAAGAGGAGGGGGAGAAAGGAAGGGGAGGAATATTCTATTTACTGGGTATTAAACAATCACTTTCTTTGCACACATGACCGTTCAAAAAATAATATGCTACCCAAGAAGGTATTTTCTGGACATAGTCAAGTTCAAGGATTCATCGGGGCCAGTGTATACAATTTGCAAATACGGACTACAACCATGAGAAGTTCCTAGCATGAATTAATTTAGATACTTGGAATACCTTTTAGATTAGTCTTGTGAAAATTCATCTTTGTAACTAAAGAGGGGCAATTCTCCTTGGAACATGATAATTCTCCTTCTGATTTCTTTTTCAATCTTTTTAACGATGAGGAACATTTAGCAAGGTTCAGCTCTCTGAAAATAAAGTAAGAAAAAAAATGAAAGCTTGTTTTTCACCAAGGCATGGCAGTGTACATTACATAGTGAGTACTTTTAAAAATCTAGCCTCCTGTTCATTTAAACCCCCTTATTCATTCAAATATTTACTGCTTGTTTTTATATTTATTTTGAATGTGCAGTAACAAATTTTTATGCATTCATTTTTATTAACCTCATACCCCCAACTGCCCACTGAAAAGTTTATGAATATGGAATGTCATGTAGAGGAAGAGACCAAGTAAACTACATTTGGCAAAGAGAAAACAGCAAAATGCTAAGATCCAAATGCAGGCTCCTGCTCCCCATTCTTATTTTCATATTCTGATCCGATTCTTCCTAAAAACATTTTAAGGTTTTATGAATTTTTTAGAGCATACTTTTAGAAAAGGTCTCGCGTGTGGGGTAAGCTACTCTAACAATTCAGAGTATCTTATGTGCCTATGGATTTTGAAATCCAATCTTTAGTATATACAAATAATAATTTTAAAAACAGGCAAAAATAGTATTAAAGATTTTGAAAAAACAGTTGCATTTTCTTTTGAAAAGCACTTGATCTTAATCCAAAGAAAATATGTACCTTGAATTAAAGAAAGCAATGGTGTTGATCATATGTATGTACCTATACATCTCAAACTCACTTTTCAGTTTGAATTATATATTCAGACAACAATATAGGTAAGGATAAAGTTTAAGGAATTTGTCTGAAAAAGGGCTATATTAAAAAAAAAAAAAAGTTGCTATATAAGCATCACTTACGGTAACTCTGGCAGCCCTTCAACTTGTTTCTGTTTTGTACCATTTAGCATTAATAAGGCTCTCTGAGATTCAAGGCAAGGCCGCTGTCCCGTTTTCTTTGGTATCTGCATCTTTCCAGTCCCATGCACACCAGTCTTCCCCAGAGCTGGCAAATAGGAATACACCTGTTGCAAAATAATATTATATTGCTTTCTCAACTATAAAGACCTGGAAAGCAGTCAAAAGAAATTACCAAATTCATTTACCATTACGTTTAGTTATATGATCTTGGTTTTATCACTATGGCTGTTATCCTTTCTCATTTGAACATGTTAAAGAAAGCTTCTAGTTCTACGTCATTAACATGACAGACGCAAAACGAAAAATATCTTCTTGAAATAATTATTTTTTCAAATTCACTTTTGATACTCTTTTAACAAAGTTCTCATTTGGATTAGTCTAATGCCCAAGTTGTTATGGTTCATTTGCATATTTTAAATATTTATGGTTTATGTACAAACGGTATTTTGTCATTTCCATTTTGGTAATGCCTTCCTTTGACAGACAGGTCTGGAATAAGTGGAATAAGAAGAGCAAAAGTCGTTAAGGATAAGGATTACTGCAAAACAGTATTTGTCCAATCTGACCAATAAACTAGCATATTTCTTATTTGTTGAAGAAATACTGACGACAGTAGATATTAACTAAAGATAGCCAAGATAGGGTCGACTGGGTGACTCAGGTTCTGCCTTTGGCTCAGGGAGTGACCCCAGTAGGACCTGTGGTCCTGGGATCGAGTCCAGATCAGGCTCCCCACAGGGAGCCTGCTTCTCCCTCTGCTAATGTCTGCCTCTCCCTGTGTCATACGTGAATAAATAAATAAAATCTAAAAAAAAGAAAGAAAAAGCCAAGACAAAACTGGAAAACCTTGAATCAAATGCAGCTTATATAGGTGTATATATAAAATAAAAAGGAACAACCTTTGGCATCATTGACAAATTTTGCTTTTTAAATACTACACAAAATTCTTTTGGATCGAGGTTTTTCCAAAATAATTATCTTATGTGCTGGGACAAATGATAAAGAAACAAAGGTTTTTGTATTATTTTTCTGTCATCAACCTTTAATTACTCTCAAGTAATTAAAATTTCTATCACTCATCACACTTCATTTTTGAGGCTGAAAAATACCCACTCTTAAATAGATTTGAAAGTTTACATAGATTTAAGTAAATTTGAAAGATTTAAGATTAACAAGTTCTGTCCAACTATTAGAAATAACAAAAGACAATTTAAAATGGAACTTATAAAAAAATTAAAAAATAAAATGGAACTTATGAACTCACTTCTTGGCAATTAGAAGAACTAGGACAGAGTGGTCTTACCATTTTCTGAAGAGAGAGTGGCTCAGAAGAAATACTGATGGAACTCTGTAAACACAACTTTTTAAAGACGGCCTCTGCAACAAACATTTGAAGCCAGGAGGAGGAAAAGGAACAAATGAAAATCTCTAATTCCTGTGAAGTAAAGTCTGTACAAAACAAGAGAAGTAAGTCTAGTTATTGCTATACCCTATAAAAGTTCTGTCTATAGAATATTTTCTGCATGGGTTTTATTCATTCTAATGATGATTCCTACACCAGTAAGAGTTATCCATATAATTTTAAACCACAAAAACCAAATACTACTCCTTGCCTTTCAAGAAATTTTTTTATGGCATATATTCTCATATTTGAAACTATCATTACTTTTTATTATTTTAAATAAAGATCTTGAAATTAGGTATATACACAGATGAATAGTGAGATGATATATAAATAGATAGGTATGGGGTTTTATCACTATCTTTTCTGATTAATGTTAAGGATCTTTTCCTATAATAGGGTTGTGCCTTTGGCAAACCAGTACCTGTTTTTTTTAATGGACATGAATGTTATTTAATTTGAGCTGACAGGAAGAAAGACATTAGACCCCTTCCCTTGACAACATCCATGAATCCTATCACTCCAGAGAAATAAATGTAAAGAAAAGGAAAATGTAAGACAAGAGAACATACAAGGACTTCCTTAGAAGTTTGTACCCACTCCATTATAGGATATGGGGGGAGGGAACTATAATTTTAAATGACGGAACCAAAAAAAAAACACCAACAGCCTCCAATCTCTACTTCCAAAAACCTCGTTTTCCAACAATATGGAATTGCAAAAATATACAAAAGAACTGAAAGTAATGAAAATAACTATTTCCCATGTAAAATAATCTATTTGATGTTATGAATTCTCCATTGATACTCTGTATAAGTAACAGGATGGATGATAATGTGGAATATAAAGAATAAGAACAATTCAGGAGCTAAAATTAAAACAGGAGAAAAAAGTTATATTATACAATACAGCAGATTTACTACTGTAGGGGAGAAAAAATTTTTCACTTAGCCTTCTAAGTTCTTTTGGCTGGTCTACTAATTAAATTAAGACAGATTAATGGGAGAAAATTTTGATTATTTTCATATGGGAGCTTCATAGAGGTGAGAGGTTCAAGATAGGTAATTGAGGTTTATAAGCCATACTGAGTTAAGGAGAATGGGGGTGGGGTCTGGGGCTTCAAAGGAAAGGAAGACAATTTTTATTTATTTATTTATTTATTCTAAATATTTTACTTATTTATTCATGAGAGAGAGAGAGAGAGAGAGAGAGGCAGGCAGAGACACAGGCAGAGGTAGAAGCAGACTCCATGCAGGGAACCTGACGTGGGACTCAGTCCCGGGACTCCAGGACCATGCCCTGGGCTGAAGGCAGACGCTAAACTGCTGAGACATCCAGGGATCCCCAGGAAGTCAATTTTTAGAAAGACGGGAAAAGCAAATGTTCGGTAAACAAATATGACATGCTGTGAAGAGACAATGGAACACAGAGAGGAACCTAAACGAACAAGCTTTGCCAAACTAGCCCTAGCTTATATCGTATATGCTGTGTAGTTATCCCTGGTGATAGCTCTTTCTGGACCAGTCCCTATATCTAAGTTCTTTTAGGCAGTTAAGGGAGTAATGAAAAGTTCTTCCTGAGTCTCTTGATTCTTGATTGGCTTCAGCTCAAACTAACCCACATACCAAAGTGGCAGATTCTAGGGTAGCATATTCTGTTCCCCTTTAGTTCTACCTCACATTCTAAAAGTTGAGTTGGTAGACTGCACCATCTCACTGACCGAGTATCTTAGCCCTGAGAAGTGATCAGTTTAATTAGAAAAGTTGTGACTCATTTCAGGAGGGAGGGATGATGGTGGGCTCCCAAATAAGGTCTACACTGTACAAAATATCAGGAATTTACTGTTATTTGTATGGAAGCAAAAGAATAGCAAATATTAAGAGTTGCGGTAGAGTATAATCTAAATCACTAAGTTGTGAAGGCAGTCAGTCAAGATTTCTAGATGCCTGACTCAAAACATCTTCAGATGTAATGAGGGCAGGCAGTAGCAAACTGAAAGATTTTCATGGTTTGCAGTTTCAGGGTCTTTGGTGAGTTTTCTGAGTGGCCACACAGCAATAAGCATGAAAACTGTCCATGCATGAGCTGCTGTGATCGTTTCTCTAAAGTTTATATCAAGTTGTCTAGCTTTTGCCTCCACAGCTTCAAGAAAAGGGCAGTTTCAGTTCTCAAAGTTTCCAAGTCAGAAAGGTGGGAGAAAATTTAGAAAGGTCAGTTTGGACAGTTACAGCCAAATACTGGAGGGACCTAGATGAATTTAGGATCTAGTCCAGTTTACGGGCAAAAAACAAAACCTCAAAGACAACAGCTGCAACAGAATTTGATATCCATAAACATGTATTACTAAAACAATTTTTCTCTCTACAGTCACCTCCATTTAATCAACTATAACCACAATAAAACTATGTCATTCGAAAATCAAGTCTTGTTTTAGTAAATGTGGTCTGGTTATTTACATAAGTGCAGCCAGAATAGTTACTGACCATACAGGCTCTTCGAGATTTGCTTTTTTGGAACTTTTCATAAGGAATCTCTGATTGAACTTTCATTATTATTATTATTATTATTTGCATTTTGTTTATCTTTCTTTATAATCTCTACACCCAACGTGGGGCTTGAACTCAAGACCGGAGATCAAGAGTTGCATAATCTTCCAAGTGAGCCAGACAGGCACATCTCAGATTGAACTTTTAGAAGATTTTAAGACTAGGAAGCCAAGCCAAGGTCCTGCCATCAGGCTTTATACCTATAGATGCTATTGATGTGGGTAAATTCTTTCCTCGAGGTCTCTAAAACATCCAGGTTTCTGAGCCTGCCAGGAAGTGACCTTGTTTACCTGGTAAGGCTGCTGGGAACCCTGAAAGCAAGGTACCAGGCTGTTTTTCCAAGGGGATTTAATGGCTCCATGAAATCAGGCTTAGTTCCTTAAAGCTGTCTGGTCATATCTGATTCTATGCACATTCTCAAATATGACATTCCAGCCAAAGTTTTGGCAACACAACCAATGTTTCCAATTGTGTCCTGTTAAAGGAGAACAGTTTCTTATTCAACTTATGCAAATAACTACACTGTCATGAAAATAAGAATAATAAGAAGCTTCTCACTTCCAGAGAGATCAGGTAGGGAGAAAAAGTATGAGTTTCATCTTTGTTTACAAAGGTATACTTCACCCACTTGTAAAGTTTCCTTGAAAGTGAAAAATTTAACATTAAAGACCCAGCAATGTTTCAAACAAAAACTCATAAAAATCATAATCGGTCTCATTAGTTTATTCAGTCCCATAAAATTCATTCTTGATCTTAAATTTGCAGTTTTATGAAGCCATGTTTCTCCATCAGAGCTCTGCAAATCCATATCCAGGTAAATGTTAAAATCTTAAAATGATCAGAAACATATTCTAGAGTATTTGTCACAGTCCTTTCCATTAATTTGAAGTATGAAATGTATTCACAAAGGCAACAGAGTAGAATAAATCTCTATAAATGACAGACTTAAAAATGGCTGTGCTTAAGGGTCTAAGAGTTCATTACAATGTAATTAACAAGAAAATTCAGTCATTTCTATGGCACACATTTTAAGACCATAGCTAGAATTACAAGTGATAACATTATACCAGGACATATCAGATTTCTGGGAATTTTCTATTATTTTTGGAACACTTCATTCATTACACCTATACAAATACAACATAAAGAAGCCTTAAGTATTACTTCTTATTTGACAGTGTTTCCCATATGATTTAAACCTAATTAGTTTAGAATCACTCATATGACAAGGAGAGAGAACATTCTTTTACAATATTCCAGACATCTGCAAAATCCCAAATTTAATTAAAAGTCAAAAAAGACTTCATTTAGAATTTAATTTTGGGAAGTTTGTCAAGAATATCAAAAGATTTTACAATCCTTGGTCAAACAGGATCATAAGCCACTGCGAAATAATTTAACGAAAGTGACAAAGACTGCACTCAAATACAGAAATTTAGTTGAGAAAAAAACAAAACAAAATCTTCGCTCTTTTAATAGAGAAGCCTGTTTTCTTAGGTAATCAAAGACTTGACAAAGACAACGAAGGAAATTATTTTGATAACACAGAGAATCTTTGTTTTCTAGGCTGATTATTTAAAAGGTGAAGAAATACCTTTTACATTATCAAAAGCAAACAGATCTTCTAAGAAAACTTTAGCAGATGAAAAAATATTTTGTTTTACTTAAACATGAGTACATTACTGGTATCAAAGGTTATTCTTTAAAAAAATATAATAAACTCATTTAATTCTAGCCAACTTGACCACACAAGGTAAAATTCTCTTTCACATTATGAAACAATCAAGACTAAATTATTTATTTCTCCCTTATCAAAAACACATCTCCATACCTCATACCTTTTCTTAGCCAAAAACTCAATTTATTTTCCTTGCATGTGGAGTTATTTTTCCTATTATTTCCAGTAGTCTTAATTACATACATTAATTAAAATCCTTAACCCTTAGAAAATTTAATTTCCAGTGAAAATTAGAAACTAGACAATTGTGCTATTACCAGTAAATTTTGAATATATTCTACAATCTCCAAAAGCATATTGTTCCTCATACTAAACTTGCAAAAGTGACAAAAGACAAGTTTACCAACACACCAAGTATCTTTAGTTCCTCTGTAAAAGGAAACCAGAAGTAGATAAACCTTTATACAGTAATGTATTTCATCAATTTAGAAATGATCTAGGTATTTAATGAATTTCCACCATTTAACTTGATTGAGAAAAACTCTGTAGGGTTTAAGAAGTTAGCAAAGAGATTTGGAAAGCTATTTAAGTACATATGCCATAAAATATAATTATGTAGAAAAAAATTCACCTAAAAACTCTATCCTACTTACATCTACCTAATGCACTTAATCTCAACAATTATATTTAGATTACCTATGAAAACCGTCATAAGACATTAGACAAAGTCCATTTATATGGACTTTTTGCTTTAAGCCAATTAAGTAGACTTCTTTTTAAAATTTTAGCAATACTATCTGGAGATAGAATAATGTTATACATCTACCACATACACACACACACACACACCTGCAAACACCCTTAACAGTTTATGTTTTAAAATTTTAGCCAGGAGATGGGTATAATGTAAAACTCACTAGTTTATAAAAGAGCAGTTAGATCCAAATTTTGTTTTGACAAGTGGAATAAGTTCACCTGCTCAGATGGCTAAAGCTCTTCAGTATTTATGGAAATTACATTTAAGATTTTTTTATTAGCTTTATTTCCAAACAGTTCCTTTGTGGACTACTTCTGATAAAAACAAAAACACAAAAAAACAAAAAACTTCTCCCAAAAGTTTGCATTTCAAAGAATGGCTCTTGGGTCTTAGAGTATATGGGTGTAGAAAATTTACATCAGAGAAGCGAGTATCCAAGTTTTCTCCAAAGATGGAGCTTTTGGGGCATATTTGCCTATTAGCAGAAATGTAGGGTGGTTGCTATTTAAATTTTTCTTTCCTTTTCTATTTTCAATGTCCCAATCTCTTATAATACCTACAAGCATTTTAAGATTTATATAGAAGATCTGGGGATGGTAATTGTTTCTAGGGCTTCATTTCTGGTTTGGCAAAGACCTGTAAGATAAGGACTTACATGATGGAAAAGATTTCCAACTAAGATAGAAACCTAAAGATTTCTAGATCTACAAATTCAGGGTTTAGCGCAATACACATCTGTAAAGTTTCTGTAACGCGTTTTAAAACGTAAAGGGCTTCTTTCTGATTGCACAATTCAACCTTCCACCAATTCATCTTAGGAGAAAAAGTCTCTATTATTGCTTCTATGAGACCCTGAACATCAGCCTTCAGGCCATCTGCTGATCTTTTGTAGGAGGGTCTAAGAGATACTCTGGTCATCTGTCTCCTCAGAGAGGTATATTTTTCATCAAAGATCCACCTGGCTTGTCAGTTAACTACAGTACAACTATGGAAGGAGAGAACACCCTTTTGCAGCTAATCAAGGTCCTCTGTAGTGGGGTTGTAAATGGCCACTCATGTTTCTGTTCTCTAAATTAGTAAGTCTTCTGAAAGTAGACATAAGAGGGCTTTATCACGTAAAAGATTTGCTGGTGTTCATGGGTCACGAATTCTTTGCAGTAGGGGTCCAGTACATATCTTCAAGGGACACTGTATAGGAAGGCTAGAAGCTGGCAGGGCCTGATTACAGAGCCCTGTGAAGGAGGAGGAACTTTAAGAAATAGCCAAGGGAATCCCACTGCCCATCACAGGCACTTCTATTTAAATTTACTTCCTTGCCTTCAGCAAGGTTACACTAGTAACCAAAACACTCTAGGGCTTACAGATCAGGCTGGAAAGCTCTAGGTCAATCTTTTAGGAAAAAATTTTTAGGAAAAGGAAAGTTAATTCAGGTAGCTGGGTGTTTAAGGAATTTTGGGGGAGCCCAGGAATTTGGGGAGTTAAGGGAATTTGCTGAGGAAATGGGGCTGAAATTTAAGATGGGAAATTTATATGGGATGTGCACTATTTACATGGGATGTGCACTGTACGATCTATTGTCCTGCCATTGACAAGAGGGATCTTATACTCAAACCAGTAAGTCTTTTTGTGGAAAGACCCAAAGGAAACTTTCTATACTTAGAATCCATCTTCACCATGGACACAAGAGACATCCCTGTTACAAGTGGGTACAGAAGATGCAGCCGCTGTGATCCAAGATCACTCAGAGAGTCTACAAAGGTTGTTACAGTAAAAATGGTATAGTGAAAATAGTGTCTCTGGTCACAGACACGCTAATCTGTCACAATGGGCAGACACTACTGGAATGGGACTTTTCTAGCAGTAACAAAACAACAAAGGTTGAGATGACTAAAGCCCCTTATGGACTGGACCTCTCATGACAAACTCCCCTCACAGCTTGCACAGTCAGACAAAGAGAGTGCTGCTTATGACCTCATGTCTCAGAACCCCAGTCTATTCAAATGGCCACCAAGATGCATGCTGGTATGCGCACCTACCAGCTGGCAGAAACGATGGGAGAATATTTTCACTGGTCACAAAGCCAAGCTCTCAAGACACAGAATAAGACAAAAGGAAAACTTCATCTAGTTTTTCTTATATGTACACTAACTGAGCCTTGGGTCTTTCAGAGCCAGAGATTACTTAATAGGGATGTGCGGCTCAGTTGGGGATTGCGAGGTTTTGTTTTATTTTTACAAAGTATCTCATTGCATAGAAATTGTCTTGAGATTGGTGCATGACTTAGTGTCAATCCAACCTGTTCTAGGACCAACTTATCCTAACATAGGAGTCACTGAATTAGGTAGTGAGCAGTAGCCTAATAGTCTAATTGTAGTCTAATAGTCTTTAAATGCTTGACCCATCCCCACCAAATCTGCAGGTTTGGCTTCCAAAAGCCTTTTACCTTATGTGCATGTTAACCCACAACAAAGTTTGTCTAAAACAGACACCTATTTGATGAGAACCATGAACTCACCAGTCTGTGAAGCCAGCGGCTCAAAACAGCAGATTTAGAGGGCTTATGCCTGTGTTATACCCTATGGTTTTCCAACTTACAGCAACACAACAGAGAGACAAAGAAAAAGTGACCATCTCTGGGAGGAAAATGATCAATAAAAACCAAGGCTACTCATAACAGACCGTTAACAGAGTCACTATATGTGAAGAGCTAGTTTCACAAATATTTTCTCCTGCTAATATAAATTTAGAAAAAGAAAAAGAGAACTCCAACATTCTTGCTTCCACTGGACCCTGTAGGCAGAGATCTGGGACACTGACATGGTAAGAATGATCTTCTGCTGGCTTTCTGTCAATGGTCCCAGGATCTCTCAGACAGAGGAGCCACAGAGAGAGCAGTAAAATTACTCTCTGTGATCAACTGTAGGGGAGGAAAAATTTTCCGTTAACCCTTCTAGATTCTGTTGGCTGGTCTATTAATTAAATTGACATGAGAAAGATTAACAGGAGAAAAACAAGTTAAATTCCTTGCATACAGGAGCCTCAACACAGACAGAAAAGGTTCAAAGACACTGAAGCGGTTGAGGCTCAACTGAGGCTTTTATGGTATCCCGAGCTAAGGAAACTGAGGAGTAGTGAGTGGAGATTCAAAGAGAAAGAAGCCATGTCACAGGAAGATGGGAAAAGCAAATGTTTGGTAAACAAATGTTTGTCATGCTATGCAAAAACAATGAGACACATAGAGAAATCTCAACAAATAGGCACTGCCAAGCTAGCCCTGGTTTACTACTCCTAGCCTATACTCTTTGTATAGAAGGCCTGGTCCAGGAAGAAGTTACTTAAATTCTATAGGAAGTTAAGGTAAAAAGCTCTTCCCTAAAGCCTGTTGGTTCTCAACTGTCTTTAGCTCAAAATAATCCACACGGATTCAATCCACATGCACTCATAATCTAAGGTGGCACATTTTGGAGTGGCACATTTTGGAGTGGCACATTATGTTTCCCTTCACTACTAACACTGGAAAAATAACTAGAAAAAATCAGCAAAATTAGCAAAACAAACATAACATGTTAAATGCATTTTAAAAATTGAACAGAATGATAAACTAAGTATTAATATAAAGTATAAAACTTGACCTCTGTACTCAGGGGCTGAATTTCTTTAGGGTGAAAAGATTCCAGGCAACCAATTAAAGTCCTTTCTTGCTCAGATGTCTTACCAAAAAGCTAAGCGATGGTATTCCTGCAGTTCTTAACTGATTTGTTCAGTTAGGGGAGGGTGGTAAAGGGGGAATGGGGAGTGATAAAGAATGACTAAGTGGGTAGAGAATTTTCCCCCAGGGAACATTTGGCAATATTTGGTTGTCACAACTACGGTGGGAGGCATTATTGGCATCCAGTGGTCAAAAGCCACAGATACTACTAAACGCCCTACAATTCACAGTTCACGGAGATAGTCCCCAACAACAAAGAATTATTCAGCCCAAAATATAAAAAGTGCCCAGGCTAAGCTAGTAACTCTGCCTTGCTAAAAGACCTGAAGTTCTTGCCCTGAGGCACATTTTGCTATATAGGCAAATGGCTACACAAAGCTGTTAAGTAGATCCACCTAGCCCCATACATACAGGAGGTTGATGAATTAAAATCCTTTCCAAAATGGCCTCAACTGCGATGCAATTTATAACAACTAGAAAACAGGAGTTATTTACAACCTTTTGTTACAACTGACTACTCACAACCTATAGACTGTAAGTATTATTCAAACTGTGCAAGCAGTAAACTGAAGAATGATCATAAGATTTTAATCAACATTATATTTTATAAATTTAAGGTGTACAGCCTGTCACTTTGATACATTTATATATTGTAACGTGATTACCACTGAAGTAATACTATATAGCATCATTATAGTACTGTAACAATGATCCTCTAAACATATGGCCCACAGATAAACATCTGATGGGTCTCCTAAGGTTTTACTATACTGTAGTAAATCACCTCTACTTAAAACCAGCTAGCCCCTCAATATCCTACCAACCTTGCTTCCAAATTCCTTAGAGACTTACACCTCGCCCCCCCCAACTTAAAAGTATATGATCAGTTACTTCTCACAATCCCAGGGCAGCTTCTTCTGCCCACAGGTACTGTCCCTGTGCTTTAATAAAACTACCTTTTTTTGCACCAAAGAGGTCTCAAGAATTCTTTCTTGACTGTTTGGTCCAGGACCCCAATGTTAGATCACATCAATTTTACTGGGTTTTATGGTTTTTACAGATTTGATTTTTTAAGATTCCACAAGTAATACCATATAGTACTTGTCTTTCTCTGTGTGACTTCTCGCTTAATGTAATGCACTCAAGGTCCAGCCATGTTGCTTTGAATGGCAGGGTATCCTTTATCATGGCTAAATAATACTCCATGGTATATGTACACCACATCTTTTTCATCCATTCATCTAATCATGGGCATTTGTGTTCTTCCCTATCTTGGCTGTTGTGAATCACGCTATGACAAACATGGGCATGCGTAACCTCATCGAAATCCTGTTTTCATTTCCTTTGGGTATAAACCCAAAGACGTTGCTGCTGAATTGTGTAGTAGGTCAGTTTTAATTTGAAGAACCTCCATATTATTGTCCATGATATTTGGACTACTCTACACTCCCACTAACAGTATATAAAGGTTTCCTTTTTTTTTTTCTTTTTTTAACACGTTCTTGGCAGCACTTGTCTTCTTGATGATATCCATTCTGACTGGTGTAAGGTGTTATCTCAATCTTGTTTTGATTTGCATCTCTTGATTAGTGATACCGAGCATCTTTTCACACATCCGTTGGCCATTTTGAGGTCTTTTCTGGAAAAATGTCTCTTTAGTTCTTCTGCCCAAATTTTAATAGATTGCTTGTCTGCCATTAAAAGTTTTGTTAGTTCCTTATATATTTTGAATATTAACCCCTCATCTGATAACATGGTTTGCAAATCATTTTTCTATTCTGAAAGAATTCTTTAGAATATCAAATCTCTAGTTACAGATTTTTAAAAAAAGCTTATCATCACAGGATTTACTACAACCAATTGATCTCTTAACGTATCACTTCTAAGCAGAGGCAAAAACAAAGCAGAAATAACCTGCACTGTACAGTTCAAAGATGATCCAAATTTTATTCATCCAGAAAGTGCACTTGATAGCTTTGAAAAAGATAGAAAACACTAACTAGAACAGATCTTCACATGATTAGTAACACATTTAAAGGGAATAATAAATAAAGACATTAACAACAGAACACAAGAAACTAAGCCACTGGACCGTAAGACTTTTAAGGGCAAGATCATTTTTGTGTCCCTCACAGACTTAACAGAGAACAAACAGTATTTGAAAGATAAAGGAGTGTGAATAAATGACTGGTAGATAGCAGTAACTCTAGAGCACTAAGCCTAGATCATCTTTTTCAAAAAGTTATCACATCATGCCACTCCCTTATTAAATAAAATGGCTTCAGACTCTTCAACATGGCTTTGATCTCTACTTTCTTTGCCTTTATTCACTCTTCTTGCATCTTGTCAGCAGCCAGCTATCATGCTTCTCCCTCTGCCTGTGTCTCTGCCTGTGTGTCATAAATAAATAAAATCTTTTAAAAAATTTTCAAACAGGCTTCACTTCTTCCTATCTCGGTTTTAGTATAAATGTTGTATTTATTTTCTAATGGGAGACAATTCCGATTCCGTGAAACCCCTACTTATCCTTTAGGTACTGCTTTCCATGAATATCTGATGTGAGGAGTAAGTTCACTTCTCTCAACAGCTAGTTTTTCTTATTTGAAGCACTTAGCATTTTAAAATGATGTATTTGTATTAATCTAATTGTAGTCTGTTTCTTTCACCAAAAGCTCCAAAAAATTAAGGACCATGTTTTGTTTCCACCCTCCACTATACATGGCATTTAGATCAATGCATGGTAGAGTGGCAATAAAAAACTGATGAATATATGAAGAGAATGGAAAAATTTTGATGAGATACTTAGTAAAATTATAAAAATATATTGATGGAAGAGGTCTAAAGCATGCAGAGGGATTAAAGATTTAAAAACAAAAGTGAATAAAGGTTTGGAAAAACTATCAGGAAAAAATAAAGATGTAGCCTGAGAAGGGCAAAGGAAGTTTTATTAAGGTTCTCTGAAGATATCAAAAAAACAATAGATTGTGATGAGATGTTTTCTTCCCACTAAAAACAGGAGAAATTTAAGTTAGAAATTAGGAAACATTGTCTTGCTGTCTATCTTTATAAATAAAGTTTCACTGGAACACAGCCATGTCCATTTATGTATTGTGTATGGCTGCTCTTCCTACAAATGCAGAGCTGAGTTGCTGGGACAGACTGTGAGCCTGTAGAGCCAACAATACTTACTATGTGGTACCACAAACACACAAAAATTTGCCAACCCCTAGTTCAAGCCAATTTACCAGGAATTTCAATTAGGCATAAAAAAAAAAAAATACCTCAAACCCTTTTAGATTGCTTGATCTTAAAATATAGGAAGAGAGATAAGAAAACTTTCTGTTCAAAGTGTTCAGAAATAAGAGGATGACATCTCTGTTGGTTGATGGACAGGAGATCTGACAGAAAGGAGAAAGGATTTTACTTACCTACTGAAATATCTTCTGCTTTAATTTTCTACAAAACAAAAACTAACACAGTTTTACTAAACTAAAATTAATAGATCTGAGTAGTATCACAATATGAATTTTGTATTTTTGCACTAAGAAAAAACAAAAATGTACTGTTGGCCATAAACGAGAAAGATGGACCTTCAACTGGATGTCATATAACAGCCAAACTACAACATCTTTACTAGTGACTTAGGAAAAGCAAAAGATAGTAAGTGAGCTAAAGAATAGTGCAAAGAAGGGTGCCTGGATGGCTCAGTGGGTTAAGTGACCAACTCTTGGTTTCAGCTCAGGTCCTCATCTCAAGGTTGTAGGATTGAGCCCCATGTTGGGCCACCCACCTAGGGGCAGAATCTGTTTGAGACTCTCCCTCTCTTTCTGCCTCTCCCCTTCTTCTCGCTGTCTCTCTTAAATAAATAATAAATCTAAAAAAAAAAAACCAAAACTGAAAAAAAAAAAGGAAAAAAAGGGGAGAGATGGAATGGGGGGAGGGAGGTTATCTACAGAGAAAAAGAAATGGTTCTTCACCAAAGTATCAACATACTGACAAAAAGGACAATATTAGAACACCTTGTCCATTTGACAAATAAAAGTATTATTCTACAAAGTCCACAATAAACACTTTAATCCTGAATAGCTGTAGAAAAGCTACTGATCCCTTAAATATAAACTTCACCTGATTTGTTTCTTGACAAAGGTAAAAAAAAAAATCAAGACACACTAACAAAAAACTATGAAGATAGGAACTCGAACCATTTTAGAAATAAATTTTTATTTTTTTAAATTGAAGTTCAATTTGCCAACATATAGTGTAACACCCAGTACTCATCCCATCAAGTGCCCTCCTCAAGTGCCCATCACCCAGTTACTCCAAACCCTTGTCCACCTCCCCCTTCCACTACCCTTTGTTCATTACCCAGGGTTAGGAGTCTCTCATGTTTTGTCACCCTCTCTAATTTTTCCCACTCATTTCCCCTCCTTTCCCTTATAATCCTTTTCACTATTTTTTACATTCCACATATGAGTGAAATCATAAGGTGACTGTCCTTCTCCGACTGACTCACTTCACTCAGCATAATACCCCCCAGTTCTATCCATGTCAAAGCAAATGGTGGGTAATTGTCCTTTGTAATGGTTGAGTAATATTCCATTGTGTATATAGACTACATCTTCTTTATCCATTCATCTGTTGCAGGACATCGTGGCTCCCTCCAGTTTGGTTGTTGTGGACACTGCTGGTATAAACACTGGGGCACAGATGTCTTGGAGTTTTACTACATCAGTATCTTTGGGGCAAATACCCAGTAGTTCAATTGCTTGGTCATAGGGTAGCTCTATTTTTTTTTCTTTTTAAGATTTTATTTGTATATTCATGAGACACAGAGAGAGAGAAAGGCAGAGACACATGCAGAGGGAGTAGCAGCCTCCATACAGGGAGCCTGATGCAGGACTCGATCCTGGGACTACAGGATCATGCCCTGGGCTAAAGGCAGGCGCTAAACCACTGAGCCACCCAGCGATCCCAGGGTAGCTCTATTTTTAACTTCTTGAGGAACCTCCACACTGTTTTCCAGAGTGGCTGTACCAGTTTGCATTCCCACCAATAGTGCAAAAGGGTTCCCTCTTCTCCACATTCTCTCCAACATTTGCTTTTTCCTATCTTGTTAATTTTCACCCTTCTCACTGGTGAGAGGTGGTATCTCATTGTGGTTTTGATTTGTATTTCCCTGATGGCAAGTGATGAAGAATATTTTCTCATTTGCTTGTTGGTCATGTGTATGTCTTCTTTGGTGAAATTTCTGTTCATGTCTTTTGCCCATTTCATGATTGGATTGTTTGTTTTTTGGGTGTTGAGTTTAATAAGTTCTTTATAGATCTTGGATACTAAACCTTTATCTTATATGTCATTTGCAACCATTCTGTAGGTTGTCTTTTAGTTAAGTTAAATTTTAAAAACTGTCTATCTGTAATAAAATTAAGAGATCTAAGGAACCAATTATGTGGGCTTTGAGAAGGGTAAAAAATAATTTCAAACATGGATATCGTTTAAATCTCAACCAGAGTTTTAAGTAATAGTTATCAAACGTATCTGGAGAAACAAGGTACATCATAAGGATTGTAATGGTAACATCAGGTCTAGATTTAGCTTAAGTCAGTCACAGGCTAAAACTTGCCGGGTTTAAACTTGTCATGTGAAAGGTAGAAATAACGGTGGATAACAGTACCTTTCTTTAATAATGGGAAATTCAGAATACAAGAGAAGCAACCATTGAAGCTGATGTTTTATATATAGTGAAACCCTATTAGTACAGGCTCTTATTTGCTACGTTTGGCTAAACAATAAGATAAATTGTATTTCCCAAAGGGAACCAACACATACCAGAAACAACACATAAAACTATACCTACTCTAAAGTCATTAAAGTCTCTAAAGCCACTGCTAATCCTGTCTTGGGTCCCCTAACTCAAGGAAGTTTCATTATGGGATAAAAACAGGGGAATCCTTTCAGCTGAATGTTTAATTCTGATGCTAGCAAATGATGACAAGAAATTTGCTTTTTCTAAAACAACAAAAGAACTACCTAGTATGAATGGTGTGAAAGAAATAATGAAAGATTCTAAAGGAAAATTGAATTTGAGCTAAGAAATGTTAAAGAGTCATCCAACAAAGGACAGCTACTCCACAAAAGGAACAGTAATCACCCCTCAGCTCAATGAGAAAAAAAAAAAAAGTTAAAATGCTTTAGATAAAAATCTTCTAACTTCAGTAGTATAAAAAGAGATCTCTTTGCCGAGGGCATCATCGAATAAATCCTGAACCCAGTTTTAATCCTGGATTCCTATTCTAGAATCTCTCTTTAAAGTATTAAAGTGATTGACAGTATATTCAAGAACTTTTTCTTTTACATAAAACCTAATGCACTGAAACACATGTGTAACAAAAAGGAGTATTTGGCAGTCTAAAATTTTTAAAGAATATAAAAATGAACTTTTTTTATTGGAGGGCCACAAAAAACTCACTTGTTTTAAACAATATGTTCACTTTAGGAAGTTAGGGTACAAAAGAGAAAGAGAAAAAGATTCAAAGTTCTCTACACTGACTTTAAAGTTCAGGAATGTACCTCAGTTCTTTTGGAAGCCTCCTTCACTCTGGAAACCAAGAGTTCAGTAGAACCTTTTATATAAGGTGAGCATGTGAAAATGAGTTCTGTTATCACATCGCTTAAGTGATATTCCTCATCCCACTTATTTTAGAGAAAAATTTAAAATCAGAATAGATGATGGGGGAAAAAGAAAGAGTGAGAAAATTTTATGTAAGTTATTTCTTTTTGCTTCATTCATGTTCATTTGCTAGATCACCAGACTCAGTGGGAAAGAATCAGTAGCAGCTTTTTATAAGAAAAATTATACAGCAACAGGTACACAGGGCAAGTGTTTTAAGTAGCAATATAACCCAAAGTAATGCAAGTGGCTTTATAACATAGTATTCTGAGTCAATGAATTTCATTTTAAGTATTTATGCAGGAAGAGACCTGAGAACTGTTCATATAGCACATATAATAAGATAATGCTTTCTACTTAACTTGAACCATTAGAAGTATTAAAGGGACTAAAAATAGTTACTATGTAAAATTCCAAAACACCATACATAAAAAACCCTATTTCTTCAATGAAAAGAGAATAAAATTAAAATGATTTAAATTTGTCTAGTTAATGGAAAAAAAACCAAAACAGACAAATGTTTACTTGCATAGGGTAGTTTACTTAAAATTTTTAATTATATGATTAAGGAAAACAATAATATTATATGTATATATACAATAATTTATTTCCAGGTACAATTTTCTATACTTTAACATTCAAATTTTATGAAATCATCAAAATAATATTTTGAATAATAAATGATGTGTATGGGGGGGTGAAGACTCATGTAACAGAGGAAAACAAGAATACAAAAGACATGAGTTCGACTATGTAAAAATACTTAGAAATTACTAAAAGAAAAAGATGAAAAAGTTAAGTGTTTATCTGTTTGCATCCATTAGGAGTACTTTTTACCTTCTTTATACTGTCTGTTATGTGTGTGCATGTTCATTCATATATCAACTTGTACGTGTGTCTGTGTGTATATATATACCTACACACTTGAGTGTATATGGATTTTTTTTTTCAAACGTTTCATGCGGATATATGTTAAATATTACAGACTGCCTAAAGGAAAAATCACACAATAGGTCTAAGAGAAACATAATACAGATACACTTACCATCACACGAAAGGGAAACATAACTTCCCAAGTCATCAGACATATGTCGCATCACATTTTTACCCTTTTTAAGACCAAGGAAGATCCAATAATCTATTGCTGCTCCAAGAATTCCAGTCAGTAAATAAGCTAATTCATGTTTGAAGACCTAATATTACAATGGGAAAAATATTAGTAAAACATATTAAAATATGTATTTCTTTATCAGTGTTTATTTTTAATACTTGTTGAGGCAAAACTTAGCTATTTAAAAACACAGGGTATGTTCATACTAAAAAGTATTCCTGAAACCCTGGCAAGCTCTCTTCATTCTCTGCTTCTCTTTCCTTTTCTTCTCCTTCCTCCTCCTGTCCATATCTATATCCTTATAGACACAAGACATAAACAGTTTATAAAACAAAATCTCCAGGACTTATATACAGATAGCTTATAATAAACTTCTAAATAACATTCAATAGTGTCAAGTGCTTTAGTATGGCAGTAATTCCAACAGAACAATGAGGAAGTATCTGGCGTCTGTTGGTGTCTGTGGATTTCTGTTAACAGGAATACAGGATTATAAAAAAAGATACTTAGCCACTCCTGGTGTTTATATATATATATAAAATAGATTAATAAATTTATATATATATATATAAAATTGACTATGTTTATCCGAATGGCATATTCCAGAAAAAGACTTAAAAAACACAATGAATAAAAACTTTCACAAATATGATTGTCCTTTCTGTTATAAATGAAGAAACAGATTGGATCAAATTCCAATTAAATTGTATCAAATGTCATTACCTTAGAAATGTATAAGGATGTATTTTAAAGAATGAATACTGTTCTCTATCATCACTCTATAATAAGCATTATTAAATTCCTATAAAAATATAGCAAGCATACAAATTATTTATTTATTTATTTATTTATTTATTTATTTATTTATTTATTTATTTATTTATTTTTTACAAATTTTTAATTACAGTAAGTGTGCCTGACCCTAATATGGAAAAATATCTTTCTAATCCATAAACTATGAAGGTGAAGAGGTACAAAAATAATTTTTAGACACCTTTGATTTAAATATTAACACTTTTTCACAAAGACATTAAAAGTAGTTGAAATTCCTTTATTTTTGGTTATTTGTTCTGTGTGAAAAAAAAATCATCAAATTAACAGTTAGTTAGAAAACACGTGAAAAGATTTTAATAAATATTGCATCCGAATAGATTCTGAGTGCTAAGTCTGCAACTATATTATGCCTAATGTAGGATTAGGGACAGAGAAATCTCTACCCATTAGTGACTACTGGATTTATTTCTCCTGCCCTCAGCAGACAAGGTTCTTATGTTATACAATATTTCATAAGGGCATCATGGATTCATTATAAGAAGTTATTAGTTAAGTGATTTTTAGACAGAGAGAGAGAGAGACAGAGACAGAGAGACAGAGACACAGGGAGAGGCAGAAGCAGGCTCCATGCAGGGAGCCCGACGTGGGACTTGATCCCAGGATTCCAAGATCACGACCTGGGCCAAAGGTAGGTGCCAAACCACTGAGCCACCCAGGGATGCCCTAGTTAAGTGATTTCAAAACTTAAGTTCTAGTCCTGGCTTGCTGTCCAAACAAGGGTAAATGGTTAAGCAGCCCATGGATTAGGCTTGCTGAAAGTTTTTACCAAGGAAAAACCCAGAGGCAAGATGCTTAGGTAGGTGTGCAAGTTCCCCGCTGCTCTATCACACTGTGTGGAATTCACTGCATTAAGCCAGGCTGGATACTAGATTTTGAAAGAGGGACTATGAAGAATGGGGCTGAGGAGATTTTAAGCTGCATGCTTAGGGAAGCACTGCCTTTCCTCTAATATCACCAGGAGCCAAGATACAGAACCTTGACCACAGCCTGAATCTTCCAGGTCAGGATTCATAAATGGGCATCAGCACCACCCTCTCTCCCACCTTGATTAAATAGCTGGGCTTAAGTCTTACAGATGCAGCTGTATGACTTGGGAAGCACCAGCAGCCAGGACTGGCTCTATCAGCTGGCTGGGAAGATACCAACTCCTCCCCCTAGTACCCTGATAGGGTCTAAGCCATAAACTGACCAGAACTCACTCCCTTATGCATGGAGTCTTAGCCAGTTATCAAAGCGGTTTGCAGGGAGCCAAGTTCTTACTTTGTAAAGCCAACATGGAGATAGTCACTCGACCAAGTTTTATTTCTCATGGCTCAAAATTCATCAAGAGAATTAAAACAGGAGAGTGAAAATCTACATTTAAACTAAAAATAAATCCTATCAAGATCCATGTCACAGAATGCTCTTTGCAACAACATGTATATCTGAATATCAGCAACGATCCTACCCAGGAAGGAAGCAAGAGGCTGGTAAATTTTGATTTCTTGAAATATTCCCCATTCCAAGAGTAGAGTAAATCAGGATCACTTCAGATCCGTGGTCCTAAGACTCTGGATAGGGAAAAAGGAGCTTAGCCCATAGAGCTAAGCCTCATATAAACCAAAGTCCAACACTCATCAACTAAAAAAGCAAAACCAAACTACAAAACAACCAGTTGGTACCTTTCTCTTTCCTTACACACAAATATATGTATACATACCTGATACTACAAATTAGTATCAATATTGCCTATTACTCAATTTACCTTATTACTGCTATTAAACAGGATAGGTGGTCCTTGCAGTATTTGCAAGGAGGGACTATAGTTTCTTTAACATGAAAAGGAACTGTCAAAATTATTCTTATCTGTGTGACATTAGCTAAATATCCATACTACCACATATTCAGAAAAGTAAACTGTTATATAAAAAGACACTTTTCAAGGGCACCTTGGTGACACAGTTAGTTAAAAATCTGCCATGAGCTCAGGTCATGATCCCAGGGTCCTGGGATCAAGACTCACATCGGGCTCCCTGCTCAGCAGAGAGCCTGTTTCTCCCTCTCCCTCTGCCACTGGCCCTGCTTGTGCTGTCAAATTAATAAATAAAATCTTAAAAAAAAAATACTTTCAAATCAGGTTCTTAGATCCTTTTATAATATATTCTTCTCTATGACACTCACTATAACCATAGGGCCAAGACATCGCGCTATGGATTGTACTTACTGCAACTTTAACAGTGTATAAATAATGCTACTATTTCTAGCATAGTGGAGATATACAATTTAGAATTAGATTAGTGAGAATATGGCAGAAAAACCATAAAGAGAGGAAAGCTTTCTGGAATACTGAGAAGTTTGCTCAAGTGGAAAGAACAGAAAACCTTGAGAATTAACAAAGAAATGAAAGACATGAGTTGCACATGACACATATTTACGTAAGAACACCTTCCTACTGTGTTAAAGTCTATTATCAGACATTTTGTTCATAGAGTTCTCTATTATCTGCCAATACAAATAACCTCCATTTAATAAATGTGGTGATCTTCCAAAAAATTGACTAGTATATAATCAAGAACAAACTACCATCTTGGCCTTCTGACTCTCAGGTTAGGGCTTTATGCAATGTCAGAAAGATGCAAACATAATACACATAATGTGCTCTAGCAGTTTAAAACACTGGCATTTGAAACAAGAAAAAGTAAACCGCAGTTGAGATGGCCTCTACACAGCGCTTTACCCTAACAGGCTGTGATATCTTGAACAAGTTAGTTACACTCTTTAGCCTCAATTTCCCTGTCTTTAAATACAAAGTAGCTTCCATTTCTACCTACAATTGTAGGGTTATCATTAAATAGCACTTAAGGACATCGCAAAGAAAAGTAGGACTAACCACCACGCTTTGCAAAATTTGTACCTCCTTCATAACCTTGACACAGCTCACCTCTGCTCTTTGCCAAGGAAAGCCCAAAGCTCTCTCAGATTAATGACAATGAAATTCACTGCCTTTGTGTCACTCTGCAATGCTTGCTGATTGACATTATGACAAAACAATATTAGCATAAACTGAGGACTTCTGTTTAGCTAATGACTTAAATTGAATGCTTCAACTCAGCAAATCAAGAAACAAATGCTTTACAGTACAGAAAATGATGTCTGTGAACATGCATGGAATTCTTGAAATTGGAAACTGCCAAAAAGATTTAATTAGGTACAAGAATAATTCTAGCAGATAAGGTAACACACACAAAACAATTTTTATGAATTTACACAATTCAAATGTTAAATAAAACATGATTTGCTAAGTTTAAAGCTGGTTCTAATATTTCGACTGAAGCTATAATTTATTGCAGACTGATTCACCAAATATGTTTATTTATAAATTTGAACAAAAGTCTTCGAGTTAAACATGGATAAATCTGTTTTTATAAACATCAGTATCTCCTGAGTAAATTCTTATTTTTGATAGTCCTTTGGTGATTTAGTACAACGGTGAAGATACCAGTTTTGTGAATGTTTTCAGCTACAAATAAGCAATTTAATTTATAAAATCAAATGGATAAAAAACAAATGCTCCATAATGAGAACATATTTTCTATCCCCAATGATTCTATGGTCTATAAAGTATATACAGGGACGCCTGGGTGGCTCAGCAGTTGAGCGCCTGCCTTCGGCCCAGGGCATGATCCTGGAGACCTAGGATCAAGTCCCATGTCGGGCTCCCTGCATGAAGCCTGCTTCTTTCTCTGCCTATGTCTCTGCCTGCCTCTCTCTGTCTCTCATGAATAAATATTTTTTAAAAAGTATATACAAAGACATGTTAATTAATGAGAATGTTATCAGTTTTATCTTAGAAGTATTACACAAGTATTAAACTCAACTGGCAAGGAAGTATAGATAGTTCTATTTATGATGAATATTTTCGAATTCTATGTGTATAACCTTATTTCTTTTTCAACAAGACACATGTATGAGAAAATGGCTACTCACTTGGTTCCTGCCACTAATTCAACTACTTGATCACAAAGAGTAGCTATACACAGAAATAATTCTCCTTTTTTAATGCCCAATTAAAAAAACATAGGGCCCTCAAAAGAAATTTCTTTTTATAAGACTCAGACACCCCTCTAACAGAATTTTTAAAAACCATTAAGGACTTCTGTTTCTGGTAATGGAGGCCTAAGTAATTCAAATCAATGACCTTATAGAAGAAAACTGAAAATGTTGAATAAGATATGTAAAACATCTTCCCAAAGATAACTTGTTATGTAAAACACAACTTCTGGAAAGTTATAAAGAATCGCTAAATCAAGATCTGGGAAGAAGGTAAAAAGCCAAACAGGCACTCAAAACTAGTGGACTTTGCCCTATGGACATCTGCTGACCCCAAAGAAAGAGTTGAGATACAGAAGCATGGTTTTTGGAGCCTAGAGGAAAAGGAGTATAAATGTTATAGCCCAAGGCCTAGTAAGCGATATAAAAATACATGCATTTTATAGCCTTGTACTTCCATAAGGTATTTTTAAAAACAAGAACTTTGTACACAAAAAATCCTGCATAAAATCAATTTTAAAAACCTTTTAAAATAGGTTCCTTAAGAATTGAAACACACAAAATTAAAAAAAAAAATCTAGAATAAGTGAATACAGACTTCTTAGCACTAATGATCAAATAACTGTCCCCAGCTACTACACTGAAATGTGTGATGATGAAGAAACCAGCTTCTAAGCGTCTTTTACAATAAAACTAAATAAACTAAATAGAAAACAATGATACATTTGGTTAGATTTTAGTTTTATTCAAATTGTTCAAAGAATAAAGACAAAAGAGGCAGAACAGGCCATTATTCATTTACAAATCAATTCTACTTACATCATTAGACTTGCATTTTTCCTTGTGAGAATATATAGTCCACTCCAAAAGCATATTTACTGGTTTGGTCAAAAGCCCAGAGGCCTCATTTCCTGACCAAAAGATTTCAAGAAGAATTGCCTTTCCTGTTATTTTCAGACTCTGAGAATCTGACCAGTCATACAACCTAATGAAAATATGAATCAAAGTATATCTTTAATGCCAACTTGGTCACTATTGTTGTTAGGCATAATACTTCTTGCCATAATACAAAAAGATCCAGTGGTTTCTAGATATAGAAAAGGCATCATATATAAAGATTATAACTTACAGTTAAAAAAAGAAAATATAAACAATGGCCACAATTCAATATAATGACCAACAAATACGAACAGTAATCTAACTATGTTTTAGAGCATACACAAAACTTATCATGGATATTACAGATTCAATGTTTAAAAACCTAGTAGAAAAAAACAACAAACCTGATGGAACTTTTACTTAAGGATTCAATTACTTAAGAATTAAGAAAAAACATAAGCCCTGAAAAATAGAACAAAATCCTACTTATCTAAATGTCTAAGTTAGTGAAAAACAAATATGTGAACTAAAGAGAAAGAACATAAAAAACTTTACTGCTAAAAACCAAAAAAACCATTACTGCTACTGAAGAACTATGCATGCAACTGTGTTTTAAAAACAATCTAAACTAGAAAACAAAGTGACTCTTTAAAAGTATGTACATGAATTAGAAAAATGGTATATAAAACAATATAAACATAAAAAAATTTTTCTTTGTGATTAAACTTACTTTTGGCTCAGATGTCGCACTTCACTTTCCACCAAATTAAAGAAGAATTTGAGCAGGGTCAGGTAGAGCACCTTCGTACCAATAATATTTTTTGAAATTTGATGGCAAAAACTTTCATTGTAAAGACAAGACCTGAAAAACATACAGCCAGTAATTTGTGACATACAAGCAATTCAATGAATACTCTGTGGACAAAGTAATTCTTTTTTTGTATAGAATCCGAATGAAATTTCCTTCAACAAAATATAAAGTTAATCAACAAAATTTTATCAATATGTTCTCTTCCTTTAAAAAGTAACACATGTCAAATATCTCAGGACATTTAGTTTTTAGTAATACAGATCTAATTTCTCTATTCTTCACTGATTGTAAAGATTAATAACCTAATGGTACTCTCTTCATTATTTTACTGACAAAGAACAAAAAATTATGTATTACATTAAATGCTTTCAATTCAGATGACCACCTACACTCTCATTTTATAAATACTTTTTACAGTCCTCGTCTTATGCAAGAGTTTTTGTTATTATTCAGTAAAATGAAAGTCATTTAGGGCTGTGTGTGTGTGTGTATGTGTGTGTGTGAGAGAGAGGGGAGGGGGGAGAGCAAGCACTGTGGGGTGGGGACAGAGGGAAAGGGAGAGAGAATTCCAAACAGGCTCCATCCACACCCAGCACAGAGCCCGATGTGGGGCTTTATCTCATGACAGAGACCTTGACCTGAGCCTAAATCAAGAGTTGGATGCTTAACTGAATGAGCCACCCAGGCCCCCCCAATTAGGGCTGTTTTCTAATAGTTTAAAAATATTTATTTTCTTTCTATCTACTATAGCAGTCCTCCAAAAGAACTTTTGGTGATAATGGATATGTTCTACTGAACATGTGAAATGTGGACTCTGCAACTGAGGATTTGAATTTTTAATTTTTTAATCTTAAATTTAAATGTGGCTACATGTGGCTACTGGCTACTGGGCTGGAGAGCAAAATTGTGTGTGTGTGTGTGTGTGTGTGTGTGTGTGTGTGTTTTATAGAGAACATACAGGGCAGCCCAGGTGGCTCATGGTTTAGCGCCACCTTCAGCCCAGGGTGTGATCCTGGAGACCCGGGATTGAGTCCCACATCAGGCTTCCTGCATGGAGCCTGTTTCTCCCTCTGCCTGTGTCTCTGCCTCTCTCTCTCTCAGTGTCTCTCATGAATAAATAAAACCTTAAAAAATAAATAAATAAATAAATAAATAAATAAATAAATAAATAAATAAATAAAACATACAATTACTCAGAAATCGGACTAAAAAAGAAATTCTAGGTAACAATACTTACTATAGTAATCTTCCAACTTTATTATCAATTATATAAACCATGTACTTGCAACTTTCTACCTCTGTCTCCACCTTTCCCACCTTCTTTTTGAATACCACATTGTTTGGTGAGGAAGGTTCTTAATAACTATTATATTTAACAATATTTATTTATTTATTATTTTTTTAAAATTTATTTTATTTTTTTTATTTATGATAGTCACATAGAGAGAGAGAGAGAGAGAGAGAGGCAGAGACACAGGCAGAGGGAGAAGCAGGTTCCATGCACCGGGAGCCCGACGTGGGATTTGATCCCGGGACTCCAGGATCGCGCCCTGGGCCAAAGGCAGGCGCCAAACCGCTGCGCCACCCAGGGATCCCTATTTAACAATATTTAATACTCAAATCTCTCCTAGAAGATTCTCTACATCTATATAGTTAGTCTATCCGAAAACTGCCAGAGATGGATACCATATTATCTTTCATTTTTTCTTTTTAAATATATATTGTAACAGTGCACCTGGGTAGCTCAGTTGGTTAAGCAACTGCCTTCGGTTCGGGTTATGACCTCAGGGTACTGAGACTGGCCCCATGTGGGGCTCCCTGCTCAGCTGAGAGTCTGCTTTTCCTTCTCCCTCTACCCCTTCTCCCTGCTTGTGCAGACTCTGTCTCCCAAATAGAAAAAATCTTAAAAATATATGTATGAAAAAAAAATTATATATATATGTATGATATATGTTTAATAGTAGACTAATATTATCCATCTCATCTATATGCCCACCACTTCCCTTAACACCTGACTCCCAGTGAAACCATGTTTTTTTGAAATGAAATCTGCGTATTAAAGTCTACTTTTAATTCTACCCCCTGTTGCATCAATGAATTCATCCAAACATTTATTAAGCATTTATTACATTCCAGATATTATATTAAGCATTAAGGACAGAGATATTTAAAACTGAGCATCTAAGTGAAGAGATGGAGGGATCCCTGGGTGGCGCAGCGGTTTGGCGCCTGCCTTTGGCCCAGGGCGCGATCCTGGAGACCCAGGATCGAATCCCACATCGGGCTCCCTGTGCATGGAGCCTGCTTCTCCCTCTGCCTATGTCTCTGCCTCTCTCTATTTCTCTCTCTGTGACTATCATAAATAAATAAAAATTAAAAAAAAAAATAAGTGAAGAGATGGAAAAACATTTATCATACAAAAGAAGTGAAAAGAAAGCTGGGGTAGTAAAACTTAGACAAAACAGACTTTAAAACAAAGACTATATAACAAGAGACAAAAGATATAATCATAAAGGAGATAATCCAAGAAAAATATTTAACAATTAGAAGTATTTATGCACCCAATATGGGAGCCCCCAAATACATTAAGCAACTATTAAACAGACATAAAGCAAGAAATTCAGAGTAATACAGTAATCATAGGGGACTTTAACATCTCACTTAGAGCACTGGATAGATGAGACAGAAAATCAGCAAGGAAATAGTGTCACTGAATGTCACTGAATGACACATTGGCTCAGATGGATCTAACAGATACATTCAGAACACTCCATCCAAAACCGGTAAAATATCCCTTCTTCTCAAATGTACATAGAAATTCTGCAGAAGAGATCACATATAAGGCTAGAGAACAAGTCTCAACAAATTCAAAAAGACTGAAGTGTTATCATGCATCTTTTCCAACCACACAGTAGGAATCTAGAAATTAACCACAAAAAGAAATCTGGAAACAACACAAATACATGTAGGTTAAATAACATGCTACTGAACAACGAATACGTCAACCAAAAAACTAAAGGGGAAACAAAAAAAATACATGGAGACAAATGAAAATGAAAATACAATGGTCCAAAATCTTTGGGAGATAGCAAAAGCTGTTCTGAGATTATAGCAATAGAGTCTCAAAGAGAGCTCTCAAATAAACAGCTTAACCTTACACCTAAGGAGCTAGAAAAAGAACAAAGCCTAAAACCAGCAGAAGGAAGGAAATAATAAAGATTAGAGAAGAAATAAATCAAACAGAGACTAAAAATCCAATAGAACAGTTAAATGAAACCAGGAGATGGTTCTTTGAAAAGATGAACAAAACTGGAAAAACCTTTAGCTAGATTCAGTTAAAATTGAGAGAAAATAAATAAATAAATAAATAAACAAACAAGTAAATAAAATTGAGAGAGGACTTAATTTCAGAAATGAAAAAGAGAAGAAATAATAATTGACAGCACAGAAACAGATTATAAGGAAGTATGAAAAATTATATGCCAACAAATTGGACAACCTAAAAGAAATGGATAAATTCCTAAAACATACAACCTTGCAAAAGCTGAATCAGAAAGAACTAGAAAATCTGAACAGAATGATTTCTAGCAGTGAAGTTGAAGCAGTATTAAAAAATCTCCCAACAAATAAGTCCAGGACCAGATGATTTCCCAAGTGAATTCTACCAAACTTTTAAAGAGGATTCAAAACTTCCTCTTCTCAAACTATTCCAAAAATTAGAAGAGGAAGGAAGGTTTCCAAATTCATTGTGAGGCCAGCATCACCTTGATACCAAAACTGGATTAAGACGTCATACACAAAAAAGAAAACTACAGGTCATTAAGTGATGAATATAGATGCAAAAATTCTCCAAATATGAGCAAACCAATTCGCCATGATCAAGTGGGATTTATTTCCAGGATGCAAGAGTGGTTCAATTTTCACAAATCAATCAACATGATACATCACATCAATAAGAGAAAGGATAAAAATCATGATTATTTCAATAGATGCAGAAAAAGCATTTCACAGATTACAATATCTATTCATGAAAAAACCTCTCAACAAAGTAGATTTAGAGGGAGAATACCTTAACATAATAAAGGCCATTTATGAAAAACCCAGAGCTAACATCGTCCTTAATGGTAAAAAATGGACAGCTTTACCTCTATGATCAAGAACAAGGATGTCCTTCCTCTCTCACCACTTTTATACAACATAGTACTGTAAGTCCCAGTCATGTACTCAAACAAGCTAAAAAGAACTAAAAGGCATCCAAATTTGAGAGGCAGAAGTAAAACTTTCACTGTTTATAGATAACATGATAGTGTATATATATAGAAAAACTACACCAAAAAACTACTAGAACTGATGAATGAATTCAGTCAAATCCCAGGATACAAAATCAATATACAAAGATGTTTTATTTCTATACATTAAGAAAACAATTCCATTTAAAAATGCACCAAAAAGAATAAAATTACAGGAATACATTTAACTAAGGAAGTGAAAGACCTGTACTTCAAAAACTTTAAGACATTGATGAAAGATACTGAAGAAGATACAAAGAAATGGAAAGATATTCCATGCTCATGCATTGGGAGAACCAGTATTGTTAAAATATTCATACTATTCAAAGCAATCTACAGATTTAACACAATCCCTAGGAGAATATAAAGTTTTCCTAAAACTAGAAAAAAATAATGCTGAAATTTATACAGAAACACAGAAGACCTCAAATAGCCATAGCATAAAAAGAATAAAACTGGAGGTTTCACAGGACGCCTTAGTGGCCCAGTCAGTCAAGTGTCCAGCTCTTGGTTTTGGTCAGGTCATGATCTCCAGGTTATGAGATTAACCCCTGCATTGGGCTCCATGCTCAGCACAGAGCTGCTTGAGATTCTCCCCCTTCCCTACACCCCCCACCCCCACTTGCATGCTCTTTCTCTAAATAAGTAAAATCTTAAAAAAACAAAACAAAACAAAAAAACACTGGAGGTATCTCAGTACTAGATTTCAAGGTTTATTACAAAGTTGTAGTAATCAAAATAGTATGGATACAAAGACACATAGGTCAATGGAACAGAGTAGAAAGCTCAGAAATAAACCCATAATTACAAAGTCACTTAATCCACTGCAAAGAAGGCAAGAATATATGAGAAGACAATCTCTTCAACAAACGGTGCTGGGAAAAGTGGACAGCTATATGCAAAAGAATGAAACAGGACCACTTTCTTACACCATACACACACACAAAAACAAAATGGGCTAAATGTGAGACCTGAAACCATAAAATTCCTAGAAGAAACCATAAAATTCCTAGAAGAAAACACAGGCAGTAATCTCTAACATCAGCTGCAGAAACATTTTTCTAGGTATGTCTCCTAAGGTAAGCAAAACAAAAACAAAATTAAACTATGGGAATTGCATCAAAATAAATGAAAAGACAAACAATGGGAGAAGATATATGAAAATGATGTATATAATAAGAGGTAAATATCCAAAGTATATTAAGATTTTTTTTTTAAGACTTTATTTATTTATTCATGAGAGACAGAGAGAGAGGCAGAGACACAGGCAGAGGGAGAAACAGGCTCCATGCAGGGAGCCTGACGTGGGACTTGATCCCAGGTCTCCAGGATCACGCCCTGGGCTGAAGATGGCACTAAACCACTGAGCCACCAGGGCTGCCCAAGTATATCAAGAATTTATGGAACACCACCCAAAAAACAAATAATCCCCTAAAAATGGGCAGAAAATGGAGTGCCTGGGTGGCTCAGGCAGTTAAGCATCTGCCTTTGGCTCAAGCCATGATCTCCGGGTTCTGGGATTGAGTCTCACATGGGGCTCCCTGCTCAGCTCCCCCTCTCCCCCCCGTTACCCACTTGTGCTTGCTTTCTCTAATGTGCTCTCTCTCAAATGAACAAGAAATTTTTTTTTTAATTTTGTTTAGATTTTATTTATTTATTCATGAGAGAGAGAGAGAGAGAGAGAGAGGGGGGAAAGACACAGGCAGAGGAAGAGTCAAGCACCATGCAGAGAGCCTGATGTGGGACTCGATCCCGGGACCCCGGGGTCACGCCCTGGACCAAAGGCACGCGCCAAACCGCTGAGCCACCCAGGCGTCCCGAACAAGAAATTAAAAAAAAAAAAAAAAAAAAAAAAAAGGGCAGATGATATGAAAAGACATTTCTCCAAAGAGGACATGCAGATGGCCAAAGATGTATGAAAAGATGCTCAACATCACTAATCATCAGAGAAATGCAAATCAAAACTACAATGAGATTATCATTTCACATATAACAGAATGGTCAAAATCAGAAACACATGAATCAAGTTTGGCAAGAACACAGAGAAAAAGGAACCTTCATGCAACTGGTGGTAATGCAAGCTGGTACAGCCACTGTGGAAAATAGGGAGGCTCTTCAAAAAATTTTAAAAATTAAAAATTATGATCCAGTAGTCTGCTACTGGGCATTTGCCCAAGGGAAATGAAAACACTAACTGGAAAAGATATATGCACTGTGTTTACTGCAGCATTATTTATAATAGCCATGGTATGGAAGCAACCCAAGTATGCATTTAGACATGAATGAATAAAGATGTGGTAGATATAAAGGAATATTACTCAGCCATAAAAAAACATAAAATCTTGCCATTTGCAACAATATGGATGAACCTAGAGGGTATAATGCTAAGTGAAATAAATCAGTCAGAGAAAGCCAAATACCACATATAAACTAACAAAGAAAAAAAGATACAAATAAAAGAAACCAAACTCTTAAATATACAGAACAAACTGGTCATTGCCAGAGGGGAGGAAGATGGGTGGATGGCAATAATTGATGATGGGAATTAATGCGTACACTCATCATGATGAACAATGAGTACTATGAAGAACTGCTGAATCTTTATATTGTTATATCTGAAACTAATAGAACCTTGTATGTTAATCAAAATTTTAAAAAGCTTAAAAAATTGAGCACTTTTGAGAAAGTAAGAAGTTGATGTGAGTGACAAACTTAACTGAAAAGAAAGGGCAAAATTTTTGTACTGGCATAAGTTACAAGTTAATTAGGAGTTGGCTAAATATTCGTGGGGTGCAGAATGGAGGTATATTTAGGCAGAGAAAATATAAGAGCAAAGAAATAGGAAATGAAAAAGAGTTCAGTCACCGGGCCCTTTTGGGAAAATAATGAAGATGGGAAGGAGACACAGCACGTAAATCACGGAAGGTCTTACATGTTTTGCTAAGGAGTTTCAAGGGTCTCTTATACATGATATGTAAGTTAACTGAAAATGGTCATCTGGAAAATGACACATCATTTTGGAAAGAGTATCCTGAGGTACTTTGGAAGATAAAGGGAAAAAAAGTAGAATCAAGAGCAATAAAGCAGGTATTGCAATAGTTTAATAAGAAACAATGAGGGCTTTTAAATAATGGTGATGATAGTAAAGAAAAGAAGCAGATTTGGAAATTAGGAAGCACATCAGCCCCATACCCCATATATCCTCACATTCGATACCAGTGCTGGGCTAGTACTGTTGTTGTGTTAGAAATTGTGTTTATATCTCAGTCACCTTCAAAAGTGAAGGAAATGTTTTTTATTTATCTTTTTATCCCCAGAGTGTAGCATAGTGCCTGGCTCCCAATAAGTACTCAATAAACATTTGTTGAAAGAATGAATAAATGCATGCTACCCAGATGATTATCTCACTTCAAATATATCATAACCAAGAAAGAAAATGAATCTTTATCATCTCAAAGAGATACGCAGAGTTCAAGCCTTTTCCTAGCTAGTCAAATATCCTTTCTCTCACTACTAGGAGCCTTAAAACTGAACACTTGGATAAAAATAAAGTACTTTCTAGACAAAAGCAGGCTGAATCAGATACATGCAGCTATCAGAGAAGAAAAACAATTTGTGATTTTGGTAGAAGAGAAATAAAAGGATTTCCAGAGAAACATTTTCAAGACAAAGGAAAAATCTAGGAAGATGACATGCAGAGACATGAAAGGGATGACTAGGAAATAGCTTCAAAATTCAGATTTCTAGCTGAAAAAAATGTAACAAAAAACACCAGAAGAGATAATGTATACAAGTGTTTATACTTTGATTATCAAAATTTGATAACCATATTCAATAAATTTTAATTAGATTTTAAAATAATATGTACACACATTGTTAAATAAAAACAATAAGAAATGAAAACAATGATTTGGCTTTCCTGTTTCATGTATTCATTAATTAAAAAAAAATTTTTTTTGCAAAATAAACTAAATGACAAACATGACCAATCTAGACTTAGTCCTTTCATTTTTAATTTTTTTTATTTTCATATTCTATTTTTTTTGAGGGTGGGGGAGAGAGAGAGAGAGAGAGAGAGATAATGCACAAGTAGAGAGAGGGAGAGTGTGAATCCCAAGATGGCTCCATGCCCAGCATGGCACCCAACATGGGGCTCAATCTCATGACCCTGAGATCATGATCCAAGGCGAAATCGAAAGTCAGATGCTTAACTGACTGAGCCACCCAGGTGCCCCTGGATTTGGCCCTTTTGTAAGAGGTTTACAATAAATATAATACACAAACATAAACACTTTTTTCAAAAGTAAAATTTACTTATTTCATTTGTATCCAAAACATAACACAGCACAATTATGAGATAAAATTTAGTATCCTCACATGTCAAATTCCTTACCTGATAAGCACTTCAATTAGAGACCATGCTCCTTTCATACAAGTTGGACACTGAAACAGCTCCAGGTAATATCGCGACATGGCTGGAGACTTCCAAGGAGGATGTAGGTGAAGGAGAGCTGACAATATATGAAAGTATCGGCCAGAAAATGTATCTATGTTATCCTATTATTTAAAAATAAATAAATAATTATAACTAAAAGTACACTTTCACCAGTTAATTCAGTCTAAAACTATAATAACTCTGACCTACCTTTCTGGCCAAACATATGTGTTTGGACAAAAGAAATCAATTGGAAGTTATAATATTTGGCTAGTGAAATACTACAACTGAGAAAGGCACATTCTAAAGACATTGGGTAATCCCAGCTATTGAGACTACTAAGAAATGTTCATTTTACTTTTCATGATTATAGTGAGATTGAGAGTTCCCAGATTAAAAAAAAAAAAAAAAAAAGAAAAGAAAAAGAGTTCCCAGATGTGATCTGAAAGGAATTAAAGGTATGAAGCTCTTCATGTTATCACCAACATTAGTCTGACACAGCTTACACCTGTTATTTCTTCAAATTGGCACTGTGATGAACATAATTAGAAAGCTACCTTTGAAAAGCTGTTCTTAGTTTTCACAGTTTAAGGAATATGTTTATTATCTTTGTGTACTGTGAATAAAAATGATTATTATCACTGTATAAATGGCTTTCTAGATCACTCTTACCAGATTTTTATGTTAGATACTTCACTGCCACAGAAAAAATTCAGATAAATTTTTCCCAAGATAAAATTATCTTGGAGATTCTAAGAAAATAAATTAAATCACTCAGAGTAGTAACTAGAAAATAGTTTAAAAATAGGAATGGGCATCTCAGGTGTCCTCACTGGGACCCACCAAAGAGAGTTGATGTCCAGTCCTATAATCCTTATGGGGGGAGATCCACAGTCCTACCTGGATACACACAGGAAAACAGGCCTTCACAAAAGTGCAATCTCTTAGGTTCATGATGGGGTTATTCAGAATGAACACCCAATGGAGATAGACTCTTCTCCCCTCTGCACCTTCTTCTGCATCAACTGCCCTGAAGCTGTACCTTCCTCCTCCCCAATAGTAGAATATACTTCTCCACTCTAATCCAGGGTCTGAGGGATTGCAGAATGACTCAATTTCTTTGGTGCATTTATAAAATAGTTCACTTGGTGATGACAGGGAAGATCACCGACAGTACTGCCCTGCTTTTTCTGACATCCTGTACCAGGTAATTGTGTTTTTTTAAGTCTTATAATATATAATCGGCATAATTTCACCTCCTCAATTTGGACGAATTCTGGGACATAACCAAGATCAGACTAGATCTCCATGAACTCACCGAAGGAAAATAACCCTTGTGAGATGACCCTACAGCACTCAACACTTTCTTTTGTGACAACCAGTCCTTGCTGTTTAACTTAAAATTTCTGTAACTCCATTAAGAGTCCATTTTGTCTCTCATTGTGAGGTCAGTTCTATATGACCGTTATCTAATAAAGTGTGATTTTTTAGTAAATGTTTTATAGTAACTCCAAATACAAAATATACCATAAATAAATAAATAAAAGAAATAAACTGTAATAAATGGGTACTATATTTCTATTAAAATGACGGAAAAATACTGAAAAGAGAAAATAAGCTGTAAATATATAAAAAATGAGAATGTTCACATTTTAACATTCTCTCAAGAATTATAAACCCTTAAGTCTGTTCTCACCTGTAGAATGTTCTCTAGTAGAGCATGAAGAAGGCATACAGGAGGGATATAATGTGCTTGTAAAGAGGAAAGTTCTTCAATTGCTTCTTTAAAAAACTGTCCTTCTATGAGACTTTCAATTAAATTCAATACACCCCTGGGAAATTCAGCATTTTTAACCTAAAAAAAAAAAAAAAGATTCTATGGCTCAAAGAAGAAAAAATTCTGGGAGCAAATCTTGAATAAGGACACTTAAAATTTTCTTATCTGTAAAATGAAGATAATTCCTGTCTTCACAACTTCACGATTGTTACGTGGTTAAGATTATCTTACTTTATTGTTCTGTAACTATAAGGTGCTACAAAATATACATTATTAGTTGATTTATTATTCTCTGTTGCCTTAAATAGTAAGGGGAAATATCACTAAAAGAAAACTTTGAAAGACATTTGCAAAGTATAGCTGATCATGAGGAAACTTCAGGGAGATCTATAGCTACACATAGTTCTTTAGAGGCAAAATTATGTTTTAGTCTTTTTTTTTCTTTTAAACTTAAAAGCAAACTATATCCATTAAGATATACTATACTAAATATATTAAGATATTATTAAGCACAGTATTTGCAAAAGGTTACAACTGCTATAGTGTCACAGAATCACTCTGAGGATGCACATTAATATAACTCATGAAATACATTCCCCTTGGTCAAAATGTTTTGAACAGTAAAAATAACTAAACTGAATTAGTGGAGAATCAAAAATACTCTGAAAGACTACATGAAATAAATTCTAAAGAAATGAATAATGATATAAAGGAAATAATATACTTTTAAAATATTATATTGAAAATTTAATCCAGAAGTAATTGTGAAAGCCATGGAATGTGATAACCGTGGTACATAACTCCTCCATGATGAGCACAAGTTTTTAATTCTTATCAGTTTGCACTACCATATATAATTTTTCTGGAGCTTTGACAGAATAGTTTTCTTTTTCATTTCTGATTAGAGAAAGTGCATTTCAAATTTGATAGGAAGCTTTGTTATACAGACAACATATTCCTTTATATCAAAGTAACTAAAAACATCAAAACACAAAGCTTATTTTTTGACTCCATCACCACCCTACTCCAAGCCCCTTACCTCGATGTTGTACACTGGTTGTTTATCTATTCTAATGCAGCTGTATCTGATAGCCTACAAAACAGCAACCATATTACCAAAATTAAGCATCTTTTTAGATATAAAAACACATTTCAGTATATAAAAAATAAAACCGTGGGCAAACTTACACAATAGACTCAGGAGCACTTTAATAGCTGTAATTGATCTGATACTGATAAACATTTACTCAGACTAGTATCTTCCATCATTTTTAAAAAAATATTTTATTCATTTATTCATGAGATAGAGAGAAAGAGAGGCAGAGACACAGGCAGAGGGAGAAGCAGGCTCCATTGTAAGGAGCCCGAAGTGGGACTCGATCTCGGGACTCCAGGATCATGCCCTGGGCTGAAGGCAGGAGACAAACCCCTGAGCCACCCAGGGATACCCTTCTTCTATCATTTAAAATAGCAGTCTCATGAGTGAACATTCTCTATTCTTTCTAAAAAATGCAGTCATATTCACTTTGAAGACCTGAAGAGGTCCACTGTCCTTAGTATTTTAATAATTAGAAATATAAATGAGAATATTTTGTATAAAAGTCCACAGAAGAAAAAAAATGTAGTCATGTTTCCTATATAGTAACATATGCATATGTAGTCTTCCTATATCATTTTTTTAAAAAAGATTTTACTTATTTATTCATGAGAGACACACACAGAGAGAGAGAGAGAGAGAGAGAGAGAGAGAGGCAGAGACACAGGCAGAGGGAGAAGCAGGCTCCATGCAGGGAGCCTGACGTGGGACTCAATCCGGGGTCTCCAGGATCACGCCCTGGGCTGAAGGCGGTGCTAAACCGCTGAGGCACCAGGGCTGCCCATTCCTGTATCATCTTAATACACCTGGAATTATATATTTGTTTAAAGGATTATACTGGAGAAATACTTGTAACCAACATAAAAAGAGATATTGTTCTCATTATATATGGAGTTCTAGATACAATGATATAAAATAACCTAACGAAAACTGAAAAAGAATGTAAGTAAGTAGGTGACAAAGACACAAATGGCAAGTAAAGGTATAAAATATGCTCAAACTTGCTACTGCCAAAGAAACACAAATTAGAACAATGATAAAGCTTTGGCGTCCACCTAGAATGTAGAAGTGAACACCCATAACCCCCTGAGTAAGGGAACAGGAAAACAAAATCTTTATCACTGGAGAAAGAAAAGATCATGGTCCCAGATCATTAGCAATTCTCTACCACTGGGGGCAGGCAAGATCACCGAGAAGATCCTCCCCCGCCCCCCAACTCTGAAGGCTGAGCCAGGAAAACAGAAAAGGGCCTCATTCTTTTATCAGGCTAGCAAGCATTTTACTTTTTAATTTTTTATTCTTTTTTAGAGAGGAAGACAGAGAAAGAGAGAAAAGGGGGTAAGGTAAAGAGACAAATCTTAAGCAGGCTCCATTGAACATGGAGCTGGACACTGGGCTAGATCTCAGAACCCAAAGATCATCATGGTCTATAAACATCTAATTTATCCATAGCTTCACTGAGCTATAAATGGCAGAGAATTCAGCATATTTATTAAATGTACAAATACATTACTGTTCATAACAATTTAATAAACTGAGAAAATGTTAAGATACATTAAAGATAATGAGTCATAACTATTATTATTGTTTTTTGGTTCTATTAGAGAAGGATAGGAAACTATAGAAAATTTTAGTATGCCAAGCTCTACCTGAGCTCTGTATATGTGCTTCCTTAAGTCATTTTTTATTTCAGCAATATCCACATCTGTCTCGACATCCTTGGTTTTTGATTCTTTGGCACGATCAGCAAAAACAGAATTCTTCATTTCTTTCTGCATACATGTGAAAGTACTTTAGACAGTGTATTAAAGACATTATCACAAAGGTTAAGTACCATAAAAAAACAAGAGAATACAAGAACACATTCATGCAGCATTGTCAACAACAAAGATCCTTACAATCATATTTTATAAAAATTACACAATGTATTTAACTCAACAGCAAAGAAACAATCCAATCATGAAATGGGCAAAAGATATGAACAGAAATTTTCACTAAAGAAGACATACACATGGCCAATAAGCACATGAGAAAATGCTCTGCATCGCCTTCCATCAGGGAAATACAAATCAAAACCACCTCATACCAGTGAGAATGGGAAAATTAACAAGACAGGAAACAACTGTTGGAGAGGATGTGGAGAAGGGGGAACCCTCTTGCACTGTTGGTGGGAATGTGAACTGGTGCAGCCACTCTGGAAAACTGTGTGGAGGTTCCTCAAAGAGTTCAAAATAGAACAGCCCTACGACTCTGCAATTGCCCTGCTGGGGATTTACCCCAAAGATACAGATGCAGTGAAATGCCAGGACACCTGCACCTTGATATTTATAGCAGCAATGTCCACAATAGCCAAACTGTGGAAGGAGCCTCGGTGTCCATAGACAGATGAATGGATAAAGAAGATGTGGTCTATGTATACAATGGAATATTATTCAGCCATTAGAAACGACAAATACCCACCATTTGCTTCGATGTGGATGGAACTGGAGGGTATTACGCTGAGTGAAATAAGTCAATCGGAGAAGGACACATATATGGTCTCATTCATTCGGGGAATATAAAAATTAGTGAAAGGGAATAAAGGGGAAAGGAGAGAAAATGAGTGAAAATATCAGTGAGGGTGACAAAACATGAGAGACACCTAACTCTGGGAAATGAACAAGGGGTGGTTGAAGGGGAGGTGGGCGGGGGGGTTGGGGTGACTGGGCACTGAGGGGGGCACTTGGCAGGATGAGCACTGGGTGTTATGCTAAATGTTGGCAAATTGAACTCCAATAAAAAAAAATTTTTTTTAAATTACACAATGAAATAAAAAGTTTTAAAAAAAGGTAAACATTTTAATTTGCAGTTTTACCTGGGTAAAAGAGGTTCCCAAGGTTTTAACCTGTTCCCAATCTTTGGTGGGAAGGAAGTATTCCCCAACCCCTTTGTTGACATAGTCCCATATAACACAATTCATTATTTATCTTTATCTTTTTTTTTCTGGAGATCCTTCTGAATATATGTATATGAACATGCTGTAGTTTAGATAAAATGAAGTTATACTCTAGAATAATTAACTCAAGAAGGACCTCTTGATTCAAAAGACAAGCTATTAAAAATGATCTGTATTATACCAGGAAAGAGCAAGATAAAAACTAAAATTTAGATTAGAATACATTACCCAAATCATATACACATGTAGTCCTAAGGTATTTTTCATTTTAGAAATTTTAGCTTCTTTGTTTCTTCTTTTTTGTGACATTCAGGCAAAACATAAGATACTTGAATATCCTGATTATTAATTCACATTTCCTCATGTATGCATGTTAAAAATACTGTCCTTATAAGCCAAAGTTAATTATAACATTAGTCATGAATATAACAGATCAACTGAAAATAGGTTATATTTGACACATTAAGCATAAATTATGAAAATAAGATTATGTCTATAATATGGAAGCCAAAGAAAATGACCTGTTTAGCTTAGTTTATAAAATTTTACCTGATCTCTGTATACGTGCTTTCTTGAGGTACTTCTAATTTTGTTATGTTCGATGTCTTTCCTGGAATCTCTTTCATTTTCTTTTTTGCGTTTTTTCCTCAAAGTATAGCTCCTTTGTATATCTTCATCCTTTTTCTTAATTTCCTTCTACAAGTATTTAGACAATTAAATCTCAACATGAATGACAGGTTACAAAATCCAAATAAAACTCAAGAGTCTGACTTACAACGTAAGTATACCACATTAAAAAAATAATAGTTTCATATAAGAGGAAATTTCATTCATTGTTAAAGCAGATATACATTAATAAAACATTTTGGAAAACAGCTGGGCATCACCTATTCCAGTTAAACGTGCACAATCCTTATTATGACCCAGCAAATCCACCCCAAAGAATATATGCTAGAGCAACTCTTGAACATGTGCACCAAGAGTGAAGGAAGAAAATGTTCATGGCACAACGTTCATACTGCAAAAACCAAGCAAACACAAACCAAGAAAATGAATCCCAAATTTACTTATATCAGTTAAGTAAAATGGTTAAGATACAGCTGTAACTCAATGGATCAATTAAACATTATATACATACTGGTGAAAAAAAAAAAAGAAAAGAAAAAAAGCAAGTCACAGAACACTATCAACACCACAAACTAGAAAAAGTTTGTTAACAAATTTAAACAATATATTGCTAGAGATAAGTACATAGCTGGCAAAACTGTAACGAAATGCAAGAAAACAACACAAATGCCAAGATAGAGGGCACCCACGGGTAAGAGGGAGAAAGAGGATAGTTTGGAAATGACACAGTGGGATCTTAAACTGGTCATGCTGTTTCTTAACCTAGCTGGTGCATACATAGCACTCTTTTGTATTCTCTTTCACACTGTGCATGAACACCTTATAAATTTTTGAACATGTAATTCAGAAGGAACAATTTTATGAATATCATTCCACTTGATAAATTTAGAAAAGTTTTAAAATATAAATTATTTTTCACTTAGGTCTTACCTGAGTTCCACATGTGTGTCTTCTTAAGGCATCTCTCATTTTAACAAATTTTAAACCTTTCCTGGAATCTCTGAGTTTTTCTTTTTTGTGATGTTCAGTCAAAAGAGAACTAACATTAACATCTTCATTGTGATTTTGGATTTCTTTCTACACACATGTAAGAATACTTCAGTTAGACTGTGGATGAAACACAGCCTTAACACAACCAGTGCAAGTCACAATAGAAAAACCCACTCAGGAAGGTAGGTTTTCTAAAACATATATACAAGATTAACTATATAGCAAAGAGCCCTTTAAGTTGTATTACATCTTAGTTACGCTAAAATGAAGCTGAGAAATGTAGATTTTTAGTTCAGAAAGGTTTATATTATGTTCACATACACATTTCATGTAGGTACTTTCATTAACAGAATTTGGTTATCTTCATTTTATTTTTCCAAATATTTCTAAAAATAATTTTAGATTGTAGATCAAATAAGAGTCTTGCCGTGTTAGGTACATCAAATAAAAACACCTCAAAATATCATTTTACAGAACATATAGGTATAATAAAAAGTGGAGTAAGGAGTATTAAAACCATATTGTTTATTCATTATATACTTATATATGCATTATGTTATATATATTCATTTTTATTAGTTACAGGTATACAGTATAGTGATTCAATAATTCTATACATTACTCAGTCTCATCATACCAAGTGTGATCTTAATCCCCTTTACCTATCTCATCTATCCTCCTCCCACCTCCCCTCTGGTGACCATCAGTTCTCTAGGTTCAGGAGCCTTTTTTGGTACCATGAAACTTGTTTTAAAAAACAGAAATTTCTACTTCAATTTCATTGTTCTACAATATAAATCGATGTATTTTCATAATTTCCACATCTTTCACGTAATCTCTATTTGATTCTTTTTTTTCCATGTTAAAAAAAACCCTAAGTTTATTTTAGCAACTCCATCATTTAACATTCCTTTCTGAATTCTTATATGTGTGGCTTACGATTCATTTTTCTCAAATTAGCTCAAAAAGCCTCATATAAAGACCACTTACACATACATGTAGTTCATCATAGAAAGCAGTCTTGTAAGTCACATAAATATCAACTGTACTTTGGAAAGGCCAGAAAAAATTCCATTAATATTTTAATCTATTATAAAGTTTTACCTAATTTCTCCATATATAATTTAAAGCACTGTTGAGTTTATCAAGTTCCAAACAGTTCTTCAAATTCTCTTTGTAAAATTTTTGACAGGTACACTATAAGCAGAATTTTTAATTTCTTTCTATTAACATTTGACAATATTTTAGTTTAGGGGCACCTAGATGGTGCAGTCAGTTGAGCAACCACTCTTGGTTTTGGTTCTGGTCGTGATCTTAGGTTCGGGAGACTGAGCTCCTCGTGGGGCTCCACTCAAGTAGGG
The DNA here is from genome assembly GCF_048164855.1 of Canis lupus baileyi. NCBI lineage: Eukaryota > Metazoa > Chordata > Mammalia > Carnivora > Canidae > Canis > Canis lupus. The sequence goes on from NC_132839.1 coordinate 15,941,999, forward strand.
AATCTGCTAGTTTCCCTTTCCCTCTGTCCCTGCCCACCTAGTGTGCCCTCTCTCTCTCACACATAAATAAATAAATTTTTAAAAATTTAGTTTAGGGTAATAATAATAGGCAAATGATTTGGTAAATCAACTAAAGAGTCTGATTTGTTAAGATTTATTTATTTATTTGACAGAGTGCATAAGCAGGAGAAGCAGCAGAGGGAGGAGAAGCAGGCTCTCTGCTGAGCAGGGAGCCCAATGAGGGGCTCGATACCAGGGCCCCGGGATCATGACCTCAGCAGAAGGCAGATGCTTAACCAACTGAGCCACTCACACACTCCAAGAGTCTATTGTATAAAACACAGTAGGAATTTCAGTATAATTAAACATTAGCTATTCTAGCCTTTTTTTGGTTGCTATTTGGTAAGTTTTACATGAGAGCCACATATATGCTTTCTTATTCTCCTTTTCATTGCTCCAAGTTCAGTCTTTCTTGTTCTTCTTATTAAATCAAAATAGAATTCATTTGTGTCATTCAAAAAAATTTTGTTTTATATGCAGCAAAATACTAAACTTTAGATCAGGAATCATGAACATACATATTGCTGTCAGAGAAGAATTCTTTATAAGAAACAGATTTATATTAAACATTCAGGGGAATTTTAAGTAATTCTCGTGTTGAAAACACACTACATATTAGGAACTGTGTGTTTCTATATGCATTATTTCAGTAAGAGTCTCAAAAATAGAGACATAGGGCAATATCTTGAATAAGCTCAAATCATAGATGATAAAACAGAGAACTGGGTTCAAATACTAGCTCTAATTTCAAAATTCGTCTCATTTCTTCCATATATTTCCTCTCAATTATGTAAGAACCAGAAATGTACATTTTTTGGCCCATAAACAGTTTTACCTGGGTTCTACACATGGTCTCTTTTAAGGCACCTTTCATTTCAAGAAATCCCATATCTTTCCAGAAATCTTTGTTTTTTTCCTGATTGCCATGTTTATGCCAAACAGAATTGCTCTGGGAATCTTCATCATTCTGAATTTCTTTCTGTACGTATATATAAATGGTTCAGACAATCAATTAAGCATGATTTCAACAACATGTACTTTTTGTTATGCAACTTCACCTAACTGCAAAAGTAGGTAAAAATCCCCTCTTCTAAATCAAAAGCTATTTAGACAGAAGTAAATTCTTTCAAGAAAAATAATTCAAAACAAAGGTCCTAAATAATAAAGTGATTTCTGTGTATCCTCAAAAAAAAATGCTCTACTGGTCTAGTAACAATCAGTTCTTTTCGTGAATAATCATGAATGGAATTATTTTATCCAGTTCCTGTCAGAGTTAAAGGTACAATACAGACTAAAAAAAGGTTTCAGATTATAGATTACTTCTGGTTATTTTTCAGCTTTTTACTGATAAAACTTCTTGTCTGCAAGTCTTCTACACACATAGAGGAAAAGAGGCTTGAGAGATGAATTCGCAGCTCTTATTTTACTTGAATAGCAATAAACAATTATTTTCACCTATCTCTATCTCAAATATTTAAATTTCTCTTGCCAAGAAATCCAAACTGAATTTATAAAACACCTACTAATGATGTTAAAGACACTTGCATATGTACCTAAACAAAGAAATCTATAAGTTCAGTAAGATAAAGAGATGGAAGTAAAGAGGAGTTCATGATGTATCCCACAATGTACTTAAAGAAGGGTATTCAGAGACTCACTACCTTTATATAGACAGCAGAGAACCACTGTTCTTTTAGGGAACAATGATGATATAAGCTGAAATACATAAGGCCTATGGTATCATCTTTGGTTCCCTATGTAGATATGAGGGTCTTTTAGCAGGCTGCAATCTTCCAATCAAAGAATAATTCCTGCGAGTACCTGACTTTCTTCAGCTACTCAAGAAAGTAAAACTGAAAACTAAGAAAAATGAAGACTTTTCTTCCTTCCTATTCCAGAGATCAAAGAAATACTATGAATGTACAAACAATTTTTGTTAAGGACAACTTGAAGTGGGATATAATTGAGTATCTGGCTTTAAATTTAAACCTGGTTGACAATGAGAGGATAAAATCCTTAAAAACCCAGATCATCAAGAAAGGTCTAAAATACAGAATGAGTTAATCCCATATAGATTCCAGTAACACAGAATACACAAAAGGGCATGCTATTATCAGTAACAACTAGGTAAGAACATATTGTTTTGTTTTGTTTTGTTTTTTATTTATGATAGTCACAGAGAGAGAGAGAGAGAGAGAGAGAGAGAGAGAGAGAGAGGCAGAGACGTAGGCAGAGGGAGAAGCAGGCTCCATGCGCCGGGAGCCCGACGTGGGATTCAATCCCGGGTCTCCAGGATCGCGCCCTGGACCAAAGGCAGGTGCCAAACCACTGCGCCACCCAGGGATCCCAGAACATATTGTTTTCTAATCCTGAATATATTAACTTACCTATCCATTGCAGATGTAGATATTGACCTGTGACTTAGAGATGTACTATGCAAACACCCTACATAAATTAACTAATTAAAAAATATAACCTGTGACATTTATTTATTTTTTTTAAGATTTTATTTATTTATTCATGAGAGACACAGAGAGAGAGGCAGAGACACAGGCAGAGGGAGAAGCAGGCTCCATGCAAGGAGCCTGACGTGGGACTCAATCCCAGGTCTCCAGGATCACGCCCTGGGCTGAAGGCGGCGCTAAACTGCTGAGCCACCTGGACTGCCCAAACTATGACACTTAGAAGGTTTATAAAATAACCTACTTTTTATAGTTAAATGATCATTGTCTATTTTTTTTAAAGGGTCTTTTATTTTTTTTTTTAATTTTATTTATTTATGATAGTCACAGAGAGAGGCAGAGACATAGGCAGAGGGAGAAGCAGGCTCCATGTAGGGAGCCCGACGTGGGATTCGATCCCGGGTCTCCAGGATCGCGCCCTGGGCCAAAGGCAGGCGCTAAACCACTGCGCCACCCAGGGATCCCCGATCATTGTCTATTTTTTCCAAATCACCCAAGTAATTGACTACTTATAATGAAATATATAGAAATTATTTTATTTATCTGTAAATATTCATTTCTTATTCCTTATTTTATAAATACTTCTTTAGTGACAACTGTGTATAGGCATTGGGTTGTCTCCTACACGACCTATGAAAAAAAGGGCCTTGTCTGCCTCCTAATAATACATTATATAGTGTAATGCTTTGTTCCAAATATATGATCAAACGCCTACTTATACAGTAAATTATTCTATTGTTTAGGAGTAGAGCAGCAGAGTGTGGCAATGATAGTTGGTGTGGCCTCTAATTCAGCTATGTGATAGGGTTTACTATTTTGTACTAAGTATAGATAGACTCTGGTCTCTAGGTCATATTCCTGGATTCAGCCAAGGCATTTTCCATACAACTTGAATTAATTCATGACACAGGATGCATAATCAGAGAGGTCAAGAGTGTTTTACATGGTTTCTAACTAGTATCTATACCCTAATTCTTAAATGGTATCTCAAGATCTTATGACTGAGTACTAGTTACAGTACTGCTTACAGCACTAGGTATTTTTAACTACCCAGAAACAGACCAGGTGATAAAAGATACCTAATAATGACAAAAGAGAGTACAGGAAAGGGGGTTCGATTAGTGAAGTCATCAATGTTACTGAGTGCTTGACCTTAAATTTTTGGTCTGACACATGGCAGTTGTAGGAGCATGGGCAAATAATTTAACTTGACTGTACCCCATTTTGCCAACTATAAAATGAGGCTATAATACACAGACCTAAGAACATGATGTTTAAAATAAGGTTAAGGGTACTTTTTGTCCCCCTGTGGTAGACAGTTTCTTTTAATTTTTTAAAAGCTAAATACAAAGATATGATTCCTGGTTGAACCATCAGAGGTTAAGGGTATTTAGGAGTGCCTGGCTGGCTCTGTCAGGACAGTATGCAACTGTTGATCTTGGGTTTATGAGTTCAAGCCCCATGTTGGGTGGAGAAAGAAAGGAAGGATGGAGGGATGGAAAGGAAAGGAAAGGAAAGGAGAAAGGAAAGGAAAAAGGAAAAGAAAGATAAATAGATTGATTAAGGGTATATAATGCTTAGCGGAGGGCTTGATACACAGTAATTTCTCAATAAATATTAATCCAGAATAACAGTTGTAGTAGTTCTCAAAACAGCTACAGTAAGATAGTATTAGCATCTATGTTACAAAATAAGAAATTCAGTCTCATTAAAGGACTCTTAAGACTTATTAGTTATAAATTATTTATTAAAATCTTATTATAATCTTATTATAAATCTGGGTCATAGATCAGTTGATCTGCCACAAAAAAGTTTATGTTTTTTTCCTATTATTCCTACTGTATTTCTGTAAGATTTTTCTGTGGTTTACTTTTATTTTCTTATGGATGAGTCAAAAGAAGTTTTAAGCATTCCTAAGTATCATCTTTTTGTGAGGCCTTCTGTGGACCAACAATTGAGATACATTAGTCATTTGTTCCTCTTAATTCTTTTACCTTGCTTGATTTTGCAATGTACAACACACACTAAAGGGTAATAGTTTTCATGTTCTGCTTTCACCACTAAATACTAAGCACCTCGAAGTCTGACATGTGGTCTATTTATTTTGCCTAGTGCACAGCATAGTACCTAGTACATCAAAAGTTTTCAATAAAGATCTATAAACCTGAACTAAAATAGATTACCAAATCTTTTACTTAGTAGCTTTCCAAAAAAGTAAAAGCAGGTTAAAGAAAACTTTTTTTAAACAATTGCTTCTTATTTTAACTCTGTCATTTTACATGGCAACTGTCGGGATACTACAGAATCCATCTAATGAGGACTGATATACTGTATGCCAAAGTGGTAGAAGAAAAGAAAGACATTACGATGAAGCTATTTTCTTCTCAGAAGTGATCACAAAATGCCTTCTTTATATGGAATAAATAGTCACGAATTCCCAGCTGTCTAATCCAGATCTTTTAAAACAATGTATTCAAAAAAAAAACAATGTATTCTAAAAACAAATGTTAAGTTACGGAGTACCTGCTACTTTTACTTGATATACTATTGCTCCCTTCCAATATTTTAGTAAATGAATCTGAATGCTGTCCAATTATTGCAGTAAAATAAGACTATGGATAAAGCATTTCATATTTTACACTTTATTCATTTCCTTCCATAGAAAAAAGAAAATTCAGGTACTTTTACTAAGCTAGTTAAGAATGGCTTTTATTCTATTAACAATTAAACTGTTCAGATAGGTAGATCAGAGAGGATGCTTTTGGTTGCAAGTAATAGAAAACCAACTCAAAGTAATGTAAATACTATGGATATCTATTATCTCACAACATGGTGATGTGGTCCAGCGCTGAGACAGGTTTCAGGATTGGCTAATCCACCAACTCCAGTATCTCTGCAAGGATCCACATTCTGTCTCTATATTTTGCTATCTACAGGGTTGGTTTCATCTTAAGGCTACTTATCTTCATGGTCAAAAACTGGCTGCTACTAATAATTTAGATTATATTCTTCCATGTTCACATCTAGCAGGAGCCAAGCTGTCAGTGGCTTTCTTCAGAAGGAAAAAGAAACTTCCCAGAAGCTCTTACATATTACTCTTCATGTCTCACAGATCAGAACCATTTCATATGCCCATTCCAAGACCAAACGTTGTCAAGGGCAATGAGATCTGTAGTCCAAGCAGATCCATCTCTTGAAATAAGGTCAAATTTCCAATCTACATTGCTGCTACTCAGTAGGGAAAGGTAATTACAGAATGATATGTCTACTCTTGGAAGACTAAGATATACTTCATAATTTCTCCATTTAACAAAAAATGAGAACCATGTATGTGCCAGGCTTTATGCAAGATGATTCAGATATAACTATAGAAAAGATAGATATCATCTTGATGACATGGTCCTTTGGTTTAGATGGGGAAAACAGACATTAACTAAGTAATCAGCCAGTTGATTCCTTGAAGACATCATTATAACTGGAATTTGAATAATGAACAGAAGGCTGGCAGGCACAGAGAGTGAGAGGACCGAGGAGAATCTTTTAAGACAGAAAATGTAGCTTTTAAGAAGACTGAGGCAGGAAGTAGCTTAGCCTATTTAAGAAAATGGGAGAAAGCAATTTTGTTATAGTATAATCAAGCACTGAAAAAAACTGAGCAGGACACATCTGAAAGGCAGGACTGACAAGAATTCTGTGGGTAGTTTTTAAGCCACGTTAGAAGTTTAGGATTTTATCCTAAAGGCAATGGGAAGCCACTGGAGGGTTTAAGTAGGACAGTGACAAGATTAGAATTGTTTTACACAGTGCATTTTCTGCTCCTTCTGAATGAAGCAGTATGGACTAGAGAAGAAAAAGGTAAGAGTAATAATCAGTATATTACCAAGAGTTAAAAGATAGAGAATAATTAAGAGTGTATTCCAGGAGGGCAGGGGAAAGAGGACGACTTAGTATGATGTTAATATAGGAAGACAGAAGCACCGTGATTCAAGTGTTATTTAAGGTAATAAAATCAATAGGATTTGTTGATTGACAAGATGGCGGGGGGGGGGGGCGGGAGGGAAAGGAAGGTTTCAAGGGTGATATCCAGGTCTCTAACATAAATTATTAGATAAAAGATTAGAGCATCTATTGAGATGGAAACATTTAAGGAGGCTGTATTTCCTAGAAGAACAAGTTTTTAGACATACTGAGGTTTTTCTACCTTCTTAAAAATTCTTACATCCAGAGAAGTTCTTCTAGGGCTGTTCTCATTCAAACAACTTAAGAAGTGGTATTTGGGCTAAGTAGGAAAAAGGAGGTAGAGGAATAGAACAGGAAAATATTTCTAAAACCTTAAAAAGAGCTGCTTATTTTTTTTATGGGAAAATTACCCACAAATTATTAAACAATACTATATACTATAATCCATTGCTATTTTATTTATACTGACATTAAAATGTTAAAATTAGTTTGTAGTAAACATCACTAAAGGACAACTAGAGACTCAAAGACAAATTTTAAATTCAACAAGCAAACTTTTTTTACGTTTATCAAAAATATTCTCAAATGTTTAAATAATTGAGAGCAACTGCCTTTAAAAATATGTCACTTTAATTATAGCTGACCTTGAACAATGTGGGGATTAGGGGCACCAACACCCTCCACAGCTGATTAACATATATTCTATATACTACATGTATTATGTTCTCTATTCTTATAATAAGGTAAGCTAGGAAAAAATGTTATTAAGAAAACCCTGAAAACACATATATAGTACTATACTGAATTACAAAAAAAAATCTGTTTTTAAGTGGATCTATGGAACTGTACTTCTAATCATTGTATTTTTAAAATTCAGAACATATTTTAATTTTTTTCAGAACGTATTTTAATTTTTAACGTATTTCACAATATCAGTATTTTTATAAAATAAACACTCAAAAATGTTTATTGTTTATTTTACTTACCTCTAAAAGAAAATCCCCTAGATACTGAATTGGATAAAATGGAGCCTTAAAATGGTCTTTTTCTTGCTCAGCCTTGATTCTTGCATTACTGGCAATCACATGAGTTATTCCACTCTGTGAGCTTTTTGGTAAAATAACATTTGCTTTTCCAGCCTCCAGAACTCTAAAAATGTAAATAGTATAGAAAGTATTTTTTCTTTTTTTTTTAGTATAGTCAGTTAAATTATCTAAATCAATTACTTTCTAGGAGTAGGAGTAGAACTTTCTGAAAGAATTATTTGAGTGCCATGGAGAATAACTACTGTAGTGATTTCTTAAATTATAAGTGGCTCAGAGAAGATGATAAGAAATCATGCTCTTCTTTCTACTTATCCACTTCCTGATATGGGGAAGACTTTTAAGAATCAAGAATACTGAATTTATTTCCTAAGGAAAAGTCACCTCCATAAACCAAAAGGATAATGAGAGAAGTTTAGGTAAGCAGCTACCTCAGAGGGCAACATACCTCCAAGGAAATCATTCTAAACCACAAAAAAGTACTACAGTTGCCAGCATTCTTTAAAAAAAAATTAGTCTTCGATTATTTATTTAAGATTTTATTTATTTATTCATGAGAGACCCAGAGAGAGAGAGAGAGAGAGAGAGAGAGAGAGAGAGACATAGACAGAGACATAGGCAGACGGAGAAGCAGGCTCCACACAGTGAGCCCAGTGTGGGACTCGATCCCAGGACTCCAAGATCACGACCTGAGCTGAAGGCAGGTGCTAAACCGCTGAGCCATCCAGGTGTCCCTCGATTAATTAACTTTAAACATCCCAAGAGTTTCATGCAAGTTCTAGTTGTGCTTAGGATTTTTAAAGTCACAAGAGAACAATGTTATCACCTAACAGTAAGAAAAAACAAAAAATCTCTAAAAACTTAACTTTCCAGAAGTCCATCAGAGGACTGAGGTAACAACCAATCAAGAAACTTAATTTCCCTAAGAGCGATAAAGATAAGCCCCTTTGTGAAGAGACTGGAGACTCAAAACTCTCATTTTGCCAGGATGCAGGAGAGAAGTAGTGGTCATAAAAATAGGTTAAAATAAAGTAAAACTCTAACAAATTTAAGAGCCAAGTGCAAGTACTATGACAATTTACAGTATCTGAGAGTCAATGACTCCAGGAAAGTCTACCCTCACTTGCAAGCTCTTAGCCACAGACCTCAGTATTCACGAAAAAGATTAATGGCAGATAACAGATTCCCTACCAGGTAGCACAAGTGGGCCATCAAGAGATAGACCTAAAACCAAGTCCACTTCCCTGGATCCTTCTGTCATATGAAGCAAATGTCCAAGTCATTCGGGTAAGGTAAGAAAGTCTTATACTTTCAGAATCTAGGAAAAGATGCACTGCTTCTATTGGGAGAATGTAAGTAAAATCCACGTGCCTCGAGAAAAGGGCAGGAAAACGTCCTGCTGTGTAGCCTCAAAATGGATCCATTGTTTCTGGACAAGGGATAGAAGCAAAAGCCATCTGTCCCTGGACAAAGGGCAGAAGAAATGCCACTCAAACACAGGTTCCTTCATTAATACAAAACAGAAATCTAATAGTGGGGCAGAGGCTAGAAATTCTCTCTTGTCAAAACCCTACTCATACATACAAAGCAGAATTTGGCTGCAATGGGGGACTGAGACACAAATATTGAGAAAGTCCTAACCCCAGAGAACAAGAACACAGAGAATGCTTAGGACCGAAGTCTATCTAGCAGAACCAAAAACACATCTTATTCTTACCCCCAACCTAGAGAGGAATAACAAGCAAGAGAGGAAAAGAATGACCAGAGTCCTTCTGTGACCTAGCAGTGCAGGGACTACTGAAAGCTGAGAGCGAAGCAAAAACATCAATCGGAAACCCTCCAGCACCCTAGAACCCAGGTCAACCGTAAAGAAACTGTACTCCACTGCAGGAGTAACCAGAAAGGATGCAGTGAAGGTAACTACAGTATTAACAAAACCTCAAACCTGCTCAAAAATTGACAAGATTAATTCAACTACCCAAAAGCCCATTTTTGGATATAAATACTTATCACAGCCTCTACTGCTATATATGCAATATCTATACATGCAATAAAGAATATAAAAGACATTCACAAAAAGAAAATCAAACCACTGTCAAGAGAAAAAGGAATATAAAGCACAGAGAGATGATCCATTTGTTGAAAGTATCAGAAAGGGACTTTAACAATTACTGAAATGTTTGAGGATACAAAGGAAAAATTGAACAAACTGCACTAAGAGATCAGGAACTGAGAACTGAGTACATTAAAATGGTAGAAATAAAAGTTACTATATCAAAGGATAATGTCTTTGACAGGCTTATGAACAGACTGCATGCAACTGTGGATGGAATCAATGAACTTGATCGGTCAATAGAAATTATCCAACTGAAACACAAAAATGGGAAAGTTAAAAACAAAACAACATAAAAAAAGGTGGAAAAGAATTAAATGGTCTAAAATACAAGTAATAGAGCACAAGGGAAAGAACACAACAGAATTTAAAACTTAATGGCTGATAATTTTCCATAATTAATAAAAATTAAAAACCCACAAGTCCAAGCAGTTCAAAGAACTCCATGCAAATAACATGAACAAATAAATAATAGACAAAATCAACACACATACACATCTGGACACATTATCAAATTGCTAAAAACCACAGGTAATATGTTGCTTTTAAAATTTTAATTTCCAAAAAAATAAAAAAAAAATAAAAATAAAATAAAATAAAATAAAATTTTAATTTCCAATTGTTCATTTCTAGTATATAAAAACACCATTAATTTTTATTAATGACTTATTATCCTGTCATCTTGAATTCAAGAATTACTTCTAATAGCTTTTCTGGATAAATTACTTAGTATATGTCCATATCTTTTAGAAATAAAGACAATTATTTTTATTTCTTTCTAACTCTGTCTCTTATTTGTCTTTGCCTTATTGTACTGTCCAGATCTCTAATAAAATATTGAATAGAAAAGGTCAGAGTCTGGGCACTTGGGTGGCTTAGTTGGTTAAGTGTCCAACTCTTGATTTTGGCTCAGGTCATGATCTCAGTGTCTTGAGATTGAGCCTCCTGTCAGGCTCTGAACTGGGCGTGAAGCCTGCTAAAGATTCTCTCTCCCTCTTTCACCCCCCATCCTTTTCCCCTATTTCCCTCCCCCATCTCAGGAGCTCTTGGTCTTTCTTTAAAAAAAAAAAAAAAAAAAAAAAAAAAGGGAGCCTGGGTCACTTATCTGCTATTGGCTCAGGTCATGATCTCAGGGACCTGGGATTAAGCCTTGCATCAGGCTCTCTGCTCAGCATGGAGTTGGCTTCTCTCTCTCCCTTTGTGCTCTCTCTCTCTTTCAGATAAATAAATATTTTTTTTTAAAGAAGAAATGATCAGAGTGAACAACCATTTAATTCCTAATTACAGAAGAAAAAATCCATGATATTAAATTTGTATATTTTTACATTTATCAGTTGCTCAGGTTGGAAATAAAAAAATTCTTAACAAAATACCTGCTGACAGAAACTGCAATTATTAAAAAGTGGATAATACTTTATGATAAAATACAGTTTAGCCCAGGAATACAAGTTTGGTTTAACATTTAAAATTCATCAGAAAAATTTACCATATTGATAAAGGAGAAAGCCAATTATCTCAAGAGATGTACATAAAAACTTTCAGAGCAATCAATCCATTTATAATAGGTTCCCAAAACATGAAGTACCTAGGATTAAACTTAGCAAAATATGTGCAAGATCTATACAGTGAAAACTATAATACACTAAAGGCAGAAACCAAAGAGCTGGAGAGAGATGCAGTTTATAAATAGGACAACTCAATATTGTTAAGATCTCAATTCTTCCCAATTGGACCCATAGATTCAGTAGAATCCAAATTGAAATCCCAGCTTGCTTTTTTGTAGAAATTAACAAGGTGGTTCAAAAATGTATATGGAAATATAAAAACTCCAGAATCATCAAAATTTCTAATAGGACGAAGTTGGGAGGCTCACCAGCCTGATTTCAAGACTCATTATAAAGCTACAGTAACCAAAAGTGTGCTTTTAGTATAAGGTAGACACAGATACCAATGGAGTAAGAAGCCCAGAAATAGATCACACAAATATAGTCAAGTGGTTTTTGGACAATAGTGCCAAAGTAAGTGCAGAGCAATTGAAATCTTGCAAATTGCTAGGAGAAAATGTAAAATAGTACAACTACTTCAGAAAATAGTTTGGCATTTTCTTATAATGTTAAGTACACAACTACCATCTGAGCCAGAAATTTCATTCTTGGTATTTACCCAAAAGAAAAAAAAAGTACATGAAGGCTTTTACTCAAATGTTCATAACAGCTTTATTTATATTAGCACAAGTGGAAAAAAAAAAAAAAAAAACCAAACCAAAACCAAAAAACAAATGTCTATCAATGGGTGAATAAACAGTGATACATCCACAAAGTGGAATACTACTCAGCAACAAAAAGGAATGAATGCCTGGTACACACAATAACCTGGATGTATCTCAAAAACAATGAGTTAAGTAAATGAAACTACATCAACGGAGTATATACAAAATAATTCCATTTACATGAACTTAAAAAAAAAAAGACAAATCTAATGTATGGTGACACAAAGGAAATCAATGGTTGTCCTCTTGACTATAGTTGGGGGGATAATAAGGGTGTATAAATTTGTCCAAACTTATCAGAATGTATACTTAAAATGTGTGCATTTTATTTGCCTATAAATTATACTTCTGTAAAGGGGAAAAAGGACTTTTGCATCTCCCTACAAGTCATTGCAGTCTCAGAATATCCAGTAACTAAAAAATAGAATGGAAAAGTTAGAAAGAAATGAAATAATGAAGGAAACAGCATTAACCATGAAGACTGTACTATATAAACCCAGAAAAACGCTTTTGGAAAAATTGAAAATTATTTCAAAAATCTTCCAAGTTTTTTTTTTTTTTTTTTCTAATTTTGCTTGAGTTAGTCAAAAGAAATAACATGGGAAGTTAAACAGAAACCCAAGAAAAATTTAAAGCAATACTATAGATTTTATTCTGTTGGACACATATACTTAATTAAGTACAGAACGGCTTAACTTGGAGATTACAGGGTAAATCACCATGGCCCATTTAGATGAAATCAATAATTTCAAAGAACTACAAAAAAGGTATTCAAGCAAACCAAAACTGTTTTTTCATCCATTGCTTTAGCTTTTACGAGATCTCATCTTACCTTACAAGAGAATCACTTCGTTTATCAGCTCTAACAAGGAGGACAACTTTCCATCTGTGGAAGGCTCCTGGAGCACCAGTGCGTTTCAGTTCTTCACGCCATCTTTTAGGTGCAGATTGCATTTGAGGTGAATAATGGGAGTCTTTTTCGATTTTATAGCCCCATTCATAAGTTGTTTCATCAAGCCATCTGCCACTTTTGGCACTATGAATTATGTAGTCCTTAGTTAGTACCCACTTCCCTAGAAAACAAATCAACTCTCAGTCACACAAGAATTTTGTTTCTAATGAATGCTCAAGAATAAAGACCAAATATCAAATAAAATTTGACCTTGTTCATCATGAGACTAAGGCCACACTACAATGCCAAAATTATCTTTGAATTATGTTTGTTGTCCCAAATTTTTGGTAGAGTCCTACATCACTGAACATTGTATGTAGCCTTTCCCATAATTCTAAGTCTAAATGTTACTAAATACAACCCTAAGACTTAATAATAAGATAAACATGGTATTAAACTATGTTATTATTATTCACCATTTTGGCTGAAATTTACATCACTCTTCTTATGCTAAAAACTTCTTTAATCATGTTTACAGCAATATTACACTTTAAAAAACAAATTTACTGACAGAGAATTTTTCAAAGTAATAATATTCTGTAGTTCTTTTATCTTGGTATTGGTCATTTTTCTCAACAGCAGGGAAAATATGTTCTTTTTTTTTTGTGGAGATAATAAATCCAAATATCTTTCTGGTAAATTACTCTAAAAAATAGTAAATTCAGTGAGTTAAATATCCTTTTTTTTTTTTTTTTTTGGATGATCAGTGGACTAATAATATGCTAGCTCAATCACAGTAGAGGAAACTAAAAAGGAACATCAAGGGTGACAGAGAGAGGATGACACTAACTCCTAAGCTGAGTTTATGGAATTTAAAATCTCAGTAAAAAATAGATCATTGCTTGATAGCATGGATGGGAGGGGAGGCAGAAGGAGAACAAAAATTCTTTCCAATGACAGATAAAGAAAACAAACTTGACTGAAAACAGCTGAGACCGACAAAAGCAGTTTTTATGGGGGGGGGGGGAAGGGTTATTGTTGTGCCCAATGTTTTTGTTAAAAATTTTTTTCTGACATAAAACACAATAAATCTTTGGTAAAATAAGTATTCTTGCCTCTGTTACATTTTCATGTTTTACAAAGTTCTACTTAGAAAAATAAGAAAAAATATTTTAATAAATATTTCAGAAAAATATTCAGATAAAACCAGATTTATGTTTGATATAATAACCATACTATCTTACAGAGAATAAGGTCCATTTTTCTAACATGAAGATTTTTTCAAGGGAGAATAGTAGTTAATTTACCTGCTGCACAAGCTGCTAAAAACTTTTCACTTTTACACAGGCGTTCAGCTATAAGATGTGTACAATTTTTGTATTTCTGGAAGGAAAAATGCAAATGAAAAAATGTTAGTAAGATGTCTTTTATAGCACATTCACTTTATTCTTATAATATCAAGAGGGCACTTTATCATTCTTAGGCCAGTATTATTTTTCAAGTCTCTCTTAAATATTTTATAAGTTTCTGTACTCACCTCACTCTTAATAAAAGTGCAATCTAGTTTTAAAAGCAATTTGCCTAGAGCTTCCTTTTCTTCCATCTTAAATCCTGTCATTTGGATGATATGCTTTGGGGCACCATCTTCCATCTAACATATATACACATAAAGAAGATAACATATGTTAAAGATAATTATTCACAGGATTGACATAATTATTTTTTCTTAACTATGAGTGATAAAAAAACAAACATATAATGAATGAAACATATAAGGCTTTATTGTAAATACAAACGTTAAGACTGCTTATGTGCAAGAGAAATTGGTTTATGAACTTATCTTCCCAGGGTGCCTGGGTAGTTCCGTCAGTTAAATATCCGACTCTTGATTTTAGCTCAGGTCATGATCTCAGGGTCCTGGGATTGAGCCCCATGTCCAGCTCCGCGTTAAGCACAAAGTCCACTTGAGGATGCTCTCTCTCCCTCTCCTTCTGCCCCTTGCCCCACTCACATGCTCTCTTTCTCTAACATAAATAAATAGTTATTCAAGAGACACACAGAGGCAGAGACATAGGAAGAGGGAGAAGCAGGCTCCTTGAGGGGAGCCTGATGTGGGACTCCATCTGGGGACTCCGGGACCACCACGCCCTGGGCCAAAGGCAACCACCAAGACACTAAGGCATCCAAATAAACGTGACGGTAAATAAATTTGTTTTGCGGTCTGAATGTCAGAAGTTTGCATTCCAAGAAAAAAAAAGAAAAAAAGAAGTTTGCATTCCTACATTGACACTAAAACACAGTGATGAATGAATAAAATTCTTCAGAAAGTTACCTACATAAATGTTAGTATAGTGATACTAGCTTCATTTTAAAAGCACTGTTTTTGCTAGGAACTTCTGAAACAAGTACCCTGTGCACAATGAAACCTGATCAAATTTTATAACAATTTTTAAAATATTTCTGGACAAATATTGGAAAGTACATAAACTTCTGTTACAGAAGTTGATAGAACTCATGTTCCCACAGCATTTACACCAACTATGTTAGGATAATAAGTACATACAATGACCCTGGATTCTATTCCCAATCTACATTTCGTAACTCTGCTATATGTTAATTTCATCACCTAGAAAGTAGACTGAGAAAAATCATAGTTTTCAAATTTATGTAGACCTTAATACCCATATAACTGTAGTTCATGAAGCACTTGTATTTGAAGTGGCACATTTTTTTTTTAAAGTTTTTTTTTTATTTATTCAGGACAGACACAGAAAGAGAGAGAGAGAAGCAGAGACACAGGCAGATGGAGAAGCAGGCTCCATGCAGGGAGCCCGACATGGGACTCGATCCTGGGTCTCCAGGATCAGGCCCTGGGCAGAAGGTGGTGCTAAACTGCTGAGACACCGGGGCTGCCCCTGAAATGGCACATTTCTTAAGCAAGAAAGACAATACCTCACAGTATTTTTAATGAGAATACAGGATTTTGTTTTAATGACATTAGAACTTCAGAACTGATAGCATCTTAGACAAAATTTAGTTTCTTTTTATAGATGATGAAAACAGGGACTACAGAAATTGGTAATTTTCCATTTCTCTAACAATTTTGTCACTATAGCTGTAGATTAGTGTTTAATTAATGCCACAGAGCAAAAACAGTTCAACTCTTTACAGACAATTAAAAGGAAACTAAAAAATTATACTTGAGTCCATGAATAGTAAGAAACAACTGGTAACAAGTGTTACATAGAAAAGACAAGTGTATAAAGAAAAGAGTTCTTTATAGAAATTCTATTGTCAAAGGCTAAATATAGGGGCATCCTGGGTGGCTCAGCGGTTTAGCGCTGCCTTCGGCCCAGGGCCTGATCCTGGAGTCCCAGGATCGAGTCCCACGTCGGGTTCCCTGCATGGAGCCTGCTTCTCCCTCTGCCTGTGTTGTGTCTCTGCCTGCCTCTCTCTCTCTCTCATGGATAAATAATATCTTAAAAAAAAAAAAAAAAGACTAAATATATATAGATACTAAAAACATAGGAAGTACATACATATATGTGTTTATGTAAAAGGTGAAATTCATTTTTGAGTAAAATGTCAAAAAAAGTCTATGAACAATTTAAGGCTTAAGGGTTAAGGGTTAAGGCTTAAGGGTTAAGAGTGAACCTTCCTTTCCTTTGAGTGATGTCAGCTAAGAGTAAGTACACCTGGTTTATCTCTCTACTCATCATCACTCCTTGTTTTGGGAGAAGTTGCTTGAGAGAACTAAATGGATATGCTTTGCTAGACATACCTGCATACTTGCAAAGATAGTTCCTATTAATGCTTTTTGACCTGTCCTAAGAAGCTGCCAGTAGTAGTCTTAAAGCCTCATGAGTAAATGAATTTCAGAGATTATGTATTAAGTAGCACACTAGGGGAAATGAAAAAAAAAAAAAAAAGGCAGCACACTAGAGTTGCACAAAGCTACCTCCTCCAGGGTACCTGAGCCACTCAGTTGGTTAGGCATCTGCCTTTGGCTTGGGTCATGATCCTGGGATCTGGAATTGAGTCCAGTGTAGGGCTCCCTGCTCAGCAGGAGGTCTGCTTCTCCCTCTCCCCTCCCTCTGTGCTTGGGCACTCTAAATAAATTAAAATCTTCAAAAACAAAACAAAACAACAAAACATGAAAAAACTACCTCCTCCAAACCAACTTTTATTCAGTAAAAAAAGCTGTTATTTTGATCCCAAAATATCACTTTCTTATTTCTCTATTGGCTCCAAAGGAGACAAAGGGATATAATGCACTGATCCTCTAAAATCCTAAAATTAAAGATAGAGAACATAAAGTGTCTTAAGGATAAGGCTCTTCAATGACACATTTTTTAAAGTTAAAAGGTTCTGGGGTGCTTAGGTGGCTCAATTGGCTTATCAGCCAACTCTTGATTTCAGCTCAGGTCATGATCTCAGGGTCTTGGGATTGAGGCCTATGTTGGGCTCCACGACTCATCGGGGAGCTGCTTGAGTATTTTCTCTCTCCCTCTCCTTCTGCTCTTACCTCTACTCCCAAAGCACTCTCTCTTTCTCTAAAATAAATGATCAAATAAATATTAGAATAAAAATATAAGTGTGTAGGTGGCTCAGTTAATTGTATAACTCCAGCTCAGGTAGGTCATGATCCCAGGGTCCTGGGATCAAGACCCATGTCAGACTCCCAGGGATTGTGCTTCTACCTCTCCCTCTCAAATAAATAAAATCTTAAAAAAATAAAAATAAAAAAATAAAAGTTTAAAGGCTCTGATACAAAGCTATATATACAATGTACATAATAGAACTTGGTGTCTTATGAAAAATCATTCATGTGTAATATCATCATCAGTAAATAAAATGTAAATGGCGTCTTGCTGAAGGAAATCTTCCTGTATTAATCACCAATTTTTAAACCAATTTTATGGGAAATAGGACATAGTTCCTGAATGATACTATCCATTAGTACAGACTGGTAATATATAAAATCTTTACAAAGAATATGCTCTGTTGCTCAAAATAATGATTTAGTCTGATGCAGAACATATATTAACACATAGACAATAAAGCCGCAAGTGGATTATAAGGCAGATGACCATAATGAGGGAGAAATTCTATTAATTTTAGGGAAGTAAATAAATCCTTTAAGCAAGTTTCCTTTAGAAAATGATAGGTCCTGGGACACCTGGGCGGCTCAGTGGTTGAGCACTTGTTTGCCTTTGGCTCAGGGCATGATCCCTGTGGTCCTCAGATATAGTCCCCCATCAGGCTCCTTGAGGGAAGCCTGCTTCTAACTCTGCCTATGTCTCTGATTCTCTGTGTCTCTCATAAACAAATAATTAAAAAAAAAAAAAAAGAAAAGAAAATGGTAGGTCCTCCTTGAAAAAGCAAAGCAAAGCTTGAGGCATCACAATTTCGGAATTCAAGTTCTATTATAAAAGTTTAGTGATCAAAACAGTACGGTACTGGCACAAGGAGAGACACGTAGATCAGTGGAACAGAATAGAAAACCCAGAAATGAACCCACAACTACACAGTCACATCATTTTTGACAAAGCAGGAAAGAATATCCAATGAGAAAAAGAAGGTCTCTTTGACAAATGATGTTGGAAAACTGGATACCAACATGCGAAAGAATGATACTGGATCACTTTTTGATAGAATACACAAAAATAAATTCAAAATGGATTAAAGACTGTAATGTGAGACCTGAAGCCATAAAAGTCCTAGAGGAGGACACAGGCAATAACTTCTTTCTAGATGGGTCACGTCAGGCAAGGGAAACAAAGCCAAAAAGAAACTACTGGTATTTCATCAAAATAAAAAGCTTCTGCACATCTAGAAAGAAAAAAAAAAACAATAAAACTAAAAGGCAATCTAGGAAGGGGAGAAGACATTTGCAAATGATATTTATCTGATAAAGGGTATCCAAACATTTGGATATTAGCATCCAAAATATATAAATACCTTACCAAATTCTATACCCAAAACCCAAATAATCCAATTTAAAAATGGGCAGAAGACACAAATAAGCTATTTTTCCAAAATAGACATCCAGATGGCCAATTGACACATGAAAAGATGCTCAACATCATTGGTCATCAGGAAAATACAAACCAAACTATAAGGAGGTATCATGTCATACCCATCAGAATGACTAAAATCAACAACATAAGAAACAACAGGTATTGGTGAGGAAGCAGAGAAAGGGGAACCCTTCTGCACTGTTGATGGGAATGCAAGTGGGAGAAACCACTCTGGAAAACCGTATAGAGATTTCTCACGAAGTAAAAACAGAACTACCTATGATCCAGGATTTGCAGTATTAGGCATTTACCTAAAGAATAAAAAAAAAAAAAAAAAAAAAACTAATTCAAAGGGATATATGCACCCTGATGTTTTTAGCAGCACTGTCTACAACAGGAAAATCATGGAAAACAGCCTAAGTGTCCACTGACTGATGAATGGATAAAGATGTGAGATATCTTTACCTATAGACCTAGATATAATGGACTCAACCATCAAAAAGAAGGAAATCTTGCTATTGGCAACGACTTGAATGGAGCTAGACAGTATTCTCTGAAAGAAGGTCAGTCAGATAAAGACAAATAACTGTATGATTTCACTCATGCGGAATTTAAGAAACAAACCAAACCAATGGGGGAGGAAAAACAGAGGCAAACCAAGAAAAAGACTCTTAGAGAACTGCTGGTTACTAGAGGGAGAGGAGTTAAATAGATACTGGGGATTAAGAAGTGCACTTGTGAAGAGCACCAGATGATGTATGAAGTACTGAATCACTATACTGTACACCTGAAGCCAATATTACACTGTAAGTTAACTGGAATTTAAATAAAAGCAGTAAAAAATAATTTAAAAAGAAAATGATAGGTTAAATACTAGGTAAGTGAAATTCAACATATCTTAATATCATTCTGGTATTCTAATGGAAAGGCAATCTAATTGGTTTTATATTTCTTGAAAGCCACTTTTATCAGAGGAACACAAGTGTTTTTTGCCATATTTGTATTACCTACTACACTTATGTATATATTTTAAAGTTTCAAAAAGCTATTTCATAAGCTATATCAAAAAATGTTGCCAAAAAAGGAAAGTTTGATTAGCTTTAAAAACCTAAAATCTTGGGGCACCTAAGTCCATCAGTTAAGTGTCCAACTCTTGATCTCAGTACCCTGAGATCAAGCCCGGAGTCTGGCTTTGTGCTGAGCTTGGAGCCTGCTTGGGATTCTCCCTCTCTCCCTCTCCTTTCCTCCAAATGTGCTCTCTCTCAAATAAATAAATAAAATCTTAAAAAAAAAAAAAAAAAGGTAAAATCTTGCCTGTCTGGCTATCCCAAAATACTAACATACAGAAACTACTGTTAAATAATTGGAATATACATACAGAAAGCAATTAAAAAAAGATCACTGTAATACTATCATCCAGAAAGTTTTAAAGATTGGCCTTTAAATTTTATTCTTCTGCTTCCTGAGAACTAAATGTATGTTATATAGAACTATAAGGGAAAAAATTATCATACAATATTCTTCTTTTAGATTAATTAACTGCTATTTCACAATTTGAATGTTTATTATAATTGACACTTTAACACATTTTGATACATAATTATTAAATGATTTGGATGTGTATCATGCAAACTTTTATCTTAATTATATTCTTTTCATTTTTAAATTTTTTTCTTAAAGATTTTATTTACTTATTCATGAGAGACACAGAGAGAGGCAGAGACATAGGCAGAGACAGGAGTAGACTCCACGCAGGGAGCCCGATGTGGGACCTGATCCCGGATCCTGGAATCAGGACCTCAGCCGAAGGCTGATGGTCAACCGCTGAGCCATCCAGGCATCCCTCATATTGTCTTTTTAATGGAACAAATACACCCACTTTGTATATTTAACAGCATTTTCTGTTAAAGCAAGAGTCCACAGTAAAATTAAAGCGAACCAACTGTGCTTAAGGGTAGAATTCAGGAAAGTTTTTTTAATGCAATTTCTTTCCTCTGAGAAACAATTAAAATATGAAACTGAAACTAAACAAGCAAGAGGAAAAGGAAGAAATACAGGTGAAATAAGAGGATGTCCTGATTCAAACATTCTGCAAATACAAATATTAAAAAAGAAATCGCAAAAATGAATGAATGAATGAATGAATGAATGAATGAAATCACGGGGCAGCCCAGGTGGCTCAACAGTTTAGCGCCGCCTTCAGCCCCAGGCATGATCTTGGAGCCCGGGGATCTGGTCCCACGTCCAGCTCCCTGCATGGAGCCTGCTTCTCCCACTGCCTGTGTCTCTGCCTCTCTCTGTGTATTCTCAGGAATAAATAAAATCTTAAAAAAAAAAAACAACAACAACAAAAAACAATTCGGGGTACCTGGGTGGCTCACTTGGTTAAGTGGGCTGACCCTTGTTTTGGCTCAGGACACCATGTCGGGTCTTGGGATTGAGCCCCATGTTGGAGCTCTTCTGGGAGGAGTCTGCTTGGGATTCTCTTCCACTCCTTCTGCTCCTCTCCCTGCTGTACTCTTTCTCACTCTCAAATCAACCAAGCAATCTTTTTTAAAAATCAGAACACATGGCATTTACTCACAAGTTTATCAGAAAACCTGGGCTATTGGCTAATCTTTCATAGAACTGTGAATCCTAGTGATAGCACAGTAACTAGCACAATTTCTTAAAAACAAATTCTAAGAACATAATTGAAGAGCATCCCATAATCAAATGATCTACTGGAGAGAAAAGTTTACAATACATTCAGCAAAGCTTTTTAATACCATATCCTATGACAAATTTACAGGCGGGATCAGAGATTGAACCCCCACAGATACACAAAAAATTGATAGCTGTATATACAGAAATAGCCGCATAGAGATATATGGGTAGAATTGTTTTTATTTATAAAATTGGCAGCGTAATAGTTGTTCCTATAACCCTGCAGAATTAAGAAAACAAGAAACAATAGCCTGATATGTCAATGAATCCAAGGAAAGCCTATATATTATCAGCTTAACACCTACTAATGACTGAAATCATTCAAAGTCCTTATAAATAGGGTCAAGTTTTGTGTGGGTGATATGTTCTGGGGTATAGGGATCAAGGGTTAATTGCTAGACGTCTTCTAGCACAAGAAAGTAAATCAACGCACTGCAATATAATTCTATCATTGGTATTTCTAGGGAAATTATAGCTTTTTCTAGAACTTGTAGGGGGTGGTCCTTCAGGCATTTATCAGAACATACTATCCTAACCCAACAAAAGAAAAAAAAAAAGAAAGCATTTATTTAAAGGCTTTATCTTTACTGTCAAATAGTGAAAAATTGTATACTAAATTCTCAGTTATAAAAAAATGCTTTTGCAGTAATTTTTTAAATGTTGTAGTGATTAAAAAAATATCCAGTTACTTACCTTGAAGCATATAATACACACAACTAAGGAGATAATGACTGTGAACAGAGCTGGCATTTATGCAGAGAAAGCAACTGTCTCTGTGGTGTGGACTTTCCCAAAATATCTCCCACATGGGCCTATCCCTGATGCCTGAAATTCCTCTGCAGTTGGTGCTAGTTAGAAATGCAAATAAACCTATAGCACTCATCATAATTAAGAACATTTTATTATGTACCAGTTTTTTAGGTCCTACGAATTCTTTACAATAGAATACGCAGCTAGAACATATTTGAATAGGACACACACAGTATGTTGAAAAGAGAAGTCCGGGAAAAGTAGAGGCAGGAATATAGATGAATGCAAAGGTCTGGTTCGGGACGGAAAATAAAAAAAACAGGGTCTAACAGTTCACTAAAAGAAGAGAGTGACCCCAAAAAACAGAGGCAAGGGTACTTAACAAGGTTTGTGACAGGAAATGCTACTCCGCATTACAAATGATTTTATGATCAGCCATAGGATATCAGAATTTGGAAAATATAATGCACTCTATTAGTATGATAATAACTAAGACAAAGGATTAAACTAAAAAGTTTATTTGCATTTAAGAAGTAAAGAATACCCGAAAAAATTTCTAGTTAACTTTAATTAATCCATGATTATAGAAAATTTAAAAAATACTACAAAGAATATAGGAAGATTAGTCACCTCTAATCCCTGCTCCCAGTAACCCACTGTTAACATCTGGGGGCAGGGAAAGAGGTATGACTTTAATGTTTTATGTATGTGTGAAAAAAATACATATATAAAACAAAATTGAGATTACTATGTAGTTCTGTATCTAAATTTTTATTTAAAATTATATTGTGATCATTCTTCCATTCCGGTGAATATGCATTTCAAGGCCACCAGGTTGAAAACTAATGGCTTCTAATGTTGTTCTAGTGAGACATTTTGATTTTAAATCTACTTCTATTCTGATTTTAAATCTAAAGAAAATCTTTGAAAATTCCCTATTCTCAAAAGGATATATCAACACTTGAATATAATCAATATTGCTGCTTTAATAATTTTAAGATTTTCATGGTTTCTCTTATCTAAAGCATTTAACTGGTAAGTAAATAAGTGAAAAAGGTCAAAGCACTGGATCTCTGTTTTAACCAATATTGCAAAATGCATACATACGGTGATACAAATCACTGTATTCATATTGAGTAAACTATCGTTTGGCTCTGAACGCTAGAACATCAAGTGGAGTTTAGGAATTCTGTACCCTCTTGGCCTAGGAGCCAAATTAGGCCTTTGGCTTAATATCATTCAGCTGGCCTTTGGAATTTTTCTTAAAGATGTAGTGTCCATTTCCTGATTCCTCCTTTACAGATACGGAGTATGTGTATTTATGTGTGTGTGCATATGTGTATAGTTATGGGACTGAGATCCCCAGTGGTGAGACCTGAGGGACACTTTTACTTTACTGGCATGATTTGGGAAAGAAGCAGTTTGCTCAGGGTGACTGAAGAGAGGGAGGAAATGAAGAAGTTGCAGCCAAATGACTGCGGTGAAGAAGAAATGACAGACTAGGAGGACTTCCAGAGATGTTCAATCCATCCAGTACCATACAATGAACAGGCTGAACTGGAGATACTACTTTTATGGATAAAGGGGCCCTTAAGGGAACAAAATGGACAAGAGAGACAATGCTCAGGGAACAAAGAACGGACAGTCTATGCTGGTTAGCCATAGGGGATGAAAGTCAAACCTGCTTTAATTTTTTTTATTTTTATTATTATTATTTTTTTTATTTATTTATGATAGGCACACAGTGAGAGAGAGAGAGGCAGAGACACAAGCAGAGGGAGAAGCAGGCTACATGCACCGGGAGCCCGATGTGGGATTCGATCCCGGGTCTCCAGGATCGCGCCCTGGGCCAAAGGCAGGCGCTAAACCGCTGCGCCACCCAGGGATCCCTGCTTTAATTACTTAGTAGGAGCATGGTATGTAAGGTGAACAAGCAGGAGTTCACTTTTATTGAGAACCTATTATGGTCTACCCACTACATGTTAGTTCATTTCCTCATGGACAATATAAGTGTTGTTTACCCTTCCTACACAGACGAGGATACTGGGGAATCTTAGCATTTAAGAAACTAGCTCGTGGATACACAGCTGGCAAAATGGCCAAATCAAGGTTCAGTGCAAAGATCTGCCTGTTTCTGCAAAAGTTATATGCCTTTTCTACGATACCACTTTGACTTAAATTTCAGAATTTAGTCTAATACTTTTAACCACATTATAATTTTACAAAGTAATCTCCTTTTAGCAAGAAAAAAATACACTGCTATAAAGGAAATCTACTAGGAGGCTGAGGAGATATTTAGACGATGAGTATTACTGAAAATATTTAAGCACAATTATAAAAATAAGACCAAGGTCTAAAATTTCAAAACATTTTTAAGAACTAAAGAGTGCCATTTTGTTTTCCTTACGGAAAAGGAAATTTTCATCATTTTCTTCTCCAAACGGATCGTGTATGAATTAATCACCAGACTAATTCATATGAGCTTCACCAAGAATAAACAAAACAGCCTACATAAATATAATTTCGATATAAAGTAAAAACTAAGTCAACTTAAAAGTTTCAGGAATATTTTACTTTTAGGCAGTAAGACGTCCTTAGAAAGTTAGAAATTGGGCAGCATACCACTTCCATTAGCATATTTATGGAGAGTCGATTTCAAGGGTTACATAATATTCCATTATAGTTGTATTACTGAGAAACAGGTTCCTCACCTTCTTCAGGTTTTATTATTCAGTCTACATGCAACAGTTCATTTTGAAAATTGTTTAAGCAGTGAAAAGCCTATCTTAGAATAATGAATCAGAAAAACACTGTCTGATTAATAATGTCACACGACTAGTTTTCCAAAGAACCCAACTGCTTTTGGACATTAGTGAAAACTGTGGATACTCATCTCAAATCACAAAACGTTTGATTTCGATTATGAAAGGTAACCACATTTCACCACTATTTCAAAGGCTTTCACCTGACTTATGCTTTCTGCTTTAAGGAAGCAGGAAAACAGTCAATCCTCCAATTGAACCTAAGTCAGTAAGGGGGGGGGGGGGGGAGATCTGGATTTAGAAAACAGATATAAAAAGGGGCGGATTTGTATTTATCGAAGGCTAATTGTCTTCACAATAACTTCCACATTCAAGTATTTAAAACATCCTAGGCCATTTAAATCAAGAATAACCCTTTTAAGTTGGACATAATCAGATTAACCCCCTTATATAAAAACCCACCGCCGGCATTCAATGTACGTGCTGAACACCTGCGATACAAGCAAAACGTCCCTGAAACGGGAACGTCTTGCACATCGTCACATACTCCTAGGAACTGAGGCATAACTTAACCACAGAAACCGAAAAGTTCACAAGGCACTCCGTCATCCGTACACCGTCAATTTAAATCTTCATTCCTAAGGTCTCAACGGGGAAGGAAAAAGGAAAAAAAAAAAAAAAAAAACAAGGAGTGGGGGGGATAGAATCATAAAAAAAGGGGGGGGGAGGAGGGGCTTGTCGCTTCCAAAAACAAGCTCCATCTAATTTCGAGGTCAAATCCTGATAGGGAGCATCCGTGACAAATCAATTCTGTTTTTCAGTATTAACCAGAGACTTTGGAAGTGGAAGAGATCTCAGGATAATCCTCTAGGCTCGTTCCCAGCCTTCAGGCAGCTGAGACAGTACAACCCCCAGGCGCGTCCATCCTTCTTTTAGGGGAAGAGTGTGTGTGTGGAGGTTTAAAGGCATGCAGCCGCCGCAGAGCAGGGATCCGGACCGCTCGGGTCTGTTAACAAATGCTACCGGGGAGACAAGACTGACCCCATTTCCCCCCGTCACTGGTAGGTGGGCCTGCGGCGGGGGGGGGGGGGGGGGATCCCGGCCACCTGCACCGACGCTCCATCATGACAAGCAGCCAAGAGACTCCCGCGAGAGGCGTCCCAGCGGGTTCTATGGAAACGGGAGACGCGGGCGGCCTAGCGCCTTCCTGGCGGGGGAAGCCGAGCCGCCTTCCTGGCGGGAGCCGCCGAGCTGCGCCAACGGGAGGCGGGGGCAGCCGCCGCAGCCCGCGCTGCAGACGCGCTGGCGGCAGTGCCGGCGGCGGCCGGGGCGCAGCGGGGCGGGGGCTGCGGGCGCACAGCTCGGCGGGGCCCGGCCGGGGGCCGCGGAAGGACGCAGGAGAAGCGGGCACCGCGGCGCTCAACCCCGGCCCCCTCCCAACCTCACAGCCGGGAGCCGTAGAAACTTTGGAGGCACGGGGTGGAGGGGGCGGGGAGAGACCTCCCCAGGGCGCCAGGGGACACTGCGTCTTCCGAGCTGAGGCCCTTTACCTTCCCTGCCGGCGAGCCTGGGCTGCTTCCCTCGGGTGGCCGTGGGGACCGGGGAGACGACTGCCGCCGCAGCGCTCGCCGCCTCACTAATCCGGGCTCTGGGAAATAATTTCCCGCCGCGCGCAAGGCTGCCCCGGAAGCGGAGGTAGCACTTCCGGGTGGTTGTCAGTGACGCTCCCGAGCCGTCGTCAGGGTGGTCTGAGCGGGTGCCTGGCAGCGCTGTGGCGGGAGGGCCTGGGCTTCTGCTACTTCGGCGCCAGACGTGGGACACCGGTAAGCGATTTTTTATTTTATTTTTTTATTTTTTTATTTCAACGTTGCCTCCTGGGCTTGATGTTTCTGGCCGGTCGGGGCGCCGTGTAGCATCTTGGCGGGACCCAGAAGTGAGCGGGAGGAGTCTGCATCGAGCCCTGGGGGCGCTTGACCCCTGCTGCTGCTGCTGCTGCTGCTGCTGCTGCTGCTTCTGCTGCAAAAGGCCCTGGGATCCTGGCTTATCTCCTCCTCCTCCCCCCGCAGGATCGCTCCCCAACTCGGAGCTTGACCTCGGGTCTGCAAGCGAGGCCGAAGACGATGTATATATACCGCGGCTTGTAGCACCGAACCTTACCCCCGCCCTCCTCGGCCCCCGCCCCAACATTCAAGGAGTGTCGTTACCGTCCTATTGGCAGGACTGAGTCCCCCTTGATTCCCGAGAGCTACTTTCCCATCCTTGTCCTGGGTACCGTTTCCATTGCCCGAGGTTGCACCTCTTAACGTTTTAGACGTGGGGGTGAGGGCGTCGTTCAGGTTTAGAAATTATACGTTCCCGCCGCTGTTTGAATTGGGTAAGAAGGGGGCTTTGTTTCCCTGACCACCACGGGCTGAGGGGGCTTGCCATCCACGTTGTAGCTTTTGGAAACCTGTGCTCCCAGAAGTAGATGTGCTTTCAGGACGGGTGCTCATCCTCTGGTCTAGGTTTCCTACATAATGAAGGATTCAGGAGAATTTGGGAGGTCAGAGGTAACCACAATAGTTTTAAAGAGATAAATTACTTCCTCCGGACGGATGACGTGAGGAAAAAGGTGTTCCTTCCACTGAAGATTTGAACACTGTGATGTAGGGAACCATGGCTACTTCTTTCTTGTGTAATGCAGTTTCCTCGGTTAAGTAGTAAGGTGCAGTTTCCCTCACCACCTTGTATTTAAATCACTCCTCCCCCTAAAAGGCAGCTAATTTTGATCCCCGAAACATCCAGTTGCCCCCAAAAGAGTTCTCAGAATTACTCTACCATAAAGGAAAATGGAATGTGTTAAGTTGAAAGCCCCTGATGCACCAGCCAAATTTCCTTGTTCCCCTTTGATCAATGCAACCATATTTAGGACAGCACATTGATATTCTAATCTTGTTGGTTAATAGTTCATCCAACTTTATGATCTTCTCATTCAGTCCCAGTTTTGCCAGATTTATTTGATCTTTTGTTATTTCTCCAGTTGAAAGGACTCGTAACTTAAGGGAAGTTGTCTGTTTCAGTATTGCAGCTAGCTTTTTAGAGAGGCAGGGTTTTGTGGGTTTGTTTTTTTTTGTATTCTTGCTCTCGATTTGTGTTCATGTTAATACAGCCAACCTCTCATACCACAAATAGCAAATAGATACAGTTTGCCAGGCACTTTTATATTAAAGTTACTACTGTCCTACAAGAAAAATCCTATTACTCCTAGTTTGTAAACATTTTATGCTGAGACTCAAAGACATTGTGACTGAGACTGAAAGACCTCTTCACACATTATTTAATTAAATGACACAATTGAGATTTGAACACAGTTGACTGGACTCCAAACTTTCGCCCTTTTTACTGTGCTTTATACTCCTAACTAATCCCAACATGAATTATTCTTTTTACTCAGGTAAACTTGGCTAGGTAATAGGTCACATTCAAAGTCAAATGATAGCAAAACCTGACTTTAAAGAGATTTTTAGGGATGTGTTAATGGATTAGGGGATTCCTTAGGTCAATGTATTGAGCATTAACTTAATCAGTTAAGTATTCAAGGCATCGCCATAGAGTAACTTTGACATACGAATAATTCAGTTTCTTTTCTAGATTGATTCTTGGCCAATTTTATCATCCTCACTCAAATATAAATAATCTCAAGACCATCAGTATATAGGTGACTCTTAAGTCCTGAATACCGATGTCTCTTTAGTCAGTTTTGCATGCATGCGAGCACACATACACATGCTTATGATGTGTGTGGAGGAAAAAGAAATGAGTGAATGAGCACAAACTTACTAAAACTGAACTTCACGATGCCCTCTAAGGAATTGTTATTTACTGGTGATTAGCAAAACAGTAATATTTCATTCATGTAACCCTCAGACAGATGGTGCTTATCACACATTTTAAGGGAGTATCCTTAATTAAACATATCTATTCCAGTGTTCTACTTTATGTAGAGAAATAGAAATAGCCTAATTTCCCTAATTGTCAGAGAATTAAGAATCTCATTGAAGTGACCATTATAAATAACATAGAACTTAATTATAAAAAATATCTTGTATAGAAACAAATATAGATGTACAGCTAGTCTCATACTAATGTGCATTTTTTTTTACATTTGTCACCATGTCAAATATAATTTGCTTTGCATATCCCACAGGTAGATCTCACAGGGATATTTTGTTTTCAATCAAATTTCAGTGCTTATGAAGATTGAGATTGTATCTGTTTTGTTCATTATCTCATACCCAGCATTTAGCACTGTGTCTGTATCTGGCATATAGTAGAGGCTCAATAAACATTTATTGAAAGACTGATTCCTTCTTAAAATGTTATTTATCCGTAGAGAAGTATTTGTACATGCGTCTTTATAAAGCATCTTACCATATAAATGTATACTTACTGTTACTCACTTTAATGGCAAAATTTAATGTCCATTCCACATTCATCCATAAAGTCTGTGTGGTCACCTGCAAAGAAGACTGGACAATGAGATAGGAGATAAGAGAATACCTAGTATTTATCTTAGTCTTTGCCATGGCTTACTCTTTGCCATGCAGTGTTACATTTACTCTCACAGAATTATAGGATAAGTATTATTATCCTTGTTTTACAGATGAGAAAACTGAAGCCAAGATGAGCTTTGTAAATTGTCCTATGTTACCATAGTCCTTAAGTGCCAGAGTTGTGATGGCTCGCTTCAGACCCATTATCATAACCACTTTGCTATACTGCCTCCAATTGGATTTTAATCCTGGCTCATCTACTAACTAGGTGTATACTCAGGGAAATTGATTTCTCGGAGGATCATTTCTCAAATATTCAGATTAATACTTAGAAGTTAGCTGAAGTTAGGATTTTATAGCCGGAAAGGACCTTATAGATCAGTTAATCCAACTCCCAGGTGTTATAGGTTAAAAATGAGACTATACAAAGCTAAGAGGAAAAAGAAATGAAAAATTGCCCATGATTCTACTCCAGCCACAGCCCAGCACCTGCCAGTTAGTCCCTACACCTCACTGGCATGGCATTGGAGGCTCTGGCTTGGGGGGTGGGGATTCTCTCAGGCTGTGGAGTCTTCTACCTCTTGTTGTCTCCATGGCCCTTGCCCCTCCCTGTGACTCTAATCAAGCACCTGGCCCTCTGTGGGCCCATCTAAAGTCACCCCGTGGATCGGGTAGGGGCCCCTTAGCTCTCTCCTCCCACAACTGGCTCCAGGACCTCCACGATGGTGTTGTTATTCTTGGGTCTTCTCTTCCTGACCTGCTTGTGCCCAGATCCCTAGTATTGCCCTTTCTGAAAAATCTACCACATGCTCCACCTGCAGAAAAACAACAAACAGCAAAAACAACACCAAAATACTCCTATATCACCCGCCTTCCAATATTTGAATACACTACTGAGTTACTTTGACATTCGGCTCTGACTGACCTACTGTGCATAACTGCTAGGCTGTGCCCTTTTAGAGGCTGGAAAACAACCAGGGGTTAATCATTAGAAGTGATTCAGCAGACTTCTGACTCCCTTCATCAGGTGACTCTGGTTCAGGAAAATGCTGCACTCAAAAGATTGCAGTTGAGTCAGGTGTGAAGAGAACACTGCCTCCCAGCCTCAACCACTGGTATGTTATTGGAGATAGGTTTTTGAAATGAGCTTCAACTAGTTTCCTGTAAACTTTGGTTAAAGTACAAGTAGCTGAGATAGGTGGTCAGGAAATAATTTAAGTTGCTAGTGGAGTATCTATACTGTATATGTATATGAAACATATATAGCTCTTTAAATCATTTGGTGGATTCTTTGCTCAGTATTCTCAAGAAAATTAGCTAAAACTAAACGGACAAAAGACATTGTCATTTTGATTAATTAGGCAAAGCAGTATAATGTAAAGCAGCTGAATTCAAAGAAAACCTGGTATTGAACTCAAAGTCATGAGCTTACATATGATCTGGAAGGAGTTAATTACATTCTTTGAGCCCCAATTTGTTCATCTGTCAAGTGGCATATCAGCTTTATAAATTTGTTAGGATGAAGTGTAATAGTGTGTGAAAGCACATAGGCATCAGGAAAAATGTTACTAGGGATTTGTCTAGTTTTGCTGAGGCTTAATGTAATCTAATTGCTTTCCAATAACTGGGATGGGGGGCACCTGGATGGCTCTGTGAATTAAGCATCTGACTCTTGATCTCAGCTCAGGACTTGATCTTGGGGTCGTTGAGTGTAAACCCTGAATTGGGCTCCACACCCAGTGTGGAGCCTATTTAATAAAATAAGGTCCGGGGCTCTTGTGAAGTCAAACAGTTCAAATCGCATGCCTGTCTCTAGTTGTGTGACTCTGGGAAAGTGACTTTTCTGCTCTTAATGTTTGTTTCCTTATTTGTAAAATGGAAATAATAATGTGTTCATAAGCCTTGTGTAAAGATTAAATAGTGATGCATAGATGGTGGCTGGACTTATAAGCAAGCACTCAGTTTCTTTGTTCAAATTCCCAGAGAAGCAGATGCTAAGAGGAGAGTAGATGTGCTAGAGGTTTATTGGAGAAAAGGCCTGCGAAGGATAAAGGAGAGGGAGCAAGAGTAAGAGGGAAGGGAAGTGCCTTCAGGCCTCACTCACTGCAAGTCAGGCAACCTGGGAAGGAGAAAAGGTAAGGAGAAAGGGAGAGGGGAAGAAAGAGTGGAGAAGAATGTCAAACTGCTGCACTTTCTAATAAGGCTTTAAAAGCCCATTGGGGGATATGTGTTCCAAAGTCATCTGTTAGAGGAATCTCACGTTGCCACAGTGTTAAATATGTTAGCTATTGGTAAAAATAATTGATAGTTGTCACATGCTGTAATTTACAAGTGTGTTTAAATTTCAACTCTTGACTGACAGCCTGTCCCAACCTCTAAGAAAAGTACAATCCTTGCCAGATAGTGACATTATTAACATTTAAGGTATATGTTCTTAGATGAACAACTTCTTATATTTTATAGTACAGTTTTGTTAGCCAGAGAACAGTTAAGGAATCAAAAGTTCCAACTAACAGTTGGAAATATAAACATTAGCTAAGCAACTGATTTTTTGACATTGGGTAAACAATATGCTGTTTAAATTTCTAAATTCAGGTAGCCAATAAATACAATTCCAAAGACCTGAGTAATGTTAATATCCATAGTTTGAATATTAGCCCAAACATGAATATCCATTTTTCTTCCTCCCAAAGAGACCTCTGTGGTTAAAAAAAATCATAGTATACTTTTGAAGGTCACCCCTCCCACTTTTGTTGTTCTTAATAAGCAATTGTAAACACCAATCAGTTCAATGCTTTTCAAATGGCAGATTATAATCCATCAATTTGGTGAGTACTAACCTGCCTTTTTAATTTAGATTTTTGTGATGTTAAGATTTGGATATAAAACGTGTTACTGTGAATTACAGTCGAATTTTAAAGCAAGAGATTTAGAGTAATTTTCTTATCTCACATAAGGAAATGAAGACTAAAGAGGTAGTTTAACTTGCCTAGATAGCTCAGGAAACGTGACTTGAGCCAAAAGTTAGGTCTTAAGGATCTAAATTTAGGGCTCTTTTTTTTTTTTTTTTTTTTTTTTTTTTAATCATTCTTCCAAGAAAAGACTTTTTGTTTGCTCTGTTTAGGGGACATAATTACTCTATTTTCTAGTTGGTTACCATGGCCGCCCTTTTCTGTCACTTTCATTATGTGTTTGCTAAGATTGACTGGAAAGGTCTTTCCTGACCATTCAGTGTCAGAGAGGTGGTACAGCTGAAGAAGTTGTTTCTAGCAGTCAGCAGCCATGCCACGTCACCTGAATTCACTTTCCATTTTCCCTTTGAGGAACACATCTAATCCAACAGTGTAAATCTGGAGTTTACCTAATGTAAACTGAGGAGTGATAGGACCTCTTTTTGAGGAGCGTTCTACTGATGAAGTCTTAATTTTTACTAATACCAGCCAGTATTATTCTGTACTTTGTTGTCATGACATACTTTATCCATATTCCTGGCTTTTTTAGACTTCAGCTCACTAAATATTTTTAAAATGCAAGTTTGGTATATAATCCACATAATAATTTATTCCTTTACAATTTCGAAAAACATCAATTCTTTCCTTTTTCAGCATATATTCATAACTGCCCTCAAAAATGCCTGTGGGATATTTACCTCCTAAAGGATGAGCTCTGTCTGCTAATCACAGATTTGACTGGCAAAAGAATTTGGGACTGGGGCTCTTTATAAATGGACCCCTTCTTCCATTCTTTATATTTTAAATTAAAACTAAATGTTTAAAAAGTAGTTAATTCAATAATAAAGGCTTACATGTTAACATATAGAGTTTTTTGTTTGTTTTTTTTTTGTTTTTTTAATGGTTATGTTTTCCCAAAGAAAGTTTTACTGGAAGAGTGACATCATTTCTAGTTTTTGCAAAGTCTTTAATGTCTGGGTTAATGAAGAAAACTGAATTCTCAGATCTGCTTCTCTATTCAGACTGTTGTGATATGTTTTGGTTGAAATAAGTAAGCAAAATCCAACCTCATACAGACAGACATATAGTTGGAAAAGAGGAGTATTTTAGTGGTCTTTTCAGATAATTGTGAATGTTTTTCTTTGATCCTATACCCAAACTTACTAAGTGGTGTTTAAGTTTAATTGCGATGTGATATCTGAAACCCTGTCAGTGAACTTTTTGTAATCTGTAACTTTAAAATGTCCTTGGTCCATCTTGCACTTTGAATGACTCTTACAATCATGATTTTGTTACATAATGCGTTGGCTATGTGGAAAATACTGATTCATTGAGGTAAGCTGATCTTCCAAATATTAACACATTATATGTATCAAAAAATAGTATTTGTTAACATTACCAGCAGTCTCATCAGGAAAATTTTTAAAATATTGGGAAACTGTCCTTTTGACAATATGTGAATTTTCCTAAATTCTTATTTTTGCTTTGAAAACTCTAATTTTATCATTGGCAACAAATGCTGTCTAAAGTTTTCCTTGAAGTGAGAGCTCAATTTGGTTAATTTTGAAAAAATGTGTGGTGCACTCAAAGGTTGAGTTAATAACATTACTAAGTTTTACTGCCTCATCGAAGACACTGTTAAGTAAACCTGGCTTTTCTTCTTATTCCATTCTATATTACAAAAATATGACTACAGTGGTAAACAGGATAATGTCTCCCCTCCCCCAGATGCCTGCATCCTGATTTCTGGGACCTGTGAATATGTTAGGTTATAGGGCAAAGAGGAATTAAAGTTGCTAATCAGTTTACCTTAAAATGGTGAGATTATCCTGGATTATCCAAATTGGTCCAGTGTAATCACAGTGTTTCTCAAAAGTGGAAGAAGGAGGATGAAGAGGAATTCAGAGTAATCCAGTATGAAAAGGACTCAACCCACAGAGCTAAATAGAAAATGAAGGAAGTGGGCCATGAGCCAAGGAATGAGAGCAGCTTCTAAAAGTTACAAAATGCAAGGAAACAATGCATCCTCTTCAGAGCTTCCAGAAAGGAATGCAACTCTCCTGACCATTTCCTTTTAGCCTGGTGAGACCCATTTTAAGACTTCTAACTTAGAGAACTGTAAGATAATATATTTCTGTGATCTTATGGCACATAAGGGGAAGTAATTAGAGCATCGATAGAAAACTGATATAACTAACACAGTTCGGAGACTTCAGTCTGGGCTTGGGCATCGTTGCTTTTGCACTATTAGTACAAATGTCAACCTAGTGAATGGCATATGACTTATTATCATGAAAATAGTTTTGAACTTTTGAACCCTATGAAAGTATACTAGGATTCCATCAAAAATCTGCGCATCACACTTTGTGCTCTCTTTTAACTTTTGTGCTTCCTCTGTGTCAACCACTTAATTAGGTACTAAGATGTAAAAATTCAGAAGGCACAGCCTGATCTTAGGAAGATTCAGTTTCAGGGGTCCTAGGTGGCTCAGTTGTTGAAGCATCTGACTCTTGGGCTTCTGGTCAGGTCATGGGATCATCCAGCTCCTCTTCCCTGCTCCTTGGGGAGTCTGCTTAAAGATTTTCTGTCTGTCTCCCTCCCCCACCACTCACCCACATGCTCAGATGCACACTCTTTCTCTGTCTCTCTCAAACAAATAAAACCTTAAAAAAAAAAAAAAAAGATTCAGTTTAGTGGGTTGAGAGTTGTAAGCAAATCAGTGATTACAAATAGCACAGAATGACTGGTGCCCTAACTCGTATCTTAGGTGAAATAAAGAGACCTAAAATATATTGATGGTGTCATTTGAAGCACAAATTTTTAAATTTTATGAAATCCACATTACCCTGTTGTTTTGTTGATTCTGCTTTTAGTGTTTTATGTAAGAAGCCACTGCCCAACCTAAGATCAAGAGGATTTTTTTATATTTTTAAAAAATTTTATATGCTTTAGTGCTTATATTTAGGTGTTTGATCCATTTTGAGTTAATTTTTGTATATCTTGTGATAGAGTAGTCTGACAGTTCTTTGCATGTTGGCATCCCGTTGTCTGACCAACATTTCCTAAAAAGACTTATCTTTCACTATTGAATTTTCTTGAAATTCTCATAAACAATCAGACATGTATGGGTTTATTAGTGGACTATAAATTCTATTCCATTGATTATATGTCTGTCGTTAACCCTATCCTATCACACAGTCTTGATTACTGAAGCTCTGTAGTAAGCTTGAAAAAATGGGAAATGTGAGTTTTCTTTTTCTTTTTCAAAATTGTTTTTTTTTTTTTTTTTACTAATTTCTGGATCCCTGCATTTCCATATAAATTTTAAGATCAGTTTGTTAATTTCTGCAAAATAAGTAGCTAAGATTTTGATAGGGATTGCGTCCAACCTGTACATTAATTTGGGAGGTATTGCCACTTTTAACATTAATATATCATTCAGCCCATAAGACATGGACTTTTCATTTATTTAGGTCTAAGTCAGTTTTCTGGAAGGAGGTTTTGTAATTTGCAGTGAATGCCTTTACACCTCTTTTTAAGTTTTTCCTAAGTATTTTATTCTTTTATGCTATTGTAAATGGAATTTTTCCTAACTTCTTTTTCAAATTCATTTCACTTCAGTGCTAGCATATAGAAATAAAATTGTTTTTTATTTTTTGGTCTGATATCTTACAAACTTTGTTGAAGGTATTTATTAACTCCTTAGTTTGGATTTTTCGTTGTAGAATTCCTTTAGAGTTTTCAACATAGGAGATCATGTCATCTATAAGTGAAGATAGTTTTACTCCTTTCCTTCAAATCTAGATGTCTTTTATTTATTTTTCTTACCTAATTGCCTTGACTAGAACTTCAGTACAGTGTTGAATAGAAGAGTTAAAAATGGACCTTCTTGTCTTGTTCCTGAGGTTAATGGCAAAGCTTTCAGCCTTTTACCATTAAGTATGAGGTCAGCTGTGGGTTCTATTCCTAGTTTGTTGAGAGTTTTTCATCATGAAAGGGTGTCGGATTTCAACACATTCTTCTCTGCATCTATTCAGAGCATGATGTAGTTTTTGTTCTTTAATCTATTAATAAAGTGTATTACATTGATTCATTTTCTTGCATTGATTCAACTTTACATTCCTGTGATAAATCCTACTTAGTCATGGTGTATAGTTCTTTTCACATGTTGCTGGATTCAGTTCTATTTGTTGAGTATTTTTGCCTTTCTATTCCTAAGGGCTATTGGTTTATACTTTTATTTTCTTGTAATATTTTTATCTGGTTTTGGTATTAGGGAAATAATGGCCAGGGAGAATGAGTTGGGAAGTGTCCTCTCTTCTATTTTTTAGGAGGATTTGTGAAGGATTTGTGTTAATTCTTCTTTAAATATGTGGTAGGATTCACCAATGAAGCCACCTGGCCCTGGATTTCTTTTTGTGGTTTCTGATTATTAATTTCAGTCTGTTCATTATAGGTCTATGACATATATATAATTTTTAATATATTTTCAGTCATTTCATTACTTGGTATCTTTCTAGGAGTTTGTTAGGTCTGGATTATATAATTTAATAATATACAGTTATTTATAGTATCCTCTTATAATCTCTTTATTTCTCTAAGGTCAGTAATGTTCCCACTTTCATCCATAATTTTAATAATTTGAGTCTTCTCTCTTTTTGAAATGGGGTATCAGTTTAGCTATAGGTTTGTCAACTTTGTTTACCTTTTCAAAGACTCCACTTTCGTTTCATTGATTTTTCTCTGTTGTTTTTCTCTTCTCTTTTTGTTTACTTCAATTTTAATCTGTATTGTTTCCTTCTGCTACTTTGGATTTAGTTTACGTTTTCTATTTTTCAAAGGTTGAGGGTTAGGGTATCGATTTTAGACCTTTTTTTGTTTTATTTTGTTTTTGTTTTTTACATTTTTTAGATTTAAATTCATTTTTTAAAAAAATATCTTATTTATTTATTCATGAGAATACACAGAGAGGAGAGAGAGAGAGAGAGAGGCAGAGACACAGGCAGAGGGAGAAGCAGGCTCCACGCAGGGAGCCTGACGTGGGACTCGATCCCCGGGCTCCAGGATCATGCCCTGAGCTGAAGGTGGCGCTAAACCGCTGAGCCGCCGGGGCTGCCCTAAATTTAAATTCATTTGCCAACATATAACACCCAGTGCTCATCCCGTCAAGCACCCTCCTCAGTGCCCATCACCCAGTTACCCCAATCCCCCTGCCTGCCTCCCCTTCACTACCCTTTGTTTGTTTCTCAGAGTTAGGAGTCTCTCATGGTTTATCACCCTTTCTGATTTTTCCCACTCAGTTCCCTTCCTTTCCCTTATAATCCCTTTCACTAGTTTTATATTCCCCTGTATGAGTGAAACCATGTGACGATTGTCCTTCTCCAATTGATTTATTTCACTCAGCATAATACCTTCCAGTTCCATCTACGTTGAAGCAAATGGTGGCTATTCGTTCTTTCTGTTGGCTGAGTAATATTCCACTGTGTGTATAGACCACATCTTCTTTATCTATTCGTCTTCCGTTGGGCACCGAGACTCCTTCCACAGTTTGGCTATTGTGAACATTGCCACTACAAACAGTGGGGTGCAGGTGTCCCGGCGTTTCATTACATCAGTATCTTTGGGGCGAACACCCAGTAGTGCCATTGCTGGCTCATAGAGTAGCTCTATTTTTAACTCTTTGAGGACCCTCCACACAGTTTTCCAGGGTGGCTACACCAGCTTGCATTTCCACCAATAGTGCAAGAGGGTTCCCCTTTCTCCACATCCTCACCAAAGTCTGTTGTTTCCTTTCTTGTTAATTTTAGCCATTCTTACTGGTGTGAGTTGGTATCTCATTGTGGTTTGGATTTGTATTTCCCTGATGGCAAGTGATGTGGAGCATTTTCTCATGTGCTTGTTGGCCATGTGTAGGTCTTCTTTGGAGAAATTTCTGTTTATGTCTTTTGCCTATTTCAGTGATTGGGTTCTTTGTTTCTTGGGTGTTGAGCCTGACAAGTTTTTCATAGATCTTGGATACTAGCCCTTTATCTGATAGGTCATTTGCAAATATCTTCTCCCATTCTGTAGGTTGTCTTTTAGTTTTGTTGACTGTTTCCCTTGCTGTACAGAAGCTTTTTATCTTGACCAAGTCCCAATAGTTCATTTTTGCATTTGTTTCCCTTTCCTTCATAAATGTATCTTGCAAGAAGTTGCTGTGGCCAAGTTCAAAAAGGTTGTTGCCTGTGTTCTCCTCTAGGATTTTAATGGATTCTTGTCTTACATTTAGATCTTTCAACCATTTTGAGTTTATCTTTGTGTCTGGTGTAAGAGAATGGTCCAGTTTCATTCTTATGCATGTGGCTCTCCAATTTTCCCAACACCATTAATTGAAGAGACTGTCATTTTTCCAGTGGGTATTCTTTCCTGCTTTGTTGAATATTAGTTGATCATAGAGTTGAGGGCCCATTTCTAGGTTCTCTATTCTATTCCACTGATCTATCTCTTTGTGCCAGTACTGCGCTGTCTGGATGATAACTTTGTAATACAGCTTGAAATCCGGTATTGTGATGCTCCTGGCATTGGTTTTCTTTTTCAATATTTCTCTGGCTATTCGGGGTAGATCTTTTTTTTTTAAATAGAGGTTTTTAGTCTGCAGTTTTATTTTCTCGTTATGGTTCTGTTTGTCTCTGTTAGGATAATATTACCATTATAGAATGAGAAAGATTTCTTTCCTTTGTTTTCTGAATTTATGAAATATTGGTATTATTTCACTTTTTTATTTCATAGAATTTATCATTGAAGCCTTTGGGACTTTGCTTTTCCTTGTGGGGAGATATTAGGTGATTAACTGAATGTCTTTACTTGTTTTAGGTCTATTCAATTTTCATATTATTTTTTTTAAGACTTTACTTACTTATTCATGACAGAGAGAGAGAGAGGCAGAGACACAGGCAGAGGGAGAAGCAGGCTCCATGCAGGGAGCCTGACGTGGGACTCCTTTCGGAGTTTCCAGGATCACACCTGGGCTGAAGGCGGCGCTAAACCGCTGGGCCACCAGGGCTGCCCTTTATATTACTTCTTAAGTCAGTTTTGGTCATTTATGTCTTTCTAAAAATGTGTCTATTTCATCTGTGTGTCTAGTTTGTTAGCATAAAGTTATTCACTGTGTTGTCTTATATTTCTTTAGATTTCTGTGTGGTCAATAGTGACATCATTTTCATTCATTATTTGGTAATTTGTGTCTCTTTTTTTAAAAAAAGATTTATTTATTTTAGAGAGAGCCTACATGAGTGGGGGGAGGGGCAGAGGAAGAGGGAGAGAAACTTCAAGCCGACTCTCTACCACCAAGTGTGGAGCTTGCACTGGGCTTGATCTCACAACCCTGAGATCATGACCTGAGCCCATATTAACTGTTGGATACTTAGCCAACTGAGCCACACAGGCATCCCCGTTTTTTGTTTTTTGTTTTTTGTTTTTTGTTTTTGTTTTTGTTTTTTAATTCTTGATCAGTCTTGCGTGACAAGTTGGCAGTTTTGTTGATCTTTTCAAAGAACAAACTTTTGACTTTATTTTCTCTATTGCTTTTCTCTCTTCTATTTCATTTATTTGTATTGTTATTTTTGCTGCCTTTTTACTGCTTTATTTTTGTTTTGCTTTTTTTGGAGGTTTGAACTTGAGTAAGACAGTCTTTTGTTGTTGTTTGAGAGTGAGGGGGACATGGGGCTTGATCCCAGGACCCCCAGGATCATGACCCAAGCCAAGGGCAGATGCTTACCCAACTGAGCCACCCATGTGCCCCCTGAGTAAGATATTTATAAAAACTTAGACTGGGGCAGGGTAGCCAGGGTGGTTTGGCGGTTTAGTGCCGCCTTCAACCCAGGGCCTGATCCTGGAAACCTGGGATCGAGTCCCACATCTGGCTCCCTGCATGGAGCCTGCTTCTCCCTCTGCCTGTGTCTCTGCCTCTCTCTCTCTCTCTCTCTCTGTCTCTCATGAATAAATAAGTTAAAAAAAAGAAAAGAAAAAGAAAAACCTAGACAGGGTCAAGGTCCTCCCCAGCCCAGGTGGTACTCGGCACAGCACAAAAGATTAAAAATTCAATGAGGGGGGAAGGCCGAACATTCAGGGTTTGGGAGTATAGACATCCCACATCTGGCTCAGATTTGGGGACTAGAGTAAACGAAACCTACTTGGAAAAGAATTGGGGAAGAAAACAAGCAATTGCCTTCTGTAGTGGTAGGAACAGGAGAGGTAGGGCCACAGACAGAAGCATTTCACATCACTAACCTAACTTGGGGAACTACAAGGG
The DNA here is from genome assembly GCF_048164855.1 of Canis lupus baileyi. Classification (NCBI taxonomy): domain Eukaryota; kingdom Metazoa; phylum Chordata; class Mammalia; order Carnivora; family Canidae; genus Canis; species Canis lupus. The sequence continues at coordinate 15,982,809 of NC_132839.1, forward strand.
ACCATCTTCAACTATCCTGAAGAGGAAGGCTAGTTGGATGATAGGAGAATCCACAGGAGGAAAAAAGGAGAGGGAATGTGACTGTGAGGGGGCAACAGCACCTTCCTTTCTGGGCACAGGAAGGCAGCCAGGGTACCAGGTCCAGGCAGCAACCTCACAAGGAGAGCACAGCTTTTAGCTTTTGCAGCTTAGTGATCACCCCCCTCCCCCAACCCAGGTACTCATTCTGCTTCCTGGCAGATGTAGGACCACTCTCCTGAGGGAGTAGAGGTCTCTGTAGCCTAGGGCCCTGCCTCTTGAGGGCCCTGCCTCTTCTGTGTCTCCTCCCTTGGTGGCAGGGCTAGCCTCTACCTCCTTGCCCTGGGGCTCCTGGCCAACAAGGGGTGGCAACAGCCTTTCCTTCCTGGGCTGTGCTTTCACCCCAGGCTCTTATCTCCCCCTGCTCCTGCTTTGTTGGATGAGAAGGCTGAAGAACAATTCCTACCCTCCTTCCGATTTCTCTTGAAGGACAGACCACTCAATTTGAAAGCCTTCTTTTTTTTTAATAAGATTTTTATTTATTTATTCGACAGAAAGAGCAAGTGAGGGAAGGAGCAGAGGGAAAAGCAGACTCCCTGCTGAGCAGGGCTCAGTATCAGGACCCTGAGATCATGACCTGAGTTGGATGCAGATGCTTAACCAACTGAACCATCCAGGCACCCTGAAAGACTTCTTGAAAGATAATTTCTTCTTCTTGAGGGTCTCTCTGCCTGGGCCATCCCCCTCAACTTCAGTACCCTCACTGGCTTGATGGTATCGCTGGGGTGGTTGCCTCCTCTGTTCTGTTCACTGGGGGTGACTCCCCTTCACCCTTGGGAGATAAGTCTCCATTGCTTTTCATGTGGCCATTCTCCTGTCTTTGGCCTTAGTGGAGGAAATGCTTGCTGCCTCTTCAGTGTCATGTCACCCTGGGAGCCTTGGAGCTCTGGCTGTCCGTGATGGGGGCAGTCAGCTGCAGGGGTGTCCTGGGGCCACCTTGGGTTTGTACCACAGGAGAGTTTGGCCAGGTTGGCCTGGCTGGGAAACAGGTTTTGGTGGGGAGGGAGGGGTGAACTGAGCTGCAGGCCCCCAGGGCCCAACTGCTCTGTTCTGTGCCTGAATGCCCTCTACACTGCTTTCCATGTATCCCATAAAATGCGACATGTTGTGTTTTCACTATCATTCAGCAAAAATATTTTTCAAATCCCTTGTGATTTCTTCTTTTGAATTACTTAAAAGTACATTCTTTAACTTCCAAATATTGAGGATTTTCCAAGATATATTTTATTGATTTCTAATTCTGTTCTACATAGAAGATACTTTTTATGATCTTATTTAAAATTTATTGAGATTTGTTTTATAACCTGGTATATGGGCTACTTTAGAAAATATTTTTTGGCATTTGAAAAAAAAATCTGTACTATGCCATCGAGTGGACTAGTTTATACAAGAGTTACTTTGGTAGGTGAACAATATTTTCTAATACTCTTCTAATTTTATGTTCTATTAGTTTTTGATAGGAGAGTATTCAAATATCCAACTATACTTGTTAAATGGTCTGTTTCTTTTTTCAGTTCTGTCATTTTTTTGCTCTGCTGATTTTGGTGCTTTGTTTTATGTGCATATACATTTATAAGCATTATTTTTTCTGATGTACTGACCTTTTGATCATGTTGAAATATCCCCTTTTTCTCAAATACCATTTTTTTTTAATTTATATATTCTTCTTAAGTAGGCTCCAGGCCCAATGTGGGGCTCAAATTCATGTCCCTGAGATCAAGAGTTGCATGTTCTACTGACTGAGCCAGCCAGGTGCTCCCAAATACTATTTCTTAAAGCATATTTTGTTTAATATTAGTGTAGTAACTCCAGCTATATTATGGTTACTATTTGATGGCATATTTTTTTTGATTCTTCTACTTTTAATTTATTTTTTATCTTTGAATGTAAGATACATCTTTTAGATGACACATGATAGGATCTTTTTTATCTACTTAAGGGAATTTCTTTTTCATTTTAAATTTTTTTAAAGATTTTTATTCGTAAGTAATGTCTTCATCCAATGTGGGGCTTAAACTCACAACCCTGAGATCAAGAGTCGAATGCTCTGCTGACTGAACCAGCCAGGTATCCGTTACTTTGAAAATTTCTGCCTTTTGATTGAAGTATTTAAATCATTCATTTTTCATGTACTTATTAATATGGTTGGGCTTACATTTTCCATTTTGCCATATCTTTAATATGATTTGTACCTTTTTTTCTTTGAAGCTTATTTTATTGTCTAAGTATTTATTTATTTTAGAGAGAGAGCACTAGAGCAAATGTGCTAGTGCTGGAGAAAGGGGCAGGGAGAAAAGGAGAGAGAATCCTAAGAAGACTGTGCTGAGAGCAGAACTAGATCCAGGGCTCAATCTCAGGATCTTGAGATCATGACCTGAGCTGAAACCAAGAGTCGAGTGCTCAATTGACTGTGCCACACAGGCACCTTGTAGCTTGTTTTATTTTATTTTGAATTTGAGTATAATTGACACACAGTGCTAGTGGTAGGTGTACAACATAGTGATGCAACAAGTCTATACATTATGTTATGCTCACTGTAAGTGTAGCTACCATCTGTCACTCTACAGTGCTGTTGTAATACCATTAACTATATTGCTATGCTGTACCTTTTATTCCCTTGACTTATCCCATAACTGGAAGCCTATGGTGTCAGAGAGTGATCCACTTTCATTCTTTTGCATGTAGCTGTCCAGTTTTCCAGCACCATTTGTTGAAGAGACTGTCTTTTCTCCATTGTATATTCTTGCTTCCTTTGCCATAGATTAATTGACCATATAATTGTGGATATATTTCTGGGCTCTCTATTCTGTTCTATTGATCTATGTGTCTGTTTCTTTTCTTTTTTTTTTTTTTTAAAGATTTATTTATTTATTCATGATAGACATAGAGAGAGAGAAAGAGGCAGAGACACAGGAGGAGGGAGAAGCAGGCTCCATGCACCGGGAGCCTGACGTGGGATTCGATCCTGGGTCTCCAGGATCGCGCCCTGGGCCAAAGGCAGGCGCCAAACCGCTGCGCCACCCAGGGATCCCTATGTGTCTGTTTCTGTGCTAGTACCGTACTGTTTTGATTATGCCTTTGTAGTATATCTTGAAATCTGAAATTGTGAGATAATTCAGTTTTGTTCTTCCAATCCATGAGCATGGTATATCTTTTAATTTGTTTTATTTATTTGTTTGTGCCATTCTTCAATTTCTTTTTTCATCAGTGTTTTATAATTTTTAGAGTACAGGTCTTTCACCTCCTTGGTTAAGTTTATTCCTAGATTTTGGTTTATTTGGATTTTTGTTTTGTTTTTGGATTTTTGGTGCAATTGTAAATGGAATTGTCATCTTAATTTTTCTTTCTGGCTACTTCATTGTTAGTGTATAGAAGTGCAGCTGATTTCTGGGTTAATTTTGTAACCTGCAACTTTACCAAATTCATTTATTACTTCTAGTAGGTTTTTGGTAGTGACTTCTTTCTTCCACCTTGACTGCCTTCTTTTGTATTAAATAAATATTTTTAATGTATGCACATTTTTATTTTTAGTGTCACTTTACATTTTAAACAGTTAATTTCTTCGTGTTTACTCTAGACAATATAACCTACATCTTAATTTACCAGAACCAACTTAATACCAGCCAGTTCATACAACTTAATTTTGGTAAAATATAAAAACTTTGTTCCGATATAATATGTCTTCCTCTTTTCTGCTGTTACTGTCCTATGTATTAACATATTACATGTTATAAACTAAACAATATGTTATAATTATTTCTTTATGCCGTCAATGAAAACAAATATAATATTTTTAATTTAGGGTCTTTTTTTTTTTTTTTTTTTTTTTTTAGAAGTACTATGCCCAGCATGGGGCTCAAATTATAACCCTGAGATCAAGAGTCACATGCTCTACCAACTGAGCCTTCTAGGTAGTCTTTTATATTAACCATATATTTGCCATTTCTGGACCACTCTATTTCCAACTCTGGACTTAAATTAACACATGGTGTCATTTTCTTTCAGCTGAAAGATTTCCTTTAGTATTTCCTTTAAGACAGGTCTGCTAGCCACAAGATCTGTTTCTATTTTATCTTCAGTTTTAAAAGTAATAGCTGTATTTTGCCTTCAATTGAAAAGATACTTATTCTTTTTTTTTTTTTAAGATATTTATTCTTGATATAGAATCTATACTGAGCAAATTTTTTTGGCCCTTTGAATTTTTCAGTGACTGACTTCTGGCCTCCATTGTTTTCATCAATGCTTGTATGTGATGAGTTAGTTTTGTCTTGTTGCAAAGACAAACAGATTTTCTGTTTGTCTTTGTAATTCAGTTTGTTTATGCTTTGTCTAGATATTGATTCTTTATATTTGTCCTACTTTGGGTCTGTTGAAAATCTTTGATAAGTAGATTAATCTTTGATAAGTACATTAATGTTTTTCATCAATTGGTATGCTTTTGTCTGTTATTTTTTCATGTAGTTTTTCTATCCCTTCATCTATCTTCACTCCTGGGATACTCATTACATGTTTCTTGATATAGTTTTGATTGTCCCAAATATCTCTGTTAAAAAAAAAAAGAAATTAAGTTTTTCTTCATATCAGGTAATCTCTCTTCATCTATCTTAAATTCACTGATTCTTTCATCAGGTTATGTTGAATCTGCTGCGAATTCCCCTTAATAAATTTTCTTGTTTTAAAAGATTTATTTGTTTATTTGAGAGAGAGCAGGTGAGCTGGGGCAGGGACAGTGGGAGAAGGAAAGAATCTCAAGCAGACTCCCCACTGAGCTTGGAGCCTGATGAACATGGGGTTTAATCCCACCGCCCTGAGACCACGATCTGAGCTGAAATCAAGAGTTGGATGCTTAACTGTTGGAATCATTAAAGGTCCTCCATCTCTAGTGAATTTTCTTATTATACTTTTTATCTTAAAAAAATTCCATTTTTAAAAAATTTGTTTCATTGTTGAGAATCTCTATTTTTTATTCATTGTTGTCTTATTTTCCTTTCATTCTTTAAATTAAGGTCACCTTTGGTTCTTTGAACATATTGGTAATATCTGCTTTGAAGTCTTTCTTTAAATCTAATATTTATGGAATTCAGATGGTTTCTCCTATTTCTTTGCATGTTTCATAATTTCCTGTTGAAAACTGGATATTTTAGATTAGCTATTGTAGCAACTCTAGATTATGATTTTCTTTCTGATAGTTGCTGTTGCTTTGTTCATTTGCTTGTTTCTTTGTTTAGTAATTTGCCTAAACTAAGTACAGTGACTCCCTTGTGATGTGTGGCACTGATAAATCTGTTGGGTTTTTCTTTTGTTTTTGTTTCTTAATATTTTTGTTTTGGGTCTGCATTTGGCTTTCTAGGACTTGCTCCTGTGTCTTTGTGTCTTAAATTATAAACTAATTGTTGGACACTGCTTGTGTTTAAACACATGAAGTCAGTAAGTCTTCTGTCATCTACTGATGGATTTCTGTAGTGATGGAGGAATTCATTTACAATTTACACTGTTTTCAGGTGTGTTATAGCTTTCACTTACTGTGGAGATCTTTCACATTTGCTCTATATATGTGATTGTTTGGCCTCAGGAATGTGTGACTCCCTATGTTCCTCTCTGGTCTCCATTGCACATTCTGCCAACCTTAGCCAAGAATATGTCTGCCCCAGTTATGACCATGACCTTGGACTAATGGAATTGTTTACTCTTCCTGCTTGCTTATTTCTAAGATCATCACTTCCACTGAAACACTGCTGGATGTGGGCATAATCTGCCACTCAAGTTCAAGTTACCCCGGTTTGACTACAATAGAGATATTTCTAGTCCTAATGATCTTCCCCGCCCTAGAAGAACCCCTTTATTGACTGAGTTGTTATTGATCATGATAAGAGGCCAGACCAGAATGTCATAGGGTCCTAGTGTTTTTATTTAAAGATTAGCAGTCTTTCAAATAAACATGCTTCTTAAGTTGTTACATCCTTTTGGTGAATTTCTAGAGCACTGAAATTATTGTATTTGTCAATTTTGTATGGCTCTTTAGTTTCTTTTTGGAAGAATATTTGCTGATTGCGCTCAGCCATAGCTGAGAGTCTGACTTCTGGTTTAGTATTATGTATACATTTTTTTCTTTACTCTCTTACAGTGATGGAAAATTTACATGTTCTATTAATTATTTTGTCTCTGTTTTTCTTGGAGTAAATTTATGTTTTATATTGGATCTCAAATATGAAAAAAAATTTTTTTTCTTCAAATGCCCAGTGGTTCTTGGCTGTGCATTCATACTAGAAAACATAAATTTAAGTATTCTAGAAGTCAGCTAAGGGCCTCAATGATGCCGACTTTTCTTTGGGGCCATCCATACCCATACTGTCTTTCCTAGATTCATTTCTTCAAACACAACACTTCTTCCATCTACTTGTTTTTGTATTACAGTCAGATATTTAATGAACAAGTAAAAGACAAAATACATAGTTGCTTGTACAAAAAGGTAGGGGAGGGAGATTTGGTATATTTTAGCTTCACTTCTTACTCCATACTTCTGTCAGAGATATCAGGTTGTTGTTTTAATTGCAGCACTCTCTGCACTAATTCTAGAGTTTGACTTCTTACTGTTTCTACCATGAGTGCTCTTCCCTCTGTATAAATTTGTAGTGATAACTTTCTCATTCTCTTCATTGTTATGGTTTAAATTCTCTCCCCCAACCAGATACACATACCTTTATTATCTTTTTTTTTTTTTAAATCTCTTTTTTTTTTTTTTTAATTTATTTATTCATGATAGTCACACGGAGAGAGAGAGAGAGGCAGAGACACAGGCAGAGGGAGAAGCAGGCTCCATGCACCGGGAGCCCGATGTGGGATTCGATCCCGGGTCTCCGGGATCACGCCCTGGGCCAAAGGCAGGCGCCAAACCGCTGCGCCACCCAGGGATCCCTGTTTTTATTTTTAAACACATTTTAAAAGAAGCAGTTTGTTGTATTTTAATTATTACAGTGGTTATTATATATTAGTTACTACCACCTCTTTCTTTGCCCTTTTCTCCCTCCCACCATCATGCACATTTATCTTTCCTCAAGTAACCAATGGTAACAACATTGACAGTTTGTAAAGCAGTAAATCTTAATTTTTTTTCCCTTTGGTCAAGCTGATTGGCTGAAAGCTATAAAGAAGGGCGATTTGCTCTGGAGCTGGGTGATATTGTCATCAAGAAGGCAATTTCAGTTACTTATGGGTTTTCTAGGAAATCTTGTGATTTCAGCTATTGAGTGTAGATGATGTGTTGTTTCTCTGTAATGGTATTCTAGCTTTGGCATCTTCATCTTAGTTCTTAGATGGAACTGAACCATTTCTCTTTATAATTCCTTTTTTCCCTTTTGTTCAAATTCAGTTACCAGAGTGGCCAAGTTGACTATTGGGATGTTTGTTTCTGATGAAATAACAACCAGAAGTCAGTTTGGTATAGTGGATGTTAGTATTAGACGCTTGCATATAGCCACCAGAGAAAGGAAAGAAGTATGAGGACAATCAATAAATGTCAAAGGAAGCATTTGGAAGCTCCTTCATAGCAGTTTTCTAGTCGACGAAGGCGTAACCAAGAAGTTGGTTTTGCTGATTAACAATAACGAAATAGTCTTTTCTATTAAATAATACATTTATTGTTCAACTTTTTTCTTTTACTTAAGCAACATAAAGAGTAAAAAGCATAGGTTTTGGAACAAAGGTAAAACCCTAGTTGTGCATGATGAAAAACTAAAGAAAGAATATAAGAGTTTGGCAAATATACTGGATAAGAACATCAGTATACAAAAATTATACAAATACATACTTAAACAGAAGATGAAGTTTTCGCAAAGAGATAGTATTTACACTGATATTGAAAATACGAAGTCCCTAGGAATACATACAACCATAGATATACAAAATTCCCAAGGGGAACATAGTAAAGCATTACTGTGTAACAATAAAAGCTTAGTAAGTAAAATGGTATACTATACATATAGCTTGGGAAACTCAATGTTTTACAGGTGCTCAACTTCGTCAAAACAGTCTCTAATTCTTGTCTTGTTTTGGTGGGGAAGGAGGAGTATGTGGCAATAGATTCTAAAATTATATGGAAAGACAAAGAGCCATTCAAAAATAGCAACAATGTACTTTGATGGAGGGAAAGACAAATAGACTGGTGAAAGTGTGGTCCATGGCTCCACAGCATTGGTGGCATTACCTAAAAGCTTCTTAGAAATACAGAATGCCAGGCTCCAAACACTGATCAACTGAATCAGAATCTATTTTAAGAAGATAATCCACAAGAGTGAGAAAAAAATGGTTTTAAAACTGTTCTGGAAACTAAACTGGTAACTAAACAGGAAAAAAGGAATTTATTGAAAGACTGCTTGTTTTATGTGGTACATCCATCCTTTACTCTGTATAATCTGCATTTATTTAGGAACATTTGAAAAATGAATGAAAATGAAAAGAATGTTCTAAATGTACGTTTTCCTACCTCTAATCTATGGCACCCAGAATCTAGTCTATGGTTATTCATGTGCCTATAATCTATGGATCATCTTACTAATAAGCTTTTCTTAGGTACCCCAACTTTAGTGTGTCTTTATATATTTCCAGCAACTCCTAGCTCATGCCTGTATGTCAGAACCTAATGACAGTACTGTCACTACCAATGTAGAACAGACATTGTGACTATACCTACCCCCTCCTCTGTGACAGTGGTAAAGTTTTATCTAATTATTTTATAGGTATATTTTGTATACACTGGGAAAAATCTCCGCCGAAAGTAATAAAGGAAAGGCAGCTCTTCTACTGACGACTTGGAAGGAAATAATTTCCCCCTTCCTTGGGATCGGAAGACCAGCTCATTCTTAGAGTCTTCTGAAACAAAATTAGGTAAGAAGTGTTTTTCTTCATATTTTGAATAATTTGTTCTCTCCCTGCTGCGCCTCCTTGGAGGCTTCTATAATTCTCTTCCTTTGGCCTCTAAGAGAAATACAGTTAGCATTTTCCTTGAGGAGGTTAGTGTGCCCGCCAGCTGTCAGCCGAATGATGGACCTGATCTCGTGTGTCAGGGGAAGCACAATTCAATTTTAAACTAAGTCTTCTGCACAACAGTGCAGCAGGGCTGCCAGCATCTCTTTTTTATGCACCTTGCTTTGAAATTCAGCTTTCTCCCCAAACAGCATAGTTTCATTTTTAAATCCTTTGTGTGAGATAAAACCACCACTAACTGACTTTACTTGTCTTTAGTTAAAAATCAATGAATCGAACGAACTCATCTGTAAGTATTTCTGCTACTCTTTCTCATTTCTGGAAAATAAAGTACCACTGCTTGTTTAACTTATGACTTGTCTAAACATGTTGAAAGCATTGACTATAAGGCATAATGTTCAGACTCTGAAAGGGAACTGTGACAAGTTCAGTCAAAAGGGAGAAGAGGAATAATTTATAAAAGGTGCTGCGGATAATGATGCCAGCCAGTTATTTTAAAATGCATCCATCTCACCTTTTAATGAATTAGATTTGTCAACAGCAAATGTTTTATGCACCACTTCTAATAAAAGTGGCATGCTAGGAATGCAGTGCTTTGAGGTTGGCTTCTTCAAAGCTTTAGGAGTATCTTCAATTCAAAGATATTTTTTAAATAATAGATATTAAAAAGTATATTTAAATAATATTAAGGTTGTGACACAAACACCATATGACAAAATTCAGGAGTTTCAAAGCAGACACTGACATGCCGTCACTATATTCATATAGAAACTGTTTTTTAAATTAGGAGTGCAAACAGACTCATTTGGGGATTGTGTGTCAATTTAACTTTAAATTCTCTTGTTGTTTTGGTTGGTGTCACAACCTTAATGTCAGCTTTTCAAATAGGTTTCTACATTTCCTTTGGTTTGGGGTCATTAAAAAATGCATATGATAAATCTAAGAGGCAGAAATAGGTCACACTGTTGTGAAATTCCTTGCTTCTCTGCTGTCGAAAGACAGGTGGAAAAGTTAGCTCAGGCATATTTTAGTAAATTTCTGTTTTACCAGGAATTTGATTCAGACCAGTAGAGACCTAAGTAACAAGACATGAGATGTTGATATAATTCTGTTCATAATCTAGTCTTCTTGTACCTCTCATCCTAACCATTGGATCTTGTTATTTATCACCTCTCTAGATATTGAAAATCACAATTCCCATGCTTGGTATCTTTTTCACTACAAGTGCAAGATAAGCCTGATGGTTATTTCATTTGAACAATACTTATTCAGTATACTTGAGTATATGTAAAATCTGCCTTAAACCTTCATGTGGCAGGTTTTATATAAAACACTGTGCAGATTTTCAGGGAGGGAAAAATCTTGTTTTTTTAAAGTAAACTTGTTACAGAAAGTAAAATATAAAGTAAAATCTGATGTATTGTGCATTAAAAAATTTTCTAGTACCCCACTGGACATTAAAGTAGCAACCAGGAGCATTCTGCAGTGAAAGAGCAAAAGGAGAAAGAGGAGGGAAAGAGTAATCTATTCAACCACATTCCTCTTTTTTCCTGGATTCTTTTTTTTTTAAGATTTTATTTATTTATTTATCAGAGAGCAAGCACTAGCACGGGGAGAGGCAGAGGGAGAAAGAAAGGGAGAAGCAGACTCCCCCCACTGAGCAGGGAGCCTGATGTGGGGTTTCATCCCAGGGCCCTGGGATCATGACCTGAGCTGAGGGCAGATGCTTATCTGACTGAGCCACCCAGGACACTCCTCTTTTCTTGGATTCTTAACTGTCATGATCTCACAGCTCAGGTCTGCAATGTCTATGCTGAATCTAGTTTTAAGTTAGGAAAATAAACATATTAGAATCTGTCCCATAGTTGTCTTTTTCATCACCTATGTTAGAGATACAAAAGATTAAAAGAGAAACAAGTCACCTATTGATCTTTTCTTGCTGACGCAAAGATACTGACCAACCTAAAATACCATGTAATTCTCATCTTCTCCTTGATTAAACCACCAGGTTTTACCCTTCCTGGTTTTTATTAATGACTAAGCAAACATTAATGTTTCTTTTCTGGTGTATTCTACTTCATTCCCTCTATCTGTTGTTTTTCATGCAGTGTTGAATTTTAGAAATTTTTAATAGTTTTCATTTGGGATGATGCTATGAAATTTTATCTTCACTTCTAGTCCTAACTTTACTTTTTCTACCCATTGGACCCTCCCATATCACATCATATTAAATCATCATAATTTTGACAAGTAATATTCTTTTTAAGCCCATCTTCAACAGTAAGTGGGAATTATGCAGCATTGTGTAGTGGTTTGAAAATGTGTACATTTGTCAGTGAAGTTTTGGGCTAAATCCTTTTAACTAATTTTAATCCTTTAAACTAATTTAAACTATACCAGTGCCTTAGGACACTTTTTTTTTTTTCTCCAGAATAACAAATGGCCTTTTTAAAAATTTTAAAGATTATATATAAATATTTTTTATTGGAGTTCAATTTGCCAACATATAGCATAACACCCTGTGCTCATCCCGTCAAGTGCCCCCCTTAGTGCCCGTCACCCTGTCACCCCGCCCACCTGCCCACCTCCCCTTCCACTACCCCTTGTTCATTTCCTAGAGTTAGGAGACTCTCATGTTCTGTCTCCCTCTCTGATATTTCCCACTCATTTTCTCTCCTTTCCCCTTTAATCCCTTTCCCTGTTTTTTATATTCCCCATATGAGTGAAACCATATAATGTTTGTCTTTCTCTGATTGACTTCACTCAGCATAATACCCTCCAGTTCCATCCACGTCGAAGCAAATGGTGGATATTCGTCATTTCTAATGGCTGAGTAATATTCCATTGTATACATAGACCACATCTTCTTTATCCATTCATCTGTCTATGGACACCGAGGCTCCTTCCACAGTTTGGCTATTGTGGACATTGCTGCTATAAACATCAAGGTGCAGGTGTCCCAGCATTTCACTGCATCTGTATCTTTGGGGTAAATACCCAGCAGGGCAATTGCAGAGTCGTAGGGCCGTTCTATTTTGAACTCTTTGAGGAACCTCCACACAGTTTTCCAGAGTGGCTGCACCAGTTCACATTCCCACCAACAGTTGCAAGAGAGTTCCCTTCCTCCACATCCTCTCCAACAGTTGTTGTTTCCTGTCTTGTTAATTTTCCCCATTCTCACTGGCGTGAGGTGGTATCTCATTGTGGTTTGGATTTGTATTTCCCTGATGGCACGTGATGCGGAGCATTTTCTCATGTGTTTGTTGGCCATGTCTATGTCTTCTTTGGTGAAATTTCTGTTCATGTCTTTTGCCCATTTTATGATTGGATTGTTTGTTTCTTGGGTGTTGAGTTTAAGAAGTTCTTTATAGATCTTGGATACTAGCCCTTTTCTGATAGGTCATTTGCAAATATCTTCTCCCATTCCGTAGGTTGTCTTTTAGTTTTGATTGTTTCTTTTGCTGTGCAGAAGCTTTTTATCTTGATGAACTCCCAATAGTTCATTTTTGCTTTTGTTTCCCTTGCCTTCATAAATGTATTAAGATTATATTTTTAAATAATCTCTACACCCAGTCTAGAGCTCAGTCTCACAACCCAAAGATCAAGAGTTCTGTGTTCTACCAACTGAGCCAGCCAGCTGTCCCTGAACAAAATTTTAAAATGATTATTATTCATATGAATATTAGTTCTGATTTCTATTTGATAAAAATGAAAAGTTCTAAACAAAAATGGCTGTTTCTAACTACAGAGGAAGCTATTCAAATAAATGAGTTGGAACTCACTATATACCTGCAACATAAAGTTTTCTGGCAGAGAAACAAGCTATCCTCTTTAAATATTATGGGCCAGGCCAGCTTCATGCAAATTCATTTAGAGCAATTTCAGATTTATGTATTTAATAAAGCTGGGTAGTGGATCTAACTTATGTATTTAATGTCCTTCAATATACAGTGATGTTCTAGTGACTGCCTGGGAAAGAATGATGAAATTTTATTTAGTGTTTCTGCTGTATCAGTCAATCCTATAAATGACTTTCTAATGGGTTACAATATATGCTTTTAATAGTTTTCTGTAATATTAAGTGTTAATATTTATTGGGTGGTTTCTACGTGCCAGCAAATATTCTACATAGTATCTATGGATTATTTCATGTAATCCTCATAACAACACTTTCATGATCTCACTATTTTACAGCTGTGGTAGAGGCTCACAAGAAGGTTGCAAAACCAGTAAGTAATGGAGCTGGAGATTACACACCAGGAGATCACACACCAGCAGTGGAACTCCAAAGACTGTATTCCAAACCCTCACTACTCAAAATGTGGTCCCTGGGCCAGCAGTAGTTAGCACAGTTCTAAACCTCTAGGACCTCCTGCCTTTATATACAGAATAACATTTTTTTAAACTGATTTTTTTTTAATTTACAGTATAATACCGAATTCTCATCTTTATTCTATTTTGGGTATTCTTATCATATATAAAGTGTATTACAATGAAATCCAAAAAGCAAAGATGGGCAGGGATCCAATGTAGACCCAAGTTATCTTGGAATCAATTGTGTAAAGAACAGGGAGAGGAGTGCCTAGGTGGCTCAGTTGGTTAAGCATCTGACTTGATTTTGATTCATGTCATGAACTCATGGTTATGACATCTAGACCCACGTCGGGGCTCTGTTGGATGTGGCACCTGCTTAAGAGTACCTCTCTCTCTGCCCCTCCCCCACCTTCTTCTCTACAGCCCTTCCCCCACATTTCCCTCTCTCTCTCTCTGAAAAAAAAAAAAGGAAGAAAGAAAGAGAGAACAAAGAACAGGGTAGGCAAAATCCCAGAGTGTAAACAGAAAGAAGTCTTTCTCTCTACAAAGTAGCTAACTTCTTCAAGGCCTGAGACTTTCTTGTAATCACAGTGTAACACACTGAGGACAAACTCTAGAGACTGGCTGCCAATTTCAGCTTCTGTTTCTAGTTTTGTGGAATCTCAGGAAAGTTAAACAGATCTCTGTACCTCAGCTTTGTCATTGGTGAAATGAGGTCTACTATGGTACTTGCTTTACAGGATTATGTAAAGATGAAATGAGTAAGCCCTGCAAAAGATTAGAACAGAGCCTGATATGAGGCAAGGGAATAAATGTTAGTTTCTATAGTTTATCAGTTTATTATAGTTGTTAGCTATGATTTCCATCTTAGAATAGAGTAGATTCATATCTCATACTTCTTGTTTATCAATTGGTAGTAAATTGACAAATATTTTTGTTAACAGAGCTCACCACCTAAAGGGATATCTTTGCTATTAGAGTCCAAGCCATAAACTTCAATATTTGTATTTTTCTGAAAAATGTCTCACTGAGGCACTTCCTACCTGTGCGTTCTGCTAAATGCACTTGATTGTGGTACTTAACCAGTTAAAAATCAAATCAGTTCAAAATCAAAATGAGGGACACTTGGGTGGCTCTACCTTCTGCCCAGGGTGTGATCCTGGAGTCCCAGGATCGACTCCCACTTTGGGCTCCCTGCATGGAGCCTGCTTCTCCCTCTGCCTATGTCTCTGCCTTTTTCTGAGTCTCTCATGAATAAACAAATAAAATCTTTAAAAAAAATCAAAATGAAGTGTGTTAATACATTGAATTTTTAAATATATGTGCTTTTATTTATTTTTTTAATATATGTGCTTTTAAATTGAAAAAAGATAAAGAGGATTATAAGCCCATTTGGCTATAAGTAATACAGAAAAAGTAATACAGAAAAATACATAAGTAATACAGAAAAATCAAGTGGTTAAAGAACGTTTGTTAAGACTGAATGCTCCAGAAGCTTCTTTTGTTTCCTTCTGGGTGAACATAACTCTTTGAGTTCATCATTACAATCTTTAGGGGAATAATGGTATGGTGTATAAGTATTCACTTAACAACTTTTCAAGAATATATCTAATATGTGAAGTGAGATTGCATGTTCCTAGAAAGTACCATTTTGAAAGCTGATTTGTGAAAGGCACTGCGATAAAATTAGTTGGTGAAAAGAATGCCCTGGGAAACTTTTTAAATTGCCAATTCCAAGACCCACACATAGAGAGTTCACTTCAGTAGGTCTGAGATGAGGCCCAGGTATTTGAATTTTAACAGTAGGTGGGGTAATTCTGTTCCAATGAGTCTTGGACTAGACTTTGAGAAACACTGCAGTAGAGGCAAAGATGAATTTGATGCTATTTTCTTTTTTCCATTTTCTTTATCTTTGGTCTTTTTCCCTACCCCCTATTAGTGGTCACATGCTGGTTCTTAATTTTCTTTTTTTACACTTTTTCAAAAACCGTCTCTTCCAGATTTATTAGTCATGTCTTTGCAGATAGTTCTACGTAATGATCACAGGGATCTCTTTTTAATCTAAAAATCTTTAAGCCAAAATGCAGATGCTTATATCAATTTAGAGGCTGTGAGTACATTAAAATTAAAAAAAGAAAGGAATAGAGTAGAATAGGAAATATCAAGGAAAGTATTATGGATAAATAATATTTCGTGAAACTTTTGTTTAGGATAAATGTGCGCACACATACACATGAGATTACAAGGCAGTTTTTAACCTGTGGATCATAATCCAAAAATTTTGAAAGACACTCTCTGAGTCTTGGTCTTTCAAACTTCAGTCTAACATTATGAGCAATATATTTTTTCATGCATTTCCCTTATATATTGCCTCCATCTCTATTCTGACATTTCTATTTGTTTAATACACTCAAAATCATCCATGTAAAACTGCATTTGCTGTGCCTTCTTATCACCATTTACTTCCTATATCTTAAAAAAAATCTATTCATAACCATCATCCAAATTAAAGTTCAGAATTTCCTTTCTAATAATTTAGCTCTTTCTACATAAACTTGTTAAGCTTCATCTCACTACCCTGATCTGTCCTTAGGCCTTAACCAGCAAAAAACTTTATGGGTGACCATACTAGTGACCCACTCCTCAACTAGCCTCTCTCTCTCTCTCTCTCTCTCTCTTTTTAAGATTTTATTTATTTATTCATGAGAGACACAGAGAGAGGCAGTGACACAGGCAGAGAGAGAAGCAGGCTCCATGTAGGAAGCCCGATGTAGGACCTGATCCCGGGACTCCAGGATTGCTCCCTGGGCCGAAGGGAAGCACTGAACCACTGAGGCACCCAGGTATCCCACTCAGCTAGCTTCTCAAAGGCTACCATGGACATGCACTAGATGATATCTGTAACAGCCTTCATTCAGCAAGACTCTTGGAACCTCTGACAGCAAGCATACATAGCTCTATATGATGCCCATCTCTTTTCTTACCCACTGTGATAATTGGTCTTTTCCTATACTGAGTTATATTGCCCAGGAAGAGCTACATTTTGGCTTTTAGTCTTTGTACCTTCTAATGACACATCCACAAGTTGCCTATCTCTTATGGTGACTATAATTTTCCTGTTGTTTTGTTTGCTTTCTCTGATGACTTGGGTCTAAAATCTAAGCTTGTTTATGCCTGGGGTGTGTGACACCTGCCTGGTTTTCTCAGCTATAATTGCTTGCTTCATTCAGTAATCCCAAGCTGTGCATACTCTGGAAAAGTCATCTTTCCTTTTCTTGTGGCTCATCGTCTTCCCAGTCTTCATTACCTTCATGTGGATTAATTCACTGTCCTGATTGATCTTCTTACCTCTGTTATCTCATCCCACACCAAACCTTCTTAACACTCTGTTTGAAAAACAATTATACAACATTAGTTAGATATTGCCTTAGTAAAACAAAAACAGAAAACCCTGACTCACTGTTTTGTAGAAGATAAAATCCAAATATTTTGTTTCTAGGGGAAGAGAGGCCTTAGTATACCTATCTGGCCATAACATATCTCTTCAGTTTGTTTGAAATAAGCCCCAGGCCCAACATTGCGCTTGAACTCACAACTTTGAGATCAAGAGTTGCATGCTGTACTGACTGAGCTAGCCAATTACCTTATACCTCATCAGTTTTATCTTTCACTATTTTATCGATGAGTTTTCTGCTCTGGCTCCCTTAGCAGGCCCATTTATGTTCTCTGGATGTTCTCATCATTTTAATTACCATGGTGGTTCATGAACCTGAAGCAGGTAGCTGTGGCTGGGATTTAGGAGTGGGATCCCAGAATGTACAAAGAAATCTCAAGATGGGGACCTAATTATTATACTCTTGATAAGCAAGTTAGTAAGAACCCGGGTAGGTTGTGGAAGAAGATCGAAATAAGCAGGAGCTGAACTCATTATTTCTTCTCAAGTTACTGTCTGGCTGAGGCTTCTCATGTCTTTTCTTCACAAGTTGTTGGATTATTCCCAGAATAGGAGAGGGCTTGAACCTACATATAGTGAGAGATGAAGTGTCTTCACTTCATGTGGGGCCTGTGAGGCTATGGATTTTGGAAGATCACTGGGCTCCTACCTTTAGGAATGCCTTTATCTTCCTTTTTCTGGGTGACTTGACTTCTGTATCTCCATCTGCCTTGAAGGAACTTCCCACTGCAGGATTCCAGTTCATTTGTTACTTGTACCACTCAGCTGACACTAAATTAGCTAATGTCTTGTAACATTTTTTAAATTTGTTTTTGCTTTTTGTGTAAAAATTAAGACATGCTTATGATAGTAAGTTCAAATAAATAGAGAAGCTTATTAAGAGTAAAAATTTCCTTTTTCCCTGTCCCATTTTAGTTCCACTGCCCACAAATTAGCACTAATAATTTGAGTTTCCTTCCTGATATTTTGGGATGGTTTGTTTTGAAAGTATTTTACTGTATCATGATGTATATATAGTTCTAAAACTTATTTATTTTAATGAAATAATACAGCTTTCTGGAAATCTTTTCATGTCATGCTATACAGAGCTAAATTATCATTTTTGTATATACCTAACTTCCATTTTATTGATATTACATTTTTTATTTAAAATACCACATATATTGGGCAGCCCTAGTGGCGCAGCGGTTTACTGCCGCCTGCAGCCCAGGGCGTGATCCTGGAGACCCTGGATCGAATCCCATGTCGGGCTCTCTGCATGGAGCCTGCTTCTCCCTCTGCCTGTGTCTCTGCCTTTCTCTCTGCCTTTCTCTCTCTCTCTTTCTCTCTCTCTCTCTCTCTGCATTTCTATGAATAAATAAATAAAATCTTTAAAAAAATAAAATATCACATATATTGATATTATATCATATATCCAGTTTGCCCAAGATCATCTCCTTTTGTGTCTTTTGTCCCAGTATTTCATCTGACTTAGCATTTGTCTCAGATTTTTTATTTTGGAATGAACATATTACTTAATAGTTGCATGTCATTAAACCAGCTTAGGTTTAGGAAGACCTACATTTTGTACTTCTACATTCTGACATAATGTCATATGTGAGATGCCAGTGTAGTAAACAGAATTCTCACTGTAGCATATGGTTAAGTTGGCAGTAGCCCATTTCCCTTTTCCAGATCCTTTCCGGAAGTAATAATAGCTAACATCTTTTTCAAGGGCAATGTGCGGGTGCTTGCTGATAAAGTAAAGGCACTCTGGCATGAGCAGTTAGGTACAGCTAACTTTTTCAGATCTTGGGTAATGGTGGTAGCAGAAGTATTTGATTCCGCTACCTCTGCTCACCACTTGATGTGTCAGCCACTTGTGCTGTGCCCATTTCCCAGATGCCCCTGCCTGTGGACTGCACATTTCCTAGCCTTTTGTTCAGTCTTACCACAGAGTGAATGCAGTCTGAACTTATTACTACAAGATTTTCATCATGTATAATAAATCCACAACTACTTGCTTATTGTTGGGAAACACACACACACACACACACACACACACACACACACACACATAAGAGCACTGACTCTCCTTAGACTTGCTGAAGTGAATCAATGTGTAATTCACACGATGGGGCCTATAATGACCTCACTGATCACATGAAAATAAGAAGACATCTACCTGCTGAAGAATCATCAGCATCTCTTGCACAGTCATATTTTAAAATTGTACCTGAAAAATGCCACATTTATTTATTTATTTATAGATTTTATTTATTTATTCATGAGAGACACATAGAAGCAGAGACACAGGCAGAGGTAGAAGCAGGCTCCCTGCAAGGAGCCCAAGCGGGACTCGATCTCGGGACTCTGGGATCACGCCCTAAGCTGAAGGCAGACACTTAACTGCTGAGCCACCCAGGTGTCCCAAAATGCTACACTTAATACTTAGGTGCAGAAGGTACATTTGTGTACCTGTGAAACTTTCCTTTTCACTTAGATCAGGCGGCTGTTGTGAATTAATTTCTCTCATTGCAGTTACGAATTTTCATATATGAAGGTAAATCAATAGCTGTTAATGTATTGGCTCCTTAATAGAACTTTATCAACAGCTACATAATGCTAGTTTTACATGAGTGTCATTGTATACTTCTAATAAAAAAATGAATTAAGTTCAATAATGGTTCAAGTTTCATGTCTAATTCATGGAACCAAAGTAAAGCATTTGGAAGTTCATTCTGTAAAAGGTGAAATACTTGCCATTATTGTGAGTACTATTATAAATTGAATTTCAAACTGCAACATGATAAAAGTTTTTTTGGTCTTGGTGATAGTAAAAGTATGTTGTGGTGGAATATAATAACATCATAAAATTTGTAAATAGAACCTATGAAGAGAATTATACTTGAAATATATTGTGATGACTTGATAATTCTCAGTTATACACAAAAATTGACAAAACTACCAATCTAAAAGGAGATATACTTATCAGAAAGTACAAATATGTATATATATACACACACACACACACACACACACACACACACACACACAAGATAACCAGCCTTTTTACGATTAAACTGTTTTTGAAGAAAACAAATAACTTGAGCATGGCAGTGTATCCTTTTTCTTTTTGGATTTTAGAAATACTTGAAACTTAGAGGAATTATTGTACTTTATAAATTGACTTTAAATACCTATCATAGGATCCCTGGGTGGCACAGCGGTTTAGCACCTTCCTTTGGCCCAGGGCGCGATCCTGGAGACCCGGGATCGAACCCCACATTGGGCTCCTGGTACATGGAGCCTGCTTCTCCCTCTGCCTATGTCTCTGCCTCTCTCTCTCTCTCTCTCTCTCTCTCTGTGACTATCATAAATATAAATAAATAAATAAATAAATAAATAGATAGATAGATAGATAGATACATACATACATACCTACCTACCTACCTACCTACCTACCTACCTATCATAGTGGGCAGCCTGGGTGGCCCAGCACTTTAGCGCCGCCTTCGGCCCAGGGTGTGATCCTGGAGACCTGGGATCGAGTCCCATGTCGGGCTCCCTGCCTGGAGCCTTCTTCTCCCTCTGCCTGTGTCTCTCCTTGTGTGTCTCATGAATAAATAAATAAAATCTTTTAAAAATAAAATAAATACCTATCATGGTGTTAAATAAATTTAAAAATTTATCCCCTAACTTTTTTTGTTGTACTTTCTTCAAAATCGGTTAGAACTCTTTAATAAAAATGTTCAACAAATAGTAGGCAAAAAATTAAAAAAGTCATTTTATGTGAAGCATTTAGGGAATTGAATTATTGAAAATGAAGCTCAGAAATAGGAACACCTTGAAATGTATCCCCATGATATTAAAGAGGAAACTGAACAAATCAACTGATGGGAATTCAAGTGGTGTACAGGTTTAATTGTATAATTCCATAATTGTGTTTTGAAATATCTAGACTTCTAAGAAAAGTCTTTTCATGGAGCTTATGTTTTTTAAAATTGGATAAATTGATACTCCAGAGTAAAGTTGAGCTGGGAAGGCATATAATTTTGCATCTAAATTTAGCAAAACATTAAAAATCAAATATTTGATGAGGTTTTTTTTAATTTTAGAAATTTATAGGTATTTGAATTTTAAAAAAAAAATTTGATTAAAAGGAAAGACACTCTGTGTGGAGGCAAAAACCAAAAACTACTACCTTTAAGAATACTTAGGTTAAATATTCATATATTTTGTTATTAAAATGAAGGATATTCTCCATTTAGCAAATTGTACTGTGAACTTAATAAATTCCCTGCGTGGAGCCGGCTTCTCCCTCTGCCTGTGTCTCTGCCTCTGTCTCTCTCTCTCTGTGTCTCTCATGAATAAATAAATTTTAAAAAAATAGAATTTTTTGAAAGACTTATTTTTGAAAACTGTTCTTGAATATAATTACTATGTAGGTCCACAGATAAAACCATTTAATTGATTAATAAAATTTGAAAATGATATAATTTTACTTTCACTACCTTTTTAATTTTAATTTTTTAAAAAAGATTTTATTTAATCATGAGAGACACAAAGAGGGAGAGAGAGAGAGACAGAGACATAGGAAGAGGGAGAAGCAGGCTCCAGGAAGCCTGACGTGGGACTCGATCCTGGGTTTCCAGGATCACACCCTGGGCTGAAGGTGGCGCTAAACCGCTGAGCCACCCAGGCTGCCCTCTCTACCTTTTTTATTCTAAAAAATGCCCTGGTTTGGGTGATCCCCTCCCTGCCAAATTTCCATCTACAAATCATCTGATTTTTCTTTCTCTTAAGAGTATGACTTTTCTCCCAGTCATGTAGACGTAATATCTTGCTATAAACACTGATTCCTGTCTCTGTTTTAACAAAGATCATTCTGGTGTTAGGATAGGGAATGAATTAGTAGATGATGGAATTTTAACCTTCCACAAGAGCAATAGGAAATGGATGGATATGAGAGATACCAGAAAAGGACTGATCATTTGGCTATGAGATTAGTAAAGAATGTTAAAATGTGGAAGATGATTCCCATTGAGTGACTTGAGTACCTGAGGTGGTAGCCATGCTATTATTAACTATAATAGGGACCTCAAGAGAAGAAGGAAGTTATGGAGAGAAGCTGATAAGATATCCTGGGGACATGTTGAGTTTGAGGTGCCTATGGGACATCCTCGGGAGTTATTCGGTATGGAGTTGGATAGTTAGAACAGGTGCTCCAATACACAGGTTGTAGCAGAAGACTCAATATGGGTTAACTTGTTCAGTGCAAAGACCTAGAGGAAGAGAAAGAGAAGGAGCTGGTAAAGGAAACAGTTGTGGTGTCCAAGATAGAGTTGGGAGAGAAACAGTGCTCTAATAGACAATGGACTGGCCTTTGGAGAAGGGAGAGCCGAGGATTAGTGTCAAGTGTAACAATTAAGAAGGAAGATATAACATTTGGCAATTATGAGGTTCTAATAACTATTAGAGAAATTTAGGCCTTGCTAAGATAGGATATGTTCCCAGAAATAGTTTAGATTGAAACTTTTATATTTAAATTTAATAAACTTCTAAGATATTATAGTCTTTAATATAGTTTTATACTGTAGCTCTTATTCTAATACTTTTTCTACAGACTTAAGATCATCATTTCTTTTTACTATGGCCTTTTTTGAAGTTTTACTTTATACAAGAGTACGTTGATTAATATAGAGTGGTACTTTTTAATGTCTTGTCAAGAATGTCAGTTTTATTACATAATTTGTTACATAGACCCTATTCTAGAAATTTGACTATACATTGAGTCAGCCCAGAACAATTTAAAAATTCCTTTTATTTTTCATTCTTAGAATCTGTTTCTCATTGGTATCCACAGATAAAATTTTAACTTTCTTACATTTTATTTTTACGTCCTAGCTTTTCCTTTTCAAAATTATATCAAGAACGTATTCTGGGGGCACCTGACTGGCTCAGTCAGTGGAGCACATGATGCTTGATTTCACGGTTGTGAGTTCAAGCCTCCTCACACTGGGTATGAAGCTTACTTTAAAAAAAAAAAAAAAAGAATGCATTCTGTATGTTTAGACTTTATTTAGTAATTAAACCACCTAATTTAAGTGATTTTCTTCCTGTAATGTATGCCTTCACATTATGTCTTACATGTTCGTTTTGATCCCTCAGCTTTGGTATATGATTTATCCTTTAGTAGAAAAATGCTGGGTTCTTTCATCACAATTACAGTCATTGGTCTGATAATCCTGTGAGTCAATCTACACAAAACAAGAAGCTCATATCAAACTCCTGGCAGGTTTAGTTAAAATTAAAATGCGTGCTCAACTGTAGAGATTGTCAAGTGTGGAAATAATATTTGTCCAGCTGGACAGCTTTCTTTTGTAGTTGCTAAATGAAAGTTGAGACTCTGTCTTCTCTTTGAAAGCTTCTGTGTCATGAAGGTAATTTGGACTGTTTGTGGTTTGACAGGGATTATTAAAATCAGATGAAGTGAAGGGAAGCAAGTGTGAGGAAGCAAAATTGACACTGACACTCTCTATTATTTGCAGCTTGGATCATGATGACTATGTTGATATGATAGATTCACTGTTGAGATACGTTAAGCAGCAAATAAAGTAAAAAGCAAGTATAGTGATGGATTTTCAGATTTAACATGAGGAAATCCTAGATTTATTTTTGCTGATTGCTTTTTAAGTAGATTTTCAGGTCATTTCACATGAATTCGGTTTAACCAGCAAAAAATTATCCTTCTATTAAACTGTGGAATTAAAAGGTATATTGCAAAAGCAGTAAAACAGAAGATTAAATATTAGAGAAATAGATTGCGTGATTAAAATAATAGAATTTTAAAATTAGACGGGTCCTTAAAGATAATTTTTATCTAATTTCCTTTTTTTGCAAATATAACTGGAAAGAGTTTTAAGGTATCACATTTAAATTTATTTGATAGCTTAAATATTAAATTTTGATTTTTCACAAGTAGATTTTCTTCAGTCTTTTAAAAAAATGGTTTTAGATGTTAAAAAGCATTTAAAAATTAAGTCACAATTGTAGATAACTTTTTTGTTTCAAGATAATAAACAGATTATAATTATATGTGGCCTATAAATAGTACTGTGTACACTGATGAAGTAAATGCCCTCTATAAATATGATTTTCTACTGAAAACATCCTTAATTGAGGGAATTACAGCTAGGACGCTATTTCAAATTATTCATCAAGGATGGTTATAGTAGAAAAATATAATTAAATATAAAGAACTATATATAGAACAAAGTAAAAAGCCTGGAGTTGTTTTATGCGTTGTGGAAAATCTTCAGTGGTATTTAAGCAGGGTAGCAAATGATCTGATTTGGTTTATAAAACAAGAAGTTTAGGGATCCCTGGGTGGCTCAGCGGTTTAGCGCCTGCCTTTGGCCCAGAGCGTGATCCTGGAGTCCCGGGATCAAGTCCCACATCGGGCTCCCTGCATGGAGCCTGCTTCTCCCTCTGCCTGTGTCTCTGCCTCTCTCTCCCCCTGTGTCTATCATGAATAAATAAATAAAATCTCTAAAAAATAAAAATAAATAAAACAAGAAGTTTAATACCAGTATACAAGTTTGGTACAAACTTGGTGTCCTACATTTCCATTTAGTTCAATTCTGACAGTACTGTAGTTAACAGACTCCCACAAATTCATGGCTCAGTCCCACAAGACATTCCTCCACATTAGATAACAGCCTCAAGTGGCATCTCCAGGGGATGTCTACTTCTGCCCAGCTGACTACAGATTTGAGGATTTCCACAGCCCCAGGTTGGGTTGAATAAGTTATTAGAAAGACTCAAAGAAACTTTGGCAAATGCTGTAGTTCTGGTTACAGTATTTTTGGAAAGGATACCTCTCAGGAATGGCCAAATGGAAGAGGCACAAAGGACAAAGGAAGGAGGGAGGTAGGGGGAGACAAGGAGCAATAACCAAATATGTATTTCTTATTAAACCACAAGTTTGAGTCTTGGAGACCAAATAGGAGGTTTTTCCCTTTTTTTCAGCAAGAAATAATGTCAGATTTAGGACACTGGAAGCACACAGAGGGAGAGATCAAATTTGAGAGCATTTGATTACTACTTACTATATTAGGGAAGGGAATTTGGTGATAATTTAAGACAGAGGTCAGCAAACTTTTTCTATTAAGGGCCAAATAGTAAATCTTTTAGGATTTATGGACTACATATGGCCATAGCATATTCTTTTTGTTTCTTTTTATTTTTACAACTCTTTAGAAATGTAAAGACCATTCTTGGTTTGCTGGCCATAGGAAAAATAGACTTTGCTATAGTGACTGTCAACTGATTTAAGTTAGTAGGATAGGGAAGAGGAGAGAGAGTACCTAGGTGGTGACCCTGTAATGTAGGAATCTACTTTAAGGAAAAGAATTTGAGTTAAATTTTGGACACGTTGAGTTCAAGGGACTTTTGAACCAGCAATGTTGAAATGCATAGTAAATGTTTGGAATTATGTGTTAAGGTTTTGGAGGAAGAACTAGGTTTAAGATACAGACTTTGAATTTTGCAGCATAGAAATAATATATGGATGAAGTTACTCAGTGAAAAGCCTGTAGAATAAGAAGAAGACCAAGAAAAAAAAAATAAGACCAAGAATTCCAGCATGAAATAGACTGCAAGAAAAAGGAAAATTTTCTGTATTTCCTTTCCCAAGTCAGGCAAGGGGAATAAGGATATTTAGGAAGATACAACCTGAGAACTAATAGGAATAGATTTTTTGAGATCTGAGGAGGATGAAATCCAAATGAAAAAAAGTAAAACAGAATTTCTAAAAATTGAAATGCTTTTAGAAAAAAATCTACTCTGGTAAAATTACATAAAAATAAGCTGTAGCTTTGAATGAAGAATGTTTAGGGAAAGTAATAAAAATGAGAAGCAGGTCCAGTGAGAACTCTGTGTGAATATCAGTGTTTAATGACAGAGATGAGAGAGGATGTTTATTAATTTAATAAAAACTAGTTTGATTAAGCAAAGAATAAAACAATGGCTCTTGCTCAGTGGAACAGAGAGAAGATTTATTGTGTATTTCTGATAGAACCAGACCAAAACAAACCCCCAAAACAACTATATGAACTTTGAGTCTCAGAAGGAAAGGAACTGGGCAATTACAGGACCTCAGCAAAAAATCCATGCACCTTCTCTTGGGAGGCTGAATTTAACCTGATATACCATCAACTGGTTCCCTGTTCCATCCTTTATTCCAAATTTAGGATAATTCGGTTTGGGTCAGATGTCTGTATCTTGGATAATTAGTTATGACAGGAAAGCTGGTTCCTTTGCCATAGAACTTGACCACCATTGTGTATCCCTACATTGTTTATCAGATTAAAAAAGAAATTTGAGCCAGACAGCTACCTAAATTGGGAACTCCTACCACAAACCTGTAAATAGATGTGTAAGGGACAAGAAAGGAACTAGGAAGCGTCATACTTAGGAAGCTTGGCAAGAGAGGAAACGTCAAGGAAGGAGTATCTGTCAGTATCAAATAGTGCAGAGATTGAGTATAGTAGGAATTGAAAAATATTTTGTCACTTTCAATGCAAGGATAGAGGCAGAAACCAGACTGCTCTGAGTTGAGAAGTGAATGAGAGAGGAGATAAAAGGTGAGGAAATAAGGACTACTGTTTGAAGATGTTGGGCTGTGAATAGAAGGAGGTTCTAGGGAGAGGTTTTTGGTTTCTAAACAGCAAGAAGTGAACATGTCTACAGTCAGCTGAAAAAGGATCTTGATGACCTAGGACTAGTTAGTGATAATATGCTATTAACAGCATTTTAGGAGAAAGTCTTAAATCCTTGGAACATACTTTAGGACCTACACTTTTTAGAAGCACCAATTTAGATACAAAGTACATACTAAGTTTAAATCATTCTTACCTAGTTATTAGAAGAAAATTCCTTAAAAATATAATCGACACATCTTATAAGCTGTGTTTGTTATTATTCCTGGTTGATACACACAATACAATTGCCTTTTTGAAAGTACTTGGTAACTTAAACTTTCTACTAATGCAGATGTACTATTTTCCAGATTAATAAGGCTCTTTTTTACTGTGCTTGAAAAGTCATTAGTTAATCCTTAACCCCATGATTTGTGACTATCTTTAGGTCTAATCTAAAAATATATAATGATTTTATGACTTTTAAATCATGTGAGATGTGTGAATGCTAAGTTATAAAAGAATGTGGAAATGAAAATTTGTGTTCACATTATCTTGGTTTCACTGTTGTATCAAAGCAAGAGATGGCGAGGATTGCATATTGAAGATTAGGGCGTCATTAAAATAAAAATATTTTCTAGAAAGAGCAGTGCATTGAAAAATAAAGAAAGCAGTGTCAAGTTTGGTGGGTAAAACATATGACAATTAATTCTGTTTGCTTGTCAAGCTACCATAGTGCAGTCTGACTGATCCTGTCAATTTCTGCCTCACACATGCACATATTTAAATTCCTAATAGAGGAGTTACAAAGGGGATTTTAATAGCCATAACATGGTAATGTGCATTCTTATGGGATATATATTAATATTCCCACTCATATAACTATAATGATCAGAGTTTTCACAATTATTAATAGAAAGCATATCATTCTTTGGTAGAAGTCCTAATACCTAGATGAGAGTTGAGAAGATAAAGAATAGAATATCAAGTTCTTTATTTCCTAACATAGGACTTTAGTGCAAAAGGCATTTTAAATGATTATCAAGAAATTGAGATCCATTTGAGTTGTTTCTTAGTCTTTGGAGAGGCCAAAACATTAAAATTTCAACTTGATGAAAAGAAATAAATTTTTGGTGACTTTGAAATATCACAGGGGGAAGATCTAGCCTTAATAAAATGTATTTTTGTAAATTGGTTTCATAATGAAGGAAATTTATAATGGTTCTAGGGAAAGCTATCAAATACTTATGGCAGTAAATAAGTCACTACATATAAGATGTAAAATAATGATTTTTTTTTTTTTTTTTTTTAAGTACAAGTCCATACAGGGAGGCAGTTTATAGCATTGGGATTAAGGAAGCCTTTGAAGCAATCTGAATCCCAGCTTTCCCACTTCTATATAAGTGATCTTGGTCAACTCAAAGAAACCTCTCTGTTTCTACATCTTTAATATGGAGACTATAATAGTACCTATCCCATAGGATTATGGTGAGAATTAAATGAGTTCATACATATAAAATCGTTAGAACAATCCATAGCCCATAAAAATGCTATATAAAAGTTAGCTGTAATTATCATTAAAATTACTGTTTAGCCACCATACCTTGAATCTATGTCTTAATAAAGAAATACAGTGAACTACATAAAATTTTCAAAATTTCAGGAAAGTTATGATATTGATATTTAGTAAAGTTATGGTATTTATGATATTGATAGGACTTCGTGAATGATCCAGGAGAACTACTCTGTGACTAGATATGGTTAGAAAAGTAGAAATGTGCCAGACTGGAAAGAAATCCTGGAAAAAAATTTTCACTCTGCTTCCCCCCCCACCCCGCCCCAATCCAGCTACTCACACCAAACCAGCAATATAACAAATAATGCAAAGAATATAAAGGATACAAAGAATAATAGGTCAGGGATACATGATGTCTGTGAAGGTATGGTTCTCCAATGTCACCTGCTGTTTCTTGTGGAGGCATAATGCCCCCAATCAGTTGCTCTCATATATCTTTTGTTGAGTGCCAAGTATGCCAAGCCTGAGGAGCCAAGGAATGTACACTAGCTGCTTCTTAGAATATTTTAGGAAGCTGAGGGGTTGGGGGTGAAAAATCAGTACTAGGCATCTACCTATTACCATAAAAGAATGTCTTGCAGCCTCACATTTCCTCTTGTCACATATTATTTCTTGCTAAGCTATGGATTACATATAACTTTTCATGTAACAGTCCTGGGGGAGGGAAAAGGAAATAATTTAAAATGGCTCTGAGTGCATGATATAGGAAAAATGATGGTATTAATGAGTGAAATAGTCCATTGAAAGAGTTATTTTGGAGGGAGGGTTTCCGAGATATGCCCTCCTCCTACCATTCCTTATAGAACACAGCAAATTTATAGCTAGAAGAAACCTCAGAGCCTAATAAATCCATCTATCTCATTTTATAAATGAGGAATATGAGCTCTGTCCCTCTTGAGAGATCAAATGACATACTCAAAGTCACATTAACAGAACTAGGATCAGAACTCAGATTTGTTGATTCTTCATTCAACGGTATTTAGAGTTAAATGCGGTTTAGTATAACATTTTGAAACCTGTTTAGTTAAATGTGGAGCATGAATTTTTTGATTAATCAGAACATTTCATTACCATGCTCATTAGAAGTATTTATTTTAGGCTAGACAATAGGACTCCAGGTAAACTAGAGCTGGGGGACGCATTAAGTTCACAGTTTGTAAGTCTGAAAAGGCATTTGACCTTCCTCACTGGGCTTTTCCACAGGGGAGAAGTCACATGGTCCTAATGTTTCCCCTTTACTAACTCATTTGCAGTGTAGATTTCTTCCCATTGGTTGGTCTTCCTGTCTTTTTTTCACTTTTTAAAAATGTATAGTTGATTATGAGAAAGCATGTCTTTGGTTGGTTTGAAGAAAAATGGCACTTTGGATTTTTATTATTGAAAAAACATGGAAAAAAAGATTAAATGAGGTTTCTAATCATTATATGTGTTTATTTTATTTTATTTTATTTTATTTATTTATTTATTTTTTTTTTATTATATGTGTTTAAATAATGAAAAGGAGGCCTTAAGTTAGAAAGGCATCATTTTAAAATATGTTAAAAAGACAAGTGAAATTCCAAAATTACTTTTGTGGGCTTTCTTTTGATCACATGAGATTTAGACTTTTTTTTTTTTAATCGCTTCATTTTAATGTTTTCTGGCCGTGCTTATAATATGTACATATTTTATTATAGTCACTGTTCTTAGGAATTTATAACTCAACTGTTAAAATTTGCCTGTGGCTGAAACTTGATCTACAGATGTTTGGCTTAGATATAACTCTTCAAACATGACTCATTTTTAAAAGGCAATAATTAATATTAGATTGGCTGTTAATACTTGTTTGAAATATTAAGCACTGTTTTTTTTAATCTTATACCAAAAATGATCAGAAACATTACAGGAGAATGAATATTTAAAAAAAAAGTCCTGTGGAATGACAATTTCAAAAACAAAGTTACTGTCCTTTAAAATTTTTCAACTCTCAATTTTGGCTGATCATGGAATAGGATAAGAGACTTCATTCATTATGTCAAATGATGATTACCTCCCCGGTGACAACAGTTTACTAGTTGGAAGTACAGAAACATAAACAGAATGTGAAGCTCTGTCATGACCCACAGCTTCACTGCCACTTCCTTTTTTCCCCTAAATTTTTTTAAGATTGTTCTAGGTTTCTGAAATGCCACTGAGGTGTTTGGCAAGTTACATTAGTACCTTAATAATTCACTTTTTTGTTCTTAAGGTCATAGCTATTTTTACTTAGAGAATTACAGTGCTCTTCGCTTATCGTCTTATTTTTTTACGGTCCCCTTTAGTGTCTCCTCCTTTAGAGGAGAGACTGTCCAATCACCTTCTTCGTCTCCTCCCCCTCTCCCACAGTGTCCAGGTACAGGGTCAGCTGTAGGCCCATGGAGTGCATGGAAGGAAGTGAGAGGATTAGTGCCTGTACTCATACCCATTTGGTGTGTGCTGCTTTGTCACCACAGTCCTGCAGGATCACTGCCATCCTACTGAGAAAAGTTTATATTCAGACTTGAGCATCACTTAACCACAGTCTACTCTCTCCTTTTAATTTATTTCTCATGTTGGTCCTATGAATCTCTGAAGAGAGATTAATTTATAATTTCCTCATCTTATTAATTCTATTGTGCCCATGAAGTTTTCTTTTATCCTATCACGCAGTATCTTAAACTTGCTGCCTGTTTACCCCTTCACTTACATCTGACTTTTGCTTCTATTGTCCTTCATCACCTTGGAACCATGTCTTACAGAAGCATCACAGATCTATGCTGGTCATGTGAAAGCTCTGAATGATCATCATTTTCGTACCCTGTTGTTATCAAATGGCATTACCTTAATGTATTCTTTGTATTTATTGATTAACTTCTCTACTGAGGTTAGATAGAGAAAATCATGCAACTATACGTATTGAGTACCCTTCAAAATCATGTACTGAACCCCATCTGAATGCTCAACGTGTTTCAGTCCATTATTTTATTCCAGAACTCATTTCAGTGAAAGATATGATGCACATCTAATACCAAAATAACACAGAACAACAGATTTTCTTTTAACAGCATTTGCAAGCACAAATACCACAAAATAATACAAAAACTTTGGTGAAGTGTTCACAGTCAAGAGATCTCTAGGAATTAACATAAGTTTTGAGTTAGATTTTGAGAGGAGTGATAAACATGAATTGACAAGAGAAGTGTTAGGATTGGAAAATGTTTCAAATGAAGACAGATAATGTAAAATAAAAGATTAAAAACCCCTTGAGAGTAGGCATAATTTTTTTAAAGTATTTTTCTTAAATACATAGTTAAAACAAAGCACCACAGGCCCAAAAAGGTGTCACTCAGACCAAGTTTCCAAACTGGGTTTAACACCCAATCTAATTGCGATTTCAAATTCCACCAGAAATGTGGCCTTAACTGGTCAGGAAATTTTTCTTTTCCTCAATGCCAAGAAGCCCTGTCACCTGGGTCCTCTCCATTCCCTAACGAAAGATGAAGGTAATTTTCATTAAGACCCCTAGCTATTTCTCCTAGGAAACAACCTCCTCTGGAACATTCCTTTTCTCTTACTAATAACTCTTGTGCCCCCACGCTGTTCAGTAATATCCTTCCATTTTGTAGAACTCCTGACAGTGCTTCTCTATTTGCTAGATGAAGTGCTGCTGATTCATAATTAGCAAAGCCAGTTAGATCTTCAAATTCATTTGGTTGAATTTTGCTTTTTTAACATGTATAAAATAAGTACTAACTGCCAAAATATAGGAAAACACTAAGTATTAGGAAGAAAATATTAACTGTAGTCTAAATATCTAGGGATACCCATTTTAACATTTTGGTTAATATTTCCACAAAACTATGTTTTGTATGCAGTGATTCATTTCTCAAGAGACCAGATACCCTTAAATTTTAGAACCAAATAGATCCAGTTCAAATTCTACTCCTAACACTAGATGACTGCTCTGTAACATGTGGATGTTAGTTAATCTCTCTGGGCCCACATTCCTTTCCCTATAAATGAGGATAATAACTATTTCATAGAGTTATGAGGATTAAGGAAGATTATGTATATTAAAGTAGCTTGTACATAGTAGATACATAACAAATCATATTGCTGTTTAAGCTGAGTTCTGTACCTATTATGTTTTGAATATGTAGTATCTGAACCATTGAGGCTTTATAGTATTGACAAATTAAGACAAGTCTGAACAGAGTATTGATATATAACTGCTTTTATTAGAGAAGCTAACTACAAAGTATTTACCAAGTAATTTGAGAGTAATTAGAGAGGCTAACTACAGAGTATTTACCAATAAATCCTTATGTAATTCAGAGGTTAGGATTTCTAAGAGTGCCTGGGTGGCTCAGTTGGTTAAGCGTCTACTTTCAGCTCAGGTCATGATCCCAGGGCCTTGGGATAGAGCCCTTCAACAGTTTCCCTTCTCAGTGGAGAGCCTGCTTCTCCCTCTGCTCCCCGCTCCTGCTCTCTCACACTATCTCCGTCGCTGTCTCTGTCTCTCTCTCAAATAAATAAATAAATAAGTCTTTTTTTTAAAAAAAGTTTGAGCTTTCTACAAAACCCTCAACTAATCAGTTTTTTCATTACAAAAATGAAATTTTATCTTCTTGCAACAATTTCTGAGTGGCTTATGATCTGAAGAGTTGAACTACGCAAAATTATTTAAAAATATGGAAATACAGAAGCTGAATTCATTATTAGTATTATTGGCCTTTGGGTTTAGAAATGACTGTTCTGATAATAGCTGTAACTAGTTGAGCTCCTAGGGAGATAAGAGGATCTCAGACTCACTGGTTATATAGAAATCTTAAAGTTTTGGTGCCCTAAGGATGTATGACTTTCAAATTAGTGTTTATTATGATATAAGTCAGTATTTGTTCACAAATGAGAAATTATACCTTTTACTGCAAAATATTTTGATGGACAATCTATGAGTATGAAGATTGTGATATTTTAAAATGATGTTTGTGATTATTCTGTATTGGGAACTAATTACTTTATAAATGACAAACCTTGTGATGCCATAGACTTTTATGTTAAAGTGTTTAGTTGGGTGTTCCTTTTTAATATAAAATCTCTCAGAGAAAAATAAAAACTTTCTCCCAAGACTACTTCATTGAAGTTCCAGATGATGCCTACGAGAAATGTTCAGCTCTTTCTTTTTTTTTTTCAGCTCTTTCATTATAGAATATAAATAAGCTGAATTTCTTATAATTAAATAATTGAAGATGAGGAAATCCATTAGTGTTGTAGCCTCTACAGAACTTTTTCTTTTTTTTAAGATTTTATTTATTTATTCATGGGAGACACAGAAAGAGAGTGGCAGAGACACAGGCAGAGGGAGAAGCAGGCTCCATGCAGGGAGCTTGATGTGGGACTCAATCCCCAGACCCAGGATATGCCCTGAGCCAAAGGCAGATGGTCAACTGCTCAGCCACCTAGGCGTTCCTACTCTACAAAACTTTTTAGACAGTTTTTTAAATACTTTGTATTTATCCAGACTAAAACCACATTCCCCACAAGCCTTTTTCTTATTAATATTTATTCCATGTATATTTTTTATAATATATTTAAAGTTCTCATTCATTTATACTGTTAGTCATTATATATTTTATAAGCACCATTTTATGTCCAAAAATAACATACCTCTAAGTAAAACAGTTCACATTCACATTTTTAGTCTATCCTGTTGCCCTGCTTTACTTTTGCTCATGGCACTTATCACCATGTGATCTTTTATAAAGTATACCTGCTTATGTGTTCTTAAAACAGATAAGAACTCCATGAAGGCAGGGACTTTGGCTTGTTGCAACTACATCCCCAGCTTCTGCAGCAGTGCCACTTATGTATCAGACATTCAAGAATATATACGGACTGACTGAATGAATGATGTGATACTGGGAAAATGTGTATCTTTCTAGGAAGAGTAGCATATGTAATATTTAGTCTGTTATGGGTACTTAGGTTGATACTGGGAAAATGTGTATCTTTCTAGGAAGAGTAGCATATGTAATATTTAGTCTGTTATGGGTACTTAGGTTGACGGGTGATAGAGGAACTCAAGGAAAATTTTGCCTTTTTCACACATAAATAGGGCTAGGGGATGACATTTAAAATTCAGAGGTTAGGATGTCCAGGTGAGTATGTTGACAGGAATGAAAGGAAGGTGTTGAATTGTTGCTGCCACCACCCTTGTTCACAGTGGTCTAGGAGGCTTTGTGATTTCCTTTTCAGCTCTTGGTTACAGTGAGAAGCAGCAGGATGTTTAAGTACTCTCTGAGGGGTGCTGTTTTGTTCAGGTTTCAAACCATAGAGAAGTGTGAAAATTAGGTCACACCTCATGAAAATTAAATAACAAAACACTCTGCCTAGTTTAATAATACCCTAGTTTTCCTACTGCTGTATTTCTTTTTACCTATAAGTGAGAATTACTATTTTTGGTTTAGTATCACAACTTGAGGGTTTTTTTTTCTTTATTTTTGAGGAACTGACATGTTTTTTATTCTTATTCCTCAGAATGGATTGTGGAGATGAATATTCCCATAATTCTTTTGACCTACATTGTCTGTTAAATTCATTTCCTGGAGAATTGGAATTTAAGCAGATCTTCAGTGACATTGATGAACAGATAGAACAAAATGCTGCAAGGTAAATATTGGTAATTATTTAAAACAAGTTGGTTTCATATTTCATTTACACATACTTTACCTGGTCTAGTTTTAGTATTTCCTACTCCTAGATCATTTTAGGCTTAGTATCATTAATTCTCCTGAAAAAAATTGATCAGATCCTCCCCCTTAGAATTTAACATGTTTTTCTTTATCTGATTAGTACTTTAAATAACACTTGAAAATAGAGGCACTGTCTTCAAATAGATAAAATAAAGCTTATTGAATTACTATTAATTTCTTAGAGTTGCCAACATTGAAGGCTTGGATTTTCATATGTTTAGCATTACATATCCTCTTGATAGATAAGCATAGAAATTAAAAATTTGAAATTAAGGTATTAAAATAAAGTGGTATAGTATAAGGCCACGGATTGCTTGAGTTGCCGAAAAAAGATCATGAAAAATATATTTTTTTATGTAATGTTTGTCATTATAAGTTTCCTTACTTGTAAGGCTAGAGACTCCATAGAGAGTTGCTATGCAAAGTTGGTCTTCATTACCTACTCCAAAAGCTATGCTACCAAACATGAAGAGTTGCAATAACAGCTAAGTAGCTTGCCATTTATTAATACATGTTTTTTGATAGAAAGGACTTTGTCTTTATGTGTTTGTCAATCCTAGGGGCCGTCATTTCACTTATTTTTATCCATTTAATCAAAGGTTCCAATACTTTACCTCAGGTAGATTTTAAATATGAAAACTACAGTAAAGACTTCTAATGTGGAATGATATGTAGTATTTCCTTTTTAAAATTTAGGATATAGTTATATTGAATCGTCAAAGAAACCAAACCAAGCAAGTGAAATGTTCCTATGGGTTTTTTTTCCCCCTCACGTTTTATATAAGAATGCAGTCATTTTTTTAAATAAATAAATAACTTAAATTCAAATGAAAGCATGATGTTGGGGAATTAAAATTAAAATTTCTCACCCCAGACATTCTCTCCGCGAAGGCAGAAGAGAACAAAACTAATTCTATTATTCAACAGACATTAAACCAGAATGCAATGCATATCACAAGCATTCTGCTAAGAGATTGTAAAGATGGAGCTAGGAATCTCATCCTTTTATATAACGGAGTAGAAACAACTTGTTACAAGCTTTTTTCAAGATAAGTGATAGCTAGTCCTCAAGTAGAGGATTTGGTAGCACATTTTTCACATATACTTCATCATAACTTTACCTGTGTTAAAGGATACCTATGTTATCTTGAGGAGAAACACATTTCTCATATCTTTATGACAAGATGTGATTTTGGAGATTGGAACAAAGCATGCACTGAAGTTAGCCTCCTACTCTTGGGCAGGAACTTTAAGCCAGGGAACCATC
This sequence comes from Canis lupus baileyi, assembly GCF_048164855.1. Taxonomy (NCBI): domain Eukaryota; kingdom Metazoa; phylum Chordata; class Mammalia; order Carnivora; family Canidae; genus Canis; species Canis lupus. The sequence continues at coordinate 16,018,909 of NC_132839.1, forward strand.
TCCCTTGGTTGTTTGCATTTCGAAAAGATGGCTTTCAGGTTCTTGAGAAAGATAGTCCTGGGTGAAAATGCTGACAAAAGGTCTATCTTGTCTTTTAAGGGACACATTTCATAGACATGAAAAAATTTTTTAAATTATTAATTTCTAAGATACGTTAAGAAAAAGGAAGAGAGGGAAATCTGTTCCCTTCTTTTTTTTTTTTTGTTTTTTTTGTTTTTGTTCCCTTATTTTCAACAGGGAGAATTAAGGCTCTTATTTTTAATTATATATATATATATATATATATATATATATATATATAGAGAGAGAGAGAGAGAGAGAGAGTATGCACATACACACACATGCACCTACATATACGTTATGTATGTTTATGTATTTTTTAAAGATAATGTATATATGATTTAACTGTACTGAAGACTATGAGTTATAATTTATATATAATATAAAATAACCATATTAAACTTTAGTATAACTGCATATTTACATAATTTATATATTTTATATTAATATATTTTATGGCACAATCTTTAACCCAAAGAAACTTATAAATGAAAATAATATCAGCTTAAATATATTTATAAGTCATTTATCTAAATTCCAGAGATGGTTATATTAAAACAAATTTAAATAATTTTTGAGAGGTAACCTGTCTTCATAATCACATTTAGGCTTTTTCAAAACAAAACAAATCATTGAACCCTGATGCTTTTGTTATAGACTACTTCATTTTTATTTGCTAAACCATCTGTAGTTAATTTCCTACCCTACCTGGTCAATAAGAAATCATGCTTAGAAGTAAAACAGTGATTAAAATATTGTACTTTGCATTCATAAGTTGTTATTTAGGTCAAAACTCAGATGTTATTAAAAAGAAAATATGACATGGAATATAAGAATATAATTTTTAAATTAAAAATATTTTATTGCCCATATATTAAAACAAAGCTAGAACAGAACCACCTCAAGTGACCATTGATCTTCACGAGGGATAAAATAAGGGAGTAGCAGTATGTGCTGTACGCTACATTTAGAATAAAGTCTATTTTTCATCAAATTCAATTATGTTTTTATTATACTCTAGAGAATAAACATAATAGTAGAGGGTGTATATATTTTTAAGAATAAAATACTGAATAATAACCATGGTTCAGAAGAATGTAAATCATTTATGTACTCATTTATTGCCTTCTAACAGAATAGCTTTTAGAAAATTGTATGTCATGACGAATCAGTTATGCCACACTTACACTGCAGTAGCTGAATTACCCTTGGCATTTTTGTATTCTAACAGTTCTATTTATCTCTCAATGGTGTACATTGAATAAGTAATGAACATCTGTATGATATGGGTTTACCAGATACTTTTTAAAGGAAAAAACATTACTGATTCATTTTTAAATATGGTATTTTTCCTTACCCTTGAATTTTTAAAGTTGTGTTTCTAGCAGTGACCCTGGATTCTAAGTGTATATGCCTTCCCTCTTCTTAATATCATCAGGTTTTATGAGCCACAGGGTCTTTTGCTTCCCCAAAGCAGTGATTCACCAGAATGGAGTAGAGTGCCCAGAGGTCAGTGAACCTTCTCCTGCCCTTCAAGAGAGGCTGTCCTTCTCTCAGACCATTTTCCCTTTTACGTCGTCATTTCCATTCAAGTCAGAGCTAGGTGACTCTTAGGTCTGACCGTGGAACTCAGTGATGGCAAATCATTTACTTTTAATACATACCAGAATTGGTAACCAGAAGGTAAATAACCTGCCAAAGAGGAATACTGTGTATGTTGTAGCCACAAACTCAACTTAGTTCAGTAACTGAAAACTGCATGGGGCATTGAAATATTTTTTGAGCTAAATGGAACTTAATAGTTGAACTAGATACTGAGGTGTACAAGTTTTATTGGGATCAAAATATGACATAGAATGATTTTCTTAATATTTCAGTTGGATGGATACAACTGTATAATTAAAAGTTTATTTTACCTTTCTGTTCTCTAAATACAGACAGTCTTTGGGTGTCTCTCAGGACCTAAGTTTTGCTGGTACTGGTACAGGATTACTAGTTTTTTTTTTTTAACCTAAAGAAAGAACAAGAAGTGTTACCATGGATTACATGTGTCTCAATCCAGGAGATGGGAGCAAGGGTGGGAGGCATTAATTTTAAATTGTCATAGAACGTTGGATACATGGTTTCTATAAATTTAACCATGCTTATCTACAGAGGATATTCCATAGATTACATTTACTTTTCACATAATGCTTATTTTTTGTGTGTGTTTATATATGAAATTTGGGGGAGGAATATTCCACATGATGGCCTAAAGCTATTGAAAGAAGTAACCAAAAGAAATCTTCAAATAAGCTATCAATTTAGGACTTGTCATGGTAGAACCACAAATCTGCCAGTGGGCACACACCTTCACATTAATATATTATACGGCCATAGCAAATTATATAAAATGAAAATTAGTGATTTCAGAGACTGTACTGAGTGTTATTATTTCTGGCAATATGTTGGCACTTATTTAGTAATAACAAGAGGATGCAAGTTAATAACTTCTTTTTTAACTTCAGTGTTTGTACTTTTGTGTTTCTTTATGCTTGTGTATTTCCTCTCACCAAATTCCTACTTGTTCTCCTAAATTACTGAATAAGACAAGGCTACCTGGAAAGAAACCTGAAAGGTTTCCTCATCTGTCCTTGAACCCAGATTAAGACTTAAGTAGGTGCTTTCCAGTTTCCCCTCTCCAAACCCTCCTGGTATTGAGTATTTCCTCCCATACCCCACTCCTTTTGTCTTCCTCAGAATTGATAATGCTTCCGGGCAGGGCAGATAGCTTCCTGGGCCGCAATAGCTCAGCAGCCTAAACTTTGCCTGACCCCATTTACATTTTCCACTTTTTAAACTTATGCAATCCTCCCAGTGAAACTTTCAACCTGAAGTCCACAGATGCATGCAGGTGGGAATGGAGGTGTAAGGGAGAAGCCTGGTGGCCTATGGAGCCACTTTCTTGTCACCATTTTCTGTCACTATCAGCTCCACTGTTTGAATGTCTGTGGTGTTCCTATGTTGTGTGTCCTCAATGTTGCCCTTAGCTATCCGCTTTAGGAGCCTGAGGAGTAGTAGTGTAAATTGTGGGACCAGTATCTCCATTAGATGAATATTAAATGATTCTTTCAAGCAATATTTGCTTTGTAAGTGTCTGACATTTTTTCAAAGTACAGTTTTTATTTTTATATGTGTTAGCTTCACCTGTTCTTGCTCAAATTATCTGTAAGGCAAAAACAAATTTTTATTTGAGGATATTTTTAAAGAATATTATTATAATTATCTGTTCATGGGAAATAAAGGGATTTATTTATTTATTTATAACTTGTTATGATAATAAAAATGTAAATAATAGTATACTAGAATTCCACACCCAATAAGATTGATACAACAATAGTTAGGCCACTGTTTCCCAAGGAGGATAATAGTTACTTGGCCCCTGGAAAATAAGCCCTCATTTCTGAGGTAAAAAAACCAAGGATACTTGGTGAAGACCTGGCCCAACTCTGAGGGCAAGAAGGGAAGGAGATACTAAAGGAGAACTGACTGATAGCAATGAGATGTGCATTCAGTGGCTGGCTCATCTTTCCTGTCAGATAGTTGATACCTTTGCTAATCACAGTCCTAGTACCAGAATGTCATGACTAAGAATATCTTTCTATGAGATGGTTTGGGAGCTGAGGGGCAGGTAGAGGGGATTCTAAAGTGGGGATTGTTACTTCCTTCATGTCTACTTTAAAGCCTTCAATTGTCCAACACTGCCTAAACAGTCCTGGCACAAAGTAGGTTAGAAGATAGTCAATAAATGTACATTAGGCATGGTTGTCAGGCTTCTGTTGTGTTTGCCTTATCTTTAGCTAGTGAGAAGTTAGATGAGTAGAATGTGATAGATAAGGCTGTAATTAAATGCCAAATTTCTTTTCCACTGAGTATTTTTACATTATAAAAGTAATGCATACTAATGGAAAATTTCTGACAGTAGAGAAATGCATATATGAGGAAAAGTTCAGTACAGAAGAGCAGAGATGAGGAACAAGTTCTCCTCTGACCCTTCTAGTTTTATTTTCAGAAGTAACCTATGTTCATAAAGTATTGTGTAACTATCCAGAAATAGTCTCTGGATATGTATGCATGCACCCAAAAATATATTACCTTTTTTATACAAATGAGAACTAAATGATGTGCTGCAATTAGATTTTTTTTACTTAATATATCTTTAAAATCTCTCTAAAATTAAGTCTCATCTTTTAGATTTCACTTGTTTGGGGTGCAACAATTATTACATTATTTGCAGCCTTCCTGCCATTATTTGACACTTACAGGCATGTGTGTATCTTTCCTTCCTTATGAGAATTTTTTTTTTCCTTATGAGAATTTATCTATGAGATACTTTCTTAGAAGCTATACACTTAGCTGTTGCAAAATTGTTCTCTAGCAATGCTAAACCTGTCTTCTGTCCCGTAGGCAGGATATGAGAAGGCATTCTATATGGCCTGCCTCTTCACAATATGACCATTGATGTTATTAAAACCCTCAATTTGTAACATTTAGTCAAACCTATTGTCTGGCTTGGAAGTTGGGGGAGTATTTCACAATTGAAATTTTTCTAAAGCACTGTAGACTTGTAGGTTGGCATACCCTCTACACTGGATCTGAACTTTCTTGAAGCAGTCTGGACCATTCAAGATCCTGTCTAAACTGTTGTTGTGAGGATTGGTAATATAAAGCAACAAATAAGAGGGTCCTAACTCAAAAGTTTCTTTCTTACTACCATCCTCGTAGAAAAACTGAACAAAAAGTAAATTAACAATAGATAGGAGTCTTGGGGGGCTATTAATATATTTCATATGAAAGATAAGAAGAACCTGAACCCAGTCTTCCACAATAGGAATAGAAAGATTTAAAGAGATAGTGTTAACAGGTTTGGGTGTTGAGGACGTTTTTCCTTGAAAGTATACTTAAGGACTAAAAAACTCTTGAAATAAAAGGCAATTTTGCATAAATGTTTAATTTCTTGCTATACTTTTTAGCCATCAAAGTAGTTTGTTTTATAAATCTTTTTCCCAATCTTTTAAAAAACACTATCCAAAAATATGTTTGTCTCAGGAAAATAAGTTTTTCTTTCATGGCTGACTTATACTTTAATTACACACTAATTTTTATACAGTAGCCCTCTCATCTCTGTTTATTACCTGTTAATTCCAAGGAATTTTAGTAATCTGGTTGGATAAGCTGGACTTAGGTAAAAACTGGAAAACTATATATCTCACAACTATTTCTTTGTGCTTTTAAACATGTGATAGTAGGGCAGCCCTGATGGCTCAATGGTTTAGCACTGCCTTCAGCCCAGGGCCTGATCCTGGAGACTCGGGATCAAGTCCCACGTCGGGCTCTCTGCATGGAGCCTGCTTCTCCCTCTGCCTGTGTCTCTGCCTCTCTCTCTCTCTCTCTTTCTCTCTCTCTGTCTTTCTGTGTCTCTCATGAATAAATAAATAAAATCTTAAAAAAAAAATGTGATAGTAGATTGCAAAAGCCTTTTCCTTACACTGAATTTATGTTGTGGGTAAACAGTATAAACAGGAGCATCAAAAAATAGAAAATTAAATTTTTTCTTAATATTTCAATTTCCTATACTGTAAAAATAGTCTCTACCTTGACACCTCTATCCTGATTTTAAAAATAAAAATAGAAATTCTGACTTTTCATGAGAACATACATAAGTGTTTTCTACAATCTTCACATCAAAAAGTTCTTGTGATTTCCCGTGGTGAACATACTTTTTTTCCTTTGAACTATTTTGCGGTTGAATAATAAAGATTGTATATTTTAAATCTTGAAGGACTTTACTTTTTACAATCAAGTTTTTAGATTTAATGTCTTCTCTTGTCTTTAGATTTTATTTTCTTCTCTTTTTTCTTAGTTCTTCTCTCTATGCTCAGCTACACCAGCCTGATTCTAATAGGCTCTTGTGCTGTTGGTCTTTAATGCCAATATATTTAATGTGTTTAGCTATAGGACATCTCGGTCCTTTTGAAAGTAAGATAATGCATATGCACATACACACCTACGTACATGCTTAAATATACTTATGACTGTAAAGATAAACTATTCTTTATTATCCAAATAAATACTATTTTAAAGTGATGTGGCAGTAAGATTAGGTAATCACTAAATTCTCACAGATCAGGTGTCAGGGAATTCTAAGGACGTGATCCCATTAATTTTCTTAGCATCAATATCCTTGCCTATAATCTATTCTACAAGTTTTCTGTACCTTCCATAGGCACATTTAGCAGATCCCTCCTATGTACTCCCATAGCACTGTACACATCTCTTACCAAGTCTTAATGTAACATAGTTGTTTATTTACAAGTCTATCTCTCATTAGAATTCCTTTAGGGATAGGACCATGTCTTCTTCACATTTGGATCCTTAGTATATATCACAGTACCTGCCACATATTCAGCATTCAGTTAATGCTTATCGAACATGTCTTCATTCAATAAGTCGTTTTTACACTGAGGTACCCAGGAGTGAATGTTGAATGAGAAAATTACCACAGATATCCTTTAAAAAAGCATACTGCATATTGAATTTTAAAAATGGTTTTTATAAATTGATTTACACACAGCCTGTCAGTAATGCATCGACTTGCACACATCATTAACTTGGATAATTCAGAGTCATTATAATTAAGCACATTGGGTTCAAATTTATTAAGAAATGTTGAGACATATGAAAAGGCATAAAGAGTATTATGATAAACATTCATGCACCCACCATTCAGTTGAAGGAATAAAAGAATACCAGTACTCACTATGTACCTATTCCCAATCTCAACTCTTTCATCTCCACCCTGGATCTGATGATATCATTCCAGTGCATTTCCTTACACTTTTATTACCTATGTTTGTACTCCTGAACAAATATATACTGTTGTCCTTTTTTTTTTTTTTTTAAGATTTTATGTATTTATTCATGAGAGGCACAGAAAGAGAGAGAGGCAGAGACATAGGCAGAGGGAGAAGCAGGCTCCATGCAGGGAACCTGATGTGGGATTCTGTCCAGGCATTCCAGGATCACGCCCTGAGCCAAAAGCAGATGCTCAACAGCTGAGCCACTCAGGCATCCCAATATGTACTGTTGTATTGCATATTTTCAAACTATTACAGAGATAGCATCATACTGTGTGTATCATTTGTACCTTTTCCCCTCAACAGGCATGTTGTTAGATTCTTCCATGTTGATAACTCAATTTCTCCTTCATTTTCATGGCTCTGTTCCACTAAATGAATTAACTATTTAATAATTTTCATGTTGATGGACATGTTAGATATATTCAGTGGATAAAGCCAGCAAGATGCTTTGAAAAGTTTTTGCAAAGCCAACTAATGGTGTGGATTAGGGAATTCAGACTATTGAAGGAAGAGATTCTACATCTGTTTTTAGGCTGTTTACAGTTTTGGTCTAATGTTTGGGATCTAACAATAAATGTATTACTTGGATTTCTATTTGTTGAATTATCTTGATTATTTTCCATGAATGACCTTGCTAAAGAAAATTTGAAGCATCTTACAGTTAATCAGAAGACACTTAAACCAGAATAAGGACAAGTACCATGTTATTTCAGAAAACCTACCCTAGGATCTTGTAACATCTACATCTAAAGTTACATAGACCTTCTTCCACCCAAGATTACTATTGCCCATCAGCAATATTACCACTACACATCCATGAAAATAATGTTACCTTTTGGAAGTTGAAAACTAATTTTGACCTCAATTAAGAAAGATAAATTGTCAGATTACATAGCAAACTGACTTTCATCTTAAATTTTGAAAATACTACCTTTGTATAGTAATAGGGCAATAAATCTTTAAACTTCAAAATATTGATCTTTTAAAACAAGATGTATAGACAGTGTGGAATGGCAGAATGATAAGATATTTAGCCAACTAAAAGCAAAATCAGGAGTTCTGACGTTTAAAATTTTTTGACAAAAATCAGTGATTTTAAAAGCCAGCTCAACTTGTTTGTGTCAATGAGGGAGGTCGTCTGAAATGCAACTGCTCAGTCTCTTTATCAGTGTTTGGACAAATTACTAAAAATATCTAGCCTTCTGAAGGCTTTACCGTATTTATAAGTTGTAGTTATTGGCCTCCACCCAGATTCAGATGTTAGAGATTAGCCTAAAAGCTGAGTCCTGATTGAAACAGATTTAGGTAGATTCAGCACTGAGCCTTTCCAATTCACATTGCTGTAATTTATTAGGTTTCATTGAATGAGCCACATGAGGATGCTGTAATAAAAACTTTTGATAAGAGGTCCCTAGAGTCTAGGTGTATGCTTCAGCTATCGTGTTTCTCAGTCCATAGATGTACTCACATAAGTTAAAAAAATATATATGCCGACCTCAAGTCAGACTTAGAACTGGTATTCCTGAATAAGACTGTCTCATCAGGAAATTGCGTGGCCTGTGGCCTAAGGAGGTATTATTTTTCTAATAAGTTCTTTGTTTTCATGAAAAGACCCTTTGATTCTCAGAATGTATTTGTTTCAAGGTAATTCAGTTTAAATTCACTCATGCTCAGAAGTCTCCTGACAAGCTTTCCTTAAAGTTTGCAGTGTATGTTTTATAGGCAACTTACACCTGATGAATTTTGAAGAATCATTCATTCATTTGACATCAGTTTTAATAATCAGAGCTTGGTTTCCAAAGCTTAAATAATTCTGTCATATGGAATCTAATATTAATAGCATTAATATTTTCAAAAACAGTAGTAACCTTTTTAGCAACAGATCTTTCTTAATACTATTAAGGGACAAATACATAGCTGTCAATTTTGGGTGAAGGCATTCAGCTTCAAAAGAATTTTCCTGTTTATAAGCTTTCTTGCAGTTTAGATATGCTGCCATCAGGTGGTAGTAATATGTCATATCCATGTGGCTCCACAGATGACAGGTTGCTTAAGGTCACTAGTTTATCCCACAAAGATTTACAATCATGAATCCCCAGAGTTTTATATGAAAATAAAAATAACACCATATCCATTTATTATCAGAACTAAGGATACTTTGGGTATAATTTTTGAAACAAATATGTATCAGAAGATTCAATTGGGCAGTTTTTTCCTGTTTATTTATTTATTTATTTGTTTGTTTTTTGGTAAATGATTATTATATGCCCTCTAAAAACCTGGAAAGTTATAGAAAAGTAAAATTTGAAACATCATATTTCATTTACTTACCCAAAGATTATTTCTATTAACCTTTTGCTTCTTTCTTTGCAGTCTTTTTTTTTTTTTTTTTTATGCAGTGTTTAGTATGTTTTTGTTTTTGTTTTTTAAAGTGGAGTTCTATAGCAAGAAAAGATACTTGGCTATAATAACAGTGTGTATACAGCATCTATCTTTTACAGTTTTTGAAATTACGATGTTTTTGTAACTGTGACATTTTATACTTCACTGATTGAAGTTTTCCATAATTTATATAGCCATTTACCTATTAGTAGGCTGTGTTTATGATCATCAGTCATCAAGAGTATTTTTTTAAGAGTATTTTTTATCTGCCTTCTACTGCCTATAAAAAAGACCGTTATTTTGTTGTATCCATGCTCGATTTTTGTTTTAATACAAAATGATCTCAGAGTAGCTAGATATCTTATATTTTCTCCTTTGTATTTGAAAGGAAACTGCTGGGAAATCTGAGCATTCCATTTTCAATTATGAATGAAAGTATGTAGTCTGTTACTGTTTTCATATCATAAGAATGTTTTATAATATTGTAAATTGTGTGCACCTAGCACATATAAACTTTCAGGACATGTAATATTATGAGATGGAACCATTACCTATTTCCTACCAAAATAATTCTTTCTTTTCTTTTTTTAGTATAGAACATTGCATTAAAGAAATACAGTCTGAAGTTAACAAACAGTGTCCAGATGTGCAGCTGAGAACAACAACTGACTGTTTTGAACTGCTAGATAATTATAATCCAACCAAGTCACCATCCATTCCCCATGGAGATTTGATAAAATTCCTCAAAACACTGGTAAAAAAAAATAATAATAATTTTTTGTTTTATACTGAAGTGGCATGGTGAACAGGAATACAGTTCATTCAGTTTCTATATGTAAATATATATTTTAGTGAGCATGTTAACCTGCCATATCTAGGGGTTGTTCTTTTGCTTTGTTTCTATATCCCCAGTGGAATCCAGTAAGCTATTGTTTTTACCTTTTACAATGAGTTGTATCAATAAAATGTAGCTTTATAGAAATGGAGATTAAAATTTATAATTCCAGAATGTGTTGATTGGTGTGTACCACACACACTGTCTACCAGAAAAGTTCATATTTATTATATTTTCTGTCCCTCACAACTACTCTTTTTCTCTGCGCTTATTGTTAGGCATAATAAGATCACCATTGATTGTATCTTTTAAGTATCCTTGTCTATCATTCCCTGCAGGCATACCCCGTTTTCTTTCAATCAAGGCAGTAATTTCTACAAGACTACTCTTAATTGATGGAAAATTATTACATGGGTCATTCTTTGATACTGCCCACCCTCTATGTGAGGAATGTGTTTGTAGCCTTCAGTGAAAACACTTCCTTTATTACACCTGCAGGTACTAGGGGTAGCTAGCTTGCAACAACAGTTTCCCAGAAAAATGGCACAATTGTTAGAAAGCAGTAGGTCTGTAGCTATGGTTTTAATTTAATTTAGGGGGGAAAAGGCACTATTTTTGTCTAAACATCAAACATTGACTAAGGCAGATGTGGAAAATATCTTGAGGTTGTAGATGGCTGAGGATGACAGAATCAGATGGAAAGTTCTTGGCTATCGTTATTATTGCAGATGTCTCTTTAATGTTTGCAGAGTAATAAAAGGAAGAGAAAGGAAGACTGTGCGCCCTGAAGCCTTATTCTTTTAAGAAAATCCTCTCACCCATTATCTCTTGAAGGTGCAGCCCTGAAGAATAAATATGGATATAGTTATTCCTTTAATTTCTATTAAGAGCCATGTGTATTGAATTTCATTAATATTGATGTAATAATGCTTTCTCACTTAATTAAAAGCAAAGGCTTTTAATTATCTTTTAATCTGTCACACATAAGTCATTCTCTATTCACTGCAGGGCAAAGGCCGTTTTAGTTTTGCTCAAATTCATTAGACTGATAGGGTTGTTCCAGGCCTAGGTTTTCTTACATAATTGATCGTGTTATTTTGAGGAAAGAACCACATTATTAAAACAGATTCAGATTAAAACAACCTTATTATCAAGTTTTTACATGCTAAAAGTGTCAATCTTGACAGCCATTTTTTATAGCTCTTTTTTTAATAGAAAAATTTTTATTTATTAATTATCTAAGTACTTAAATAAGAAACAGAGGTCCTCATTATTGCAGTTACACCAAAATTATTCTTAAATTTAAGTAGTCATACGAAACATGTGTCTTAAACCTCTCATAAACTATTATTCTCTAAATGTTGCTTGATCAAAAATTTATAGTTTTAGACTGATTAAAAGAAACCTAAGATAGAGACACTAATATGACTTGGTTGTTTCTTAGAATTTACCATAATGCTCTTGTTCTGAACTCTATCCAAGGACATTTCTTTTCTAGAAGTATCAACAGAGCTAAATAGAGGGTAAAGTGGGATGAGAGAGGGAAAGAGAAACTTCAGAAAGATCAGTGCACTCTGCGGCTCTCTGGAGTCTAGTAGAAAGAACATAGATGAGAAGAATGAAGCCAGGGATTCATTCTGTTTTGTGCTTTATTGTACGTGACATTTGGAAGGTAACTTAAACGTGTTGCACGTTAGTGTCCTTATCTGTAAATTGGGTTTTTAAATATCTATGTCACAGAGTTTTTATTATGAATAAGCCAGAGACTTGATAGGAAAGTGCTTTTTATATAATAAAATACTATAGAGATATTGGATATTCATTATAGATAGAACATTAAATTGGACACAACAATGCTTAGAATTGCTTTAGAGTAAATTTCTGAAATTTGCCTAGTTCATAATTCTGAAACACAGATAATACCTCTGCTATCTTTGTCAATAAGAAATTTCAAAGCCATCATGATTTTATGCCACTTGAATTTTGCTTCCAGTTTTCTTACAATCAGCTTGTTGCTACTCAGAGAATATGAACTAATTTCAGTATTAGCTGAAAGAGATAATTAGGAAAAGTCAGCATATAAGGAGAATGTGTGCATGTAATACAAACTCCAAAAAGAAAGTAACTTTCTGTCCCTTTACTATTCGTAATTATACCTACCATTGTTTTATGTCAGCACGGAAAGAATAAAGGAATAATTTTATATCATCTTTTGGGGAATGATTCTTAGAGTATTTTTTTCCCATATTGAGTTAGTGATCTTTTTGGAGAGAGCTGAAATATTCTCAGATTAATTTCCAAAGTAAAATCTTTCTTAACATGACTCTCAAAAAGGAACTTAAATGAAAGTTCAACTCTTTTAATGTATTAAATTTTAGTTCTCAGGATGGCAGCTATTAGTAACCTCCAGGCACATACTATATTTAAAGGTCTCTATTTTGTATGTTTATTTGGGATTTTATAAGAATAGATGTACTCATTCAGGCATGAAAATTTTCTGCCAGGAATTACTTAAGGGCATGATCTTGAATTTATTTTGTCTGAGGAATACATTTCAATCGATGTTTGGTACATGTTTTTATTTAGAAATTTTTAAGCTGCAGCTCAGGTTATATTGGAGATGGATAACAATGAGGCCTGAAAACTGTATTATGTTTGGAAAGCTAACTGAAAATATAGATCATCACCTGGGTTTACAAAATTTAACAGATCATAAAGCTAACCTTCTAAAATATCTGAATCGATTACATTCCAAATGCAAATAAAAAACAAACTAAAACAAAACTTGAAGAGCATTGGAGTATTGATTCTAAATTGAAATGAATTATTTTGAAGTTGTATGACTGTACAAGTATGACTGTAGAAGTCAGTTTTCCTATTACTCTTATAGTGACTCTCATTTCTAATGTTATAATTTACTTTTATTAGCAAGATTTGTTGAAGAATGAACTAAATCAAGAAGAAATGATACTGGATTTACTTTGGGACCTCTCCAGCCACAGCAGCAGTTCGTTCCCATCAATGCTAAGTGGAGCATCTTTCCATTTCCTCTCTAGGACTTCTCTTCATTCGGTTGAAGATTATTCTTCTATGGATGTAAAGTCCATATGGGATAATATAAGACTGCATCTTCGACGCTTCTTAGTGAGCAAATTACAAAGCCATAATGAAATAAGCAATTCACAGCACAAGATTTGGTTGAAAAATCAGTGCATACAACAACTCTTGTTTCTTTATCCAGAATCAGAAGTTATAGTCAAATACCAAAGCATACAGAAAAAACTGTTGGCTAAACTTCTGCAGAACTGTTTTCCTTCTTACAGCAGAGAATCAAATTTAGACATAATGGTTCATGGATACCAAAGTACAATGCATAAGTTATACTCAATGATAAAAGAGGATTTTAACACACTACGTGAAATTTTAGCTCCATCCTCAACAGTGAAATTCATTAAAGAAACTTACCTGGATACTGTTACAGAGGAAACGGCAAAATTTCTTGAAAATTTTTGTGAGCTGCAGTTCCAAGAAAGTGCTGTCCGTGTGATTAAAACAAGCAAGAGCTCCAGCAGGCATAGAGGAGCAGTGCATGCTTTGGGTTAGTGAGTTTTTAAATTCATTTGGTTTAATATGAGCCTTTTGATATCTTTAATTCTCTAACTTTTTTTATTTGGTTAAACTTAATTGCAAATTTGAAACTAAATCAGAAAATAAACATTATGAAATTTTGTAGTGCACATTTCTCTTACGCATTTCTTTTTCTGTAAGTACAGTAATAGAAGTGCCTTTTTTCCTGTTATTTGAATTATTAAAGATATTGAAAAATGTAAGCCAAAAACATTGCCAATAAGAGTTTTGGTTTTTTGATTGCATAAATTACTGAATGAAATTGTGTGTATATATAAATACATATATAAAATATACATACACACAATATTAACATATACGTAACAGAAAAATATAATTTTTAATTAGTTGTAACTTCCAAAGCTGAAACATTAGAAAAGAATTGTTAAAAATGTGTTGAAATTTTCATGAACTAAAATTGGAGGTTGAGAATTGTATTCTTTTAGTCAGCCAGTTCTAATAAAGAGCTATTATGAAATGGTAACTAGAAAATTCTGTATTAAAATTGGTCACAGAGGCATAACATTTTAACTATAGCTGATTTTAGAGGAACTTTTCCTCTAGTATTATTTCTGTAAGAATATACACAAAGAAAAGGTGATTTGAAAATTCCTAATTTTATTTAAAAGATAAAGGAGAAAAGAAAGAAACTATTGTGATATAATAAACTTTTCCCTGTCACCATTTTAATTTCCTACTCGTGGAGAAAAAAATCAAGATAAAAAATATTATTTTTGAAAATTATTAGTCATGCTTTTATGTAAAAACTGTGAGGTATATTTCTAAATAGACACATAAACTATATTTTTTAAGTGTGAAAGTTGTCATTTGGTGAACTCCTGTCTTTGAATTTATGATCACTTTATAAACACTTCCATAGCTCACCATAGTTTTATATACCTTCCTTAATAAAATGCCAGAATACCAAAATACTGTGATATATGAATTTTCAAATAGTATAATATTTTCTCTTATATTTTTTGTTTTCCTCTGGAAGCTGTATCACATGACAGAACAGACATGCATCAGCCAAGTTTAAGTAATGGTAGATAATTTAGAAACATTACAGTTTTACTCAAAGCAAATGGATTTTCATTTTAATTGTTACATAACTTTTAAATGAATTTTGTGAGTGTACTTATTTTCTAAAAAATTTTATATTCTCTAAAAGAATTCCTGCTTACTTGTAAAGTATTTCAACATGAAAGTTTTATATATGCTAAATATAGTTTATAACAGAAGAAAAGATCCATATGGTTGAAAATATGTGTAAGTTGCTATGGAGTCTTTAGGGCTGATATTGAGGTGTTTTCTCATTCGTGAGAGAAAACTATGTGTGTAGGCTTTAACACCAGGATTTGAAACATTTTCTACAAGTCTAGGTGCACTGATCTTTCTCAAGCTCATTTATCTAAACGTTGGTATGAATCACTTGTTAAATGAATGCTTTCCATATGCCAGGCACTGTGCCATATACATTCTTTTCCTTATTGCCCTAATTTCATAAACAAAGAAAGAAGCTTAGAAACATTAACTTGCCCTGGGTCGTGTTGTACAGAGTCAGGATTCATACATAGGTCTTTATGTCTCCAAGACCAATGAATTTAACCATCATGCTTTTGGACCTTTTGTCGCTTGCAAAAGAAATTTCAAACAGCACTTTCAGGTGAGCTACCAGAAAATCAATTCACTTTGGCTCCATTGAGCACCTACCATAGGCAAGGCATGTAACAGCTACTGCATTGAAGGTTCAAAGCTAGACACAGTAAGGGAAAGAAAACTAAATGAGTAGCTGCTGCTAATGTTTTTAAGAACTGCTAAACTAACTTTTAATGGACCAACTGTATTTTCCACTAATATTTGACTAAGTGACCAAATTTTATTTATTAAGGAAATGGAATTTGAGATTAGTGAAATAATAAAATAGTATTAATACAGTTTTAATTTATATTCCTATTAGAATAAAATCTACATTGACTTGAATGGGTTGTGTGTGTGTGTGTGTGTGTGTGTGTGTGTATTTTTTTAATGCTCACCAAGTTTTCAATATTTTGCCTGAAACTATAGAAAAGATTTTCATTAGGTAACAATAGCTCACATTTATTACACTAAATGTTAATGTGCATTATCTCACTTAATCCTTCTAACCATCCAACAAGGTAGGTGCCATTATATGTTATCTCTATTATACAGTGAGGAAACTAAGGCACAGAGATAGTAATTTGGTCAAGGTTACGGAGTGAAGCCAGGATTCAAACTTAATTTTGTCTAACTGCAGATCCTCTACTCTATCGCTGTGCTCTACTGCCTAACGGAATAGGATATAAATAGCTCATTCTATTAAAAACACTGCTCTGAATCCTCTATATTATTAACTCTAGTGTAGTCATTGTTTTACTTTTCTTTTTTTAAGGTTTTATTATTTATTTGAGAGAGAAAGAGCACAAGCAGGAGGAGGGGCAGAGGAAGAGAGAGGAAATAGATTCCCTGCTGTCAGGGAGCTCAACGTGGGGCCTAATCCCAAGACCCTGAGATCATGACCTAAGCCAAGGCAGCCACGTAACCATAACCGACTTAGCCATTCAAGCACCCCCATTGTTTTACTTTTTTTCAAAACTACCCCACCCTCTTCCCATCTGATGACTATATAACACCAACTTGAGAGTTCTGCTTATAATTCTTGTTTTGTAATCTGCTGATGTATCTTTGGCAGTGTATGTGTACTAGTCTTTTTTCTTCCAGTTTTATTGAGCTATAACTGACATATAACAATGTAAATTTAAAATACAACATGGGGGATCCCTGGGTGGCTCAGCGGTTTAGCGCCTGCCTTCAGCCCAGGGCCTGATACTGGAGTCCCGG
The DNA here is from genome assembly GCF_048164855.1 of Canis lupus baileyi. Classification (NCBI taxonomy): domain Eukaryota; kingdom Metazoa; phylum Chordata; class Mammalia; order Carnivora; family Canidae; genus Canis; species Canis lupus. The sequence continues at coordinate 16,035,574 of NC_132839.1, forward strand.
GATCGAGTCCCATGTTGGCCTCCCTGCATGAAGTCTGCTTCTCCCTCTGCCTATGTCTCTGCCTCTCTCTCTGTGTCTCTCATGAGGAAATAAATAAAATCTTTAAAAATAAATAGAAAAATAAATAAAATATACAACGTGTTGATTGGATATACATATATTTTTATAAAATTACCACCACAGCATTAGCTAATATCTTCATCATGTCACATAATTATCATTACTTTCCTATGATGAACATTTAAGATTTACTCTTAACAACTTTCAAGTGTAAAATACATTATTGTTAAGTATATTCACAATACCGTACACTGGAGCCTTAGAAATGATTAATTTAACTAGAAATTAGTACCATTTGATCAATATCTTTTCATTTCCCCCTTTCCCTGTCCCTGGTAACTACCATAATATTTTGTTTCTTTGAATTTTTCTTTTTTCTTTTTTTAGATTTCTCACATAAGTGTCATTGTATAGTATTTGTCTTTTCTCTCTCTGACTTATTTCACTTAGCATTATGCCTTCAAGGTCCATCCATGTTGTTGCAAATTGCAGGATCTCCTTCTTTCTTGTGGCTGAATAATATTCCATCACATCCTCTTTATCTATTATCCATAGATGGACACCTTGGGTTGTTTCCATATCTTGATTATTGTGATTATGCAGTAAACATGGGAGCATAGGGATCCCTGGGTGGCACGGGTTCCCTGGGTGGTGCAGCGGTTTAGCGCCTGCCTTTGGCCCAGGGCGTGATCCTGGAGACCCGGGATCGAATCCCACGTCAGGCTCCCGGTGCATGGAGCCTGCTTCTCCCTCTGCCTATGTCTCTGCCTCTCTCTCTCTCTCTCTGAGTGACTATCATAAATAAATAAAAATTAAAAAAAAAAAAACATGGGAGCATAGATATCTATTCAATATCCTGTTTTCATTTCCTTTGGATATATACCCAGAAGTGAGATTGCTGATGGTAGTTATATTTTTATATTGCTTTTTAAGAACCTCCATACTATTTTTCACTTTGGTGGTACCAATTTACATTCCTATCAGCAGTGCTCACGGGTCCCCTTTTCTTCCTTTTCTCATCAATAATTGTTATGTCTTTTTTTTTTTTTTTTTTTTTATGATAACCAGGACCTTAGTTGGTAGGTGGTATCTCATTGCACTTTTGATCTGAATTTTCTGTTGATTAGCAATGTTTGCCATCTTTTCAATTAGGTATTGGCCATTTGTATATCTTCTTTGGAAAAATGGCTATTTAAGTCTGCTAGACATTTAAAAAAATTTTTTTTTATTGGAGAGCATGCATGCATGGGTGGGAAGAGAGACAGGGGGACAGAGGGAGTGAGAATCACAAGTGGACTCTGGCCTGAGCTTGGGCTCAATTCCACAAGCCTGAGATCACAACCTGAGCCAAAATCAAGAGTCCGATGCCTAACCAATTATGCCACCTACTTGCCCCATGCTGGCCATTTTTAGATTTTGTTGTTGTTAGTGAGTTGTATGAGTTCTTTATATATTTTGGATACTAATTCACTATTTGATACATGCTTTGCAAATATTTTCTCTCTGCTGTAGATTGCCTTTCATTTTGTTGATTATTTCTTGTGCTCTGGAGAAGCTTTATAGTTGAGTGTAGTCCCATGTAATTTTTGCTTTAGTTGCTTGTGCTTCTGTTATCACATCCAGAAAATCATTGCCAAGACCAATGTCAATGCTTTCTTCTAGGAGAAAGTTTACAGTTTCAGAGCTTAAATTTAAGTCTTTAATCCACACTGAGTTAATTTTTATGAGTGTAGTAAGATAGGTCCAGTTTCATTCTCCTGCATGTGACTATCTAGTTTACCCAGCAGCATTTGTTTAATCTTTTCCCCATTGAGTATTTTTGGTTCCCTTATCAAATAGTAGTTGACCATATACATGAGGGTTTATTTCTGAGTTCTGTATTCTGTTCTTTGGTCTAATGTCTGTTTTTGTGCCAGTACCACACTGTTTTGATTTATAGGCTCACAGTATAGCTTGAAATCAGGAAGTATATGTCCAGCTTTGTTGTTCTTTCTCAGCATTGCTTTGGCTATTTGAAGTTTTTGTAGTTCCATACAAATTTTAGGATTTTTCTATTTCTATGAATAATCACATTGAAATTTATTTTTTTAAGTAATATCTACACCCATTATGGGGCTGAAACTCATAACCCCAAGATCAAGGTTTGCACATTCCATTGGTTGAGCAGCTAGATACCCCTGCATTGAAATTCTCAGAGATTACATTGAATCTACAGATGGCTTTGGGTAGTTTGGATTTTTAAGTTTTAATTCTTTCAATCCATGAACATCCAGTATTTTTCCATTTATTTATATCTTCTTCAATTTCTTTCTTCAAAGTCTTATAGTTTTCAGTATACAGATCTTTAACTCTCTTGGTTTATATATTGCTCAATAGTTTATTGTTTTTGGTGCTGCTATGAATGGGTTTTTCTTTCTTTTTTCCTATATATATATTTTTTAAATTTTATTTATTCATGAGAGACAGAGAAAGAGAGAGAGAGAGAGAGGCAAACATAGGCAGAGGGAGAAGCAGATTCCCTGTGGGGACCCCAGTATGGGACTCGAGCCCTGGACCCAGGATCACGACCTGAGCCGAAGGCAGACACTTAACCACTGAGCCACCAGGTGCCCCTTCCTATATTTCATTGTTAGTGTATAGAAATGTAGGTGCTTTCTATATGTTGATTTTATATACTGAAGCTACTGAGTTCATTGATTAAGTCTAACAATTTTTGGTGGAGTCTTTATAATTTTCTGTATAAGATTGTATCATCTTCAAAGACAATTTCATTCTCTCTCTTTTTTTTTCCTGATTTGAATGCCTTTTATTTCTTTTCCTTTGCCTGATTGTCCTGACTAGGACTTCTAGTATTATATTGATAAGAGTGGTGAGAATGGGCATCCTTGCCTTATTGCTGATCTTAGAAGAAAATCTTTCAACCTTTTACCTTTAAGTATGATGAGAGCTGTGGGCTTGTCACATAGGATCTTTTCTATGTTGAACCATGGCCCCTCTATACCAAATTCACTGAGAGTTTTTATCATGAAAAGATGTCATATTTTGCCAAATTCTTTTTCTATAAAGATGATCATATGATTTTAATCTTTTATTAACATGGTGTATCACATTGATTGCATATGTTAAACCACCCTTGCATCCTACAGATAAATCCCACTTGATCGTTCTGTATGATCCTTTTAATGTGGTGTTAAATTCGGTTTGCTAATATTTTGTTTAGAATTTTTGCATTTATATTTACCAGGAATACTGGCCTGTACTTTTATTTTTATGTAGTGTCCTTACCTGGCTTTCCTATCTGTGTAATGCCTAGCTTTGTTAGTTGTGCTTGGGAGTACTCCTCCTCTTTAGTTTTTAATAAACTAATTAATCAACTGATGTCCCATCTTGATAAACTAAGACAGTTTGGACCTATTGAATCCTTAATTGCCTTTGATTTTTCTAGGTAGATTGAGGATTTTTTTAAATCTATAAATAAACCTGTGTATATTTATATCAATATTTGTAATATAGAAAAATATAGAGAGATAACATTACTTGAGTATCAAAAATAATTACAACTTTTTATTATGTATAAGGTTTTACATACGTGAATTCATTTAATCTTTGAACAACCCTTATTATTCATATTGTAAATGTGAGAAAACGGAGACTTATAAAGGTACATATTTTCCAAGGCGCACATAATTATTTTCTAATAATCCACAGAAAGGGAATTTCATTGTTTGCAGTTATTTGGTATATTATTTTGATATGCTACTAAATTCCATGGTAAAGACTGCAAGGCACTGTGATAATTAGCATAAAAATAATTTACCAGGCACTTTCATATTTTCTTTTTGATTTTAACATTCCTGTGTTCTATGCTCAAAAGTTTTGCTTTTCTTTTTTAATTAATAGTGATTCATAACTGACTCATGATTTGCTTGTGCTTATTAACTCAGAAAGTGACTAGAGGCAATTTTTATGCTATTTTATTTGATTTCGCCAGCTGGTCTTTCTGGTGGTGTGGTGGTCACCTGAGCACTCCATAGTGAGTTCCACCTGCAACCATGCAGCTGGGTATTTATTGATTGATTCAAGCTCTCCAGTGCATGTATTTAAACTGTGGTGACAATCTAACCACTTCCCAAGGAGAAAGTAACAGGCAGATACTAAATTTATTTTATGTAAATTAATCTGTTGATTTGAATTCCACATCTTGGCATTGTATGGTAACCTTTTTTTCTCTTTGATATTCATATGATTTTGTAATTTTAATATCTTTGAACCTTGTGTTATTTTAGCATTAGAATACATTTAGAAGTACATAGCTTGTTTGTAGTTTGTTTTGCAATTTGTAGAAAATGATGAAATAATATTAATATAAATAGTATAGAATCTTTGTGATTGGTGATCTGTCCTAGAAAAGAACCATATTATTTATGCAGATACTTTTACAAAGTTTCAAGAGTGATTTAGGAACCAGGATTTCCTCAATAATTCTGATTTTGTTCTTCTGTGTTCTCATAGTTCCTCTCATAATTTTTGGAGAAATTATAAATTATTTTATAACAGTTTATGCTACAATACAGTGTTTTTTCATTTTATTTATAAGGCTTTAAATTTTTATTTAAAGTCAAAGTAAACAACTTTCATAAAGCTAGAAATTTACCTTTAGTATTTTGATTATAACCTAACAGCTCATTATCTGGGAAGTCAGGTCCATATTTACTCATGGACAGGTGTCATCCACATTTCAAAATAGTGCCCTTATATTGAAACATTTTTTATATCTACATTTAGAGTGGTTAATTGATCAAATTTGTTTTGTTTTTTAAAATTGTATTTTTTTCGGATTTATGGAAAGTTATTGCCATTTTTCTCAATGTTTGAAAAAGAGAGGATTTGTTTATATGTAGTAAATTTCAGGTTTATCAGTCCTCTATTTTATTAGGAAATGATGCAATTAGGAGATTTTATTCATAGGATAAACTTCCTGGTTCCTGTACGTCTTACTCCGAATTTTTTTGGGGGGGGGGTTATTGTTAGCTTGAAAAAGAAAGACTTCAGAGAATGATACATGCCTTTGAATGTTTGGATGGTTTCTAAAGATCTACAGTGGGTATGAAGTTGAAACTAAACCGGCATCTAAAGCCCCTTCGCATTCACAGTCCCTTTCTATTTTGTTTAAGGAAGATAGAGAGTGGGGAAAACAGAATCCTTCAAGGGCTGAAAAGATCCTTCAGAGTAAAGACCTTGAAACAAAAATAAAGGTAGAATTCTTGACTAGAGAGGCTCAGATAACAATTGGAAAGTAGGCCAGTCTTAAAGTCACCCCAGGTTCTCTCCTGCTCCTCTAGTAGCTCTATTTGAGTGATGAAGATCACTCGGGAAAGATTAAGTATCTTGAGGTTAACATGCAAAATATGTACAAAAAGCATTTGTATGAGTATTGTTACAGATTCCAAGCCTCTTTAAAGGACACCACATCTTTTCACCCTGTCATGTGCTCCTGAGACAGAAGTGAAGAGCTTTGTTAAATCTCTGATGACAATTATGCTTTATAATCCCACACTAGTAGAAGCTGAAATTTCAAATAATACAAAATAGTAATGAGGGAAAAGAATTCATAAAAGAAAGTAATGCCTTTATTCAGTTATTACAAATTCCTTTAATAATGTAGCTTCAGGTTCTGTAGCATTGTTAAATTCTAAAAAATGATAGTGTTGCTCAGTTTTTTTTCTCCTCTGCTTTATCATAATTGCCATTTTTTAATGAAATACTGGTGCATTCCTTATTAACAATAAACTTGGCTCTCAGAAGGTGAAAAGCGCAGTTACTGGGAGTCAAGGGTGCTGGTTCTGCATCTCCTACCACCTTGTTTTGTGACCTTAGGTAAGTCATTTAACCCCCTCAGATTATTGTAATAGATAAAATTTGAGGGTTATATTTGATGATATCTAAGCTCTACACTTTCTCTGACTGTCGTGGAAATCATTCCAGATTTTATACCTACAATTTGTCTTTGGAATCTGCCACATTTATATTCTCCGCTGACAATACAGATGTGTTAACTGGCTAAGGATATGGTTTTGTTCTCCACAGAATCAAATGCAGAAACCTCTTTTAGATCTTTATCTGCATGATTTTTCTTCCCCAAGTGAAACTTGAAAATAACAGAAAAACTGCCCACCTGTGGTTGCTTTTTTTTTTTTTTTTTGGTCTGGATGGAATGATGAAGAAGGGAGTAGGTGAATAAGCAAAAACTCGAAGTAGAGTCTCTTCTTTCAGCTAACATCTGAAGCTATTTATTTATTATTTTTTGGGTTTCCCCTTTGATCCCACAACCAAGTGTTTGTTTTTGTTGTATTTTTAGTTTCTATATTTATTTATTGCAGGAGCAATTATAATCAGATAATTGAAAATTAAGATCACAGGCAAGAACTAGAAATGCAATTATTATTCTGTACTGTCGATTAAAAAGAAATCCATATGCCTTTTCTCTGGCATGTTTTTAAAGCAGACAAGGCAGGGATTTAATAATGACTTGTGTTTTATCCTGGGAAGAACCACCTCATTTCTGTGAGGCTATAGACAGTAGGCATGGACAATACTTTTCCTCTAAAAACCTCTCTGTTTCCATGCAAATTCCTGTATAAGTAAAACAAAAGCTTCAGAATTAAGCTGAGAAATCCTAGAAGAATGATCTTGTCCTAAAAGTCTGTGGGTAAAAATTTCATGAACCATATTATAATGAAACAATTACCCATGTTAAACTTTTGTAAGTAATGTTAGTATTTTTTTTCACATGTAAAGAATGTCAGAAGTGATGATTTGGGTTTTGGCATCATTGATCCTAAAGCCTTTCCTGTAGGCAGTTCTGTTATGTGGCATATTCAGTGCCTTCTTGAGGCTTCTAGAATATGCTAGAGCAGCCATGCCATCAGCAAAGAAAAGGGGGCTTGTCTTCTCCTTTTCTGAGTCAGGACACCATTGCTCTCCATTGAATTGAATTTCTTTCTGTACTTTGATCTCTACCTAGTAGAAATATACAAGGTGATCCATCAGGGTGAGGGTGAAAACTAGAACTATTCATTTTTATTTCATCCTTTGTGTATGAGGCAGAACAGGACAAATGCTTCAAGCCGTTTAAGATTGTGTTTTGTGTGTTTAAGTCATTCCCAGCTGTTCTAATTCTTGAGTTTTGATAAGTGATCCATATCACTTAGGATCTATTTTGTGGGAAATACTTCAATAAAGTATATACTTTTACAAAGGATGCTGCTCAGAACATGAATTCAACATTAATTTTCATTAGTTCAACATTAATTTTCATTAGTATTTCCCCATTGATCATTTTAATTTTTCCTTGTTACCTGTTTGCAAATACATAAAGTCAGTTATAAGTACTTTTAGTTTATCATGTACTGTGCTAAGTCCATTATATACTGGTATACCATTATACAACATCTCTGAAAAATTGATTATCTCTATTTTATAGATAGAGAAACAGAGTTTGGACAAGTTAAGTAGCTTGCCCAAAGTCCTGCTCTAGAAGTATTTCATCTGGTATTCAAGTCCATTCCCGAATCATGACTAAACTAATTCTCTCTTAACTACTTTAATTTCTGTCTTTTGCTAAGTGAATTTTCTTGTAAGATAAATAATCCTTTTACATGTAATTTGAAGAGTAATTCCTTCTCATTTTAACAACAATTCTGATTTCTGTTCTAAACTTTCTGAAATTGCAATACATGTTTTTTTTTTTTTTTTTTTTTTCTCTACGTGTAAAATTAGACAAACTTGAATTTTGGAAGGAACAAAGTAGTAGAGTACAAAGCTACAGAACTGGAATTTCTCTTTGGGAAAGATTTGGAAAGAAAAAGAAAATACCCAAGACTTTACATAATAACACATGAAAAGGAAAATAGTGATTTTTTTACTTCATGTTTTTAAAAATGTATCTAGATAAAAGGAGACTCATTTGTAGAGATCCAATTAAGCTGCTCACATTTAAGCTTTTTGCCAAAGTTAAGCTAAAAGTAACTAAGTTATAGAAATAGTCGAAACAATCATTACCAGGTTTGAGATTCTTTTTTGATTAATTAATAGTAATACTGTTAGTATTATGTTTGCAAGATGCTTCCACAGTTTTGTTTTGTTTTCTATGAGTTATCTTTGCCATTTCTCACCACTCTGAAATTAGTGCAGTATTTTCAGTTCTTGTGTTTTGGGTGAAAATGTAAATCATTTTGGCTGGTTAGCAAATCAATTCTGAGACACAAGTAAGATTAGAAGAATCTTCCCATCTTATCTCAATGCCTCATTAAGAAGATAAATGAAAAGCCTGACACTAGGAGCACCTGGGTGGCTCAGTGGTTGAACGTCTGTCTGCCTTTGGCTCAGGTGTGATCCTAGGGTCCTGAGATTGAGTCCTGCATTGGGCTCCTCATGGGGAGCCTGCTTCTCTCTCTGCCTATGTCTCTGCCTCTCTCTGTGTCTCTCATGAATAAGTAAATAAAGTCTTAAAAAAGGAGAGAAAGGAAGGGAGGGAGGAAGGAAAGAGGGGAGGAAGGAAGGCAGGCCCTCCTGACACTAGAATGTATCTTCTCTGAGAAATTGATGGTATTTTATTTCAAGTTCTTCCTACTAAAGGATTTTTATTAAAAGCTATGAGAAAAATGACCGAATGTGTAGATGTATGAGAGAAGGGTATGTGTTATGTGGTTGGGTAGATGTGTGGGATTATGCATGGGCATGCTTATCTTAATTTTCCTTAAACCATATTTTCTGCTGCATAGAGTCTATTTTCCCCATTATTCACTATTAAATGTTTTAAGACTTCTGAGTGTTTGTTCTAAAGAGAGTAGGGTAACAGAGAGGGAAAGTATATTCCATGAGAGAGAAATGGGTGTGATTTAGTTTTGGTAATTTTGCTTTCATACAGCAATAATTAGCAACTGCTAAGTTGTGCTCAATGATTGACTCCCTACCTCCTTAGAACACCGGTGTGTTTTTTCAGAGGATGGAAAGAATATTTCTCTTGCTACACCCTCTAATTATGACATTCAAATACTAAGGATGAAAGATGAAATGATTTACTCAGTTCTTACGAAGGGTTATGGGTCAGAGATTTATATGCCTTATGAACCATTCAATAACATTTTTAAAAACTGAAAAAGAAACAAAGATTAAAATACTGAGATTTTTAACACATTTTTTTAACTTGGAAAAAGGAATTACCTAATTAAAAATATAAGAAGTTGAGGGCAGCCCTGGTGGCACAGCGGTTTAGCACCACCTGCAGCCCGGGGCGTGATCCTGGAGACCCAGGATCCAGTCCTACATCTGGCTCCCTGCATGGAGCCTGCTTCTCCCTCTGTCTTTGTCTCTGCCTCTCTCTCTCTCTCTCTCTCTCTCTTCCTGTGTCTCTATGAGTAAATAAATAAAATCTTAAAAAGAATTTGAAAATAATTGAAAAAATCACTGCTAAGTTTAGAACAAAATTATTGTAAAAATGAACAAACTTATCTTGCAACTATTTTGTATTGAGCAAAGAAATTGGAGTAATATAAAAGTAATATACATGAAGTTGTGGCAAGCCAGGAATTCATATTCTATAGAAAGTGAGTTGCTAAATGACTTCGCAACCTTTCGAAAACTTTTGTAACTTCTGCTTTCCCCTGCTAAAATTATTTGTTATTCTCTATTTTGTTTTATGAACATAGTAAATGTGAGTGCTTAGTTGTGTTGTTTTATATAAAAGCATTTATGGGATTTTACATTTGTAGATGTTATGACTTAACTGAAATCTCTAAATGATTAAACAGATGATCATTTTCCAGTGAACTATTATAATGTTGAATATTGCTTAATTAACATTTTTCCTTCTCAGGTTCTCTTAAAATGTAATAGGTGACTTCCGGTTATTATACTATTAATAATCATTAGTACCCAACACATTTTTTTTCATAAATGTTCAAGAAGTAGTGTTTAATAAGCAAACATTGGTAGAATTCCTTTAAGATGTAATCATTTTAACAACTGAAAATTTCAATGGTGATTATTTTAGCATAACATTCTTTATTATGTAAATGAACTTGGAAAATGTGCATTATGATATAACATTTTCATTGTCATTATTTATACATGTATGTATGAAAATCTTTGACCAACAGTGTCACATCTGTGAAGTCAGGTGTTTGATATAAACTATCTTCTGCCTCAGGCAGTTGTTATTTAACATCTCCACCTTTTTTTTCTTTTTTTTTTTTTTAATTTAAACTCAGGAGAAATCTTTTACACCTGGGACTTAAAATTCTTTGTCTGAAATAGCATTTTCTGAGTATGGGCTGGTCTCTGAGGGATTTATACAGGAGAAACTGCTAGTAGCTTTGAGAGTTAGACCAATTAATCCCCCATTGTGGAAATGAAAACACAATCCTTAGCTTTCGGTAAAATGTTTAAGGTCCTAATGAATTTCCAGTCAGAAATTCATTTGCCACCGTCATTATTAAAATTGAATTTCTATTACTTTGTTTATACATATATTTTTAATTTGCTTCTACTGTTACCAAAGCATTCATAAGAACTTTGATGGTTGGGTATCTAAATGGAGATCTGAAATTGTTCATGTAAGGAAATGAAAAGTTATTTAAAATGAAGTACAATATTTTGCCTCAAAAGCAAAATCTTTCAGTGTTTGTTTTTGTAACTTCTTTTGAACCTTGAGTAAAAACTTGTCTATTTAGAAAATTTGTTTCCTATTTTATCATATTACTAGTTTAATCTCGTCCATAATAGAGCAGTAGAAAGTACCAAGTTAACAGATAAGTGCTAGTGAGAGATGATTCTCTTGGCTTTTCTGTATATGGGTTTTTTTTAAAGGTAATAAGATAAGTTTGTTTGTTTGTTTTAAAGATTTTATTTTTGGGGTGCCTGGTTGGCTCAGTGGGTGAGCATCTGCCTTCAGCCCAGAGGCTCAGGTCATGATCCTCGGGTCCCAGGATTGAATCCTGCATCAGGCTCCCTATAGGGAGCCTGCCTCTCCCTATGTCTGTGCTTCTCTGTGTGTTTCTCATGAAGAAATAAATAAAATCTTCCCCCAAAAAAGATTTCATTTTTTGGAGTAATCTCTATACCCAATATGGAACTTGAACTTAACAACCCATCAAGTGTTGTATGCCCTACTGACTGAGCCAGCCAGATGCCCCAATGCTCTTGGCCTTTAAAATTATGATGCCAGTGAAATATAAAAGGCTAAATATTATGAAGTGGGTTTTTTTTTTCAATTTTATTTATTTATTCATGAGAGACCAGAGAGAGGCAGAGACACGGGCAGAGGGAGAAGCAGGCTCCATGCAGGGAGCCCGACGTGGGACTCGATCCCGGGTCTCCAGGATCATACCCTGGGCTGAAGGCAGCACTAAACCGCTGAGCCACCTGGGCTGCCCTATTTTGAAGTTTAAATATTTTAGATCTCTATAACAAGATCATACTGAATTGATTTTAGAGTAACTGGCATTATATTGTTTGTCCTCCAAGGTAGAAAGTAAGTTTAAAATTCAATATTAGCATTTCCATTGGCAAAAGGGGCACAGTACTAATTCTTGTAGTAATTATTGGAGTGGATACCCAGGTTTGTGAAATAGTCTATCCTGAAAAGAGAGATTGCTTCTATATTTTGTAATGATCATTGTCAGAGAAAGTTATATTGTAAAATTGTTTTGTAGTGCCTTTCTATATCTTTTTTCTGAACTGTACTGAAATCTCTTATAATCATCTTTGTTAATATTCTTTTTGTAGCAAATAAAACAGTGATCCTTCAGCTATTTGAAGAAGGTACACTTTTTTTCCAAAAGATTATATTTATTTGAGAGAAAAAGAAAGCATGAGTTGAGGGGAAAGAAAGGATGGAGAGGGGAGGGAGGAGCAGAGAGAGAAGCCGACTCCCCACTGAGCAGGGAGCCTGATGCAGGGGCTGGATCCTAGGACTCTGGCATCATGACCTAAGCCAAAGGCAGATGCTTAACTGACTGAGCCACCCAGGTGCCCCTGAAGAAGGGATACTTTTAATGGACATTTTTCTTATAATTTTTCTTGGTCATGATTACAAAAGCCATAAATTTCACAGTTATTGGTATGTGAATCTACTTAGTAGAGCCTGGACCCTGAAGAGAAATAGAAAGATGCAGCAATGACAATCCCTTTAAGATTTAATGACCAAAATCTAATGTGGAACCAGTATGTAAAAATGAGAAAAATCCTTGCCCGACTTTGTAGACAAGCTATTACTGCACAGATTTGGTTTGAAGCTTTATGTTCAATGAGTCCCTCTATAAAGAGACTTGTGTTGTCTTTATTAAGGTTGAGCAGTTGGCCTTAATATCTCATTATTCAGATTAAACCTTTGTTAATTTATACAAGCTTTCTATGTTTATTGATAAGTAATCTCATGTTTGGCCTTGTTTCTGTGACATACAACAAAATATAAAGCATACATCCTTTATATTTTTATGAAAGGCACTTGTAGGGATTTGAGTTACAGAAAAATACATACTTTTTTGACATTATGGCTTTATCTAAAAATAGAATCAATACTGGATTTGGTTAAGATCACTCAGTCATGAACCAAAGCGAGTTTTTTGTTTTTTGAAATTTTGATCATGTGCCAAGGTTTCTGGGACACAAACCAGAAATCGGACAGCTGTTTAAAAGCATTAAATACCCTGATAAGGTTTGCATCCTTGTGGTTTTCTCTGCTATCCTGATAGTTCTTTAAGGTTCTGTCATTTTCAATCAACAGAGAGTACATGTGATCAGTATATCTGATAAACTTGTCAATGCCTCTTTAAAGCAGGATTCCCCAACCTATTCAGTTCAGACCCCCCTGCTTCATTTCAAGTATCATCTTGATAAGACAGCCATGTCACAGGCATCTGTGTATAGCCAGCTCAGTCTACAACTAATTTGTGCAGGAAAAAATTAAATCAGGAGGTAAATTATTTCATGATTGCTCATTCCCAACAGAGTTAGGCATCATTCTGAAGAAAATATCAAATAATTGGTTTCAGGCCGTGTCAGACACATGCAATTCCCTTCTCTAATGGCTGTGTGTGGTAGCACCAGGCCTCAGGGGTCAGCAAAGAACTGGAAATAGCTTAGTGCCAGGCACGGCCAGAGAGAGATGGAGCACAAAGGAAATGAAGTGGCAATAAGTGCAACCCATAGGGGAAATGTGCTTCACTTGGAGTTTAATATATCGGTTCACAATCTGGCAGGAAGCCATGCAACAATTGTTTACCTTTTTGTCAGCATCTGCATCTGTTCTGTTTTGTAAACAGCACTTAACTCTCAGTCGGTAAATGCTGGAATCAATAACAACTGTTAAGGGATTTCCTAGGCGCCCCCCCCTTCTTTTTTTTATATTCTGTAACAAATGCACACTACAAACAATGTTTGCCTTAGATTAACAAGGAACAGACATTAACAGGGTCAAAGGGATTTGGTTGGGAACATTTTATAGCTTCTTGGGTTTACAGTAATTATATCTGTGTGATTTGAATGTATTTTGTAACCTATCCAAATTAAACTGTTAAAAAAATGCTAGCAAGCAGTAATGAAGATGATTTTTTATAATTATCTTAAGTCCTGTGTATAGAAAACTGCTGGCACTGTTTGTAATAATTTAGTTCTGTGCAATATTGTGTATTACAGCTGCTATGCAGAAATATTAAGTTGCCTTTTGCAGTTTTAGGAAATTAGTGATTATATCCAGCAGTACTAATTATTTTAAACATACAGTTATTAAAAAAAAATTACATACCACAGTGAGACATAAAGAAGGGCCGATCTGTGACTAGTGCCTATAAAATTAAATATATTGTTAGTAAATGCAAAAGAAAGAATAAGTATCTTTAAGTTCACTGCCTTCAGGGACTGAGTAGATGAATGTTGTCATAAATGCAGGATTGTTACAATAGTTATGGCATCACTTAAAAGTGAATATCACCAAGATCAGAGGAACACATTATTACTAATGGGATTTATACATGGATCTCCCCATGCACTACTTCAAAAATTTACTCCTTAAAATTTCCCCCTACACAATTGCTAAGTTGCCTTGTTTTTACTTTATTAAACTACTTCATATCTGACTTAACCCAAACCTAATTTTGTTTTCTTCTATTTTTATTTATATAATAAGTATTAAATCTTGGGCTTCTCCATTAATTTTTGTCAAATGTGTGACTTCTTTGACTCTTTCACTGGTTTACTGTATACCACAAATAAAATCTGGGAAATATTTGATCAGGTCACTTAATCAAGATTTACATTGTCTTGTCTTTTTTTTTTAATTTTATATGTTTTAAGACTTTGGTGTGAATTTTTCCATTTTTTTTGGCAATCGTGTTGCTATTTCACTTGCCTAAATTACTTTGGCCAACATTTTTTTTTTTTTTTTTTTTATTTATTTATGATAGGCACACAGTGAGAGAGAGAGAGGCAGAGACATAGGCAGAGGGAGAAGCAGGCTCCATGCACCGGGAGCCCAATGTAGGATTCGATCCTGGGTCTCCAGGATCGCGCCCTGGGCCAAAGGCAGGTGCCAAACCGCTGCGCCACCCAGGGATCCCCCAACATTTTTTTAAATGTCCTATTTTTTATTAAATAGATACAGTTAGAATTAAGAATTTGGAAATTTGGATTATAATATCTTTCATAATTCTATTGATACAAAAAGTGTCTTGAACTCATTTTCTTGATTGCATATTCATTTATTTTGCTTTCTGTCCCTGTATGTGATATTAATTAAATATATAGTAATACCAATAAAACCACAAGTTATGTGTACATTGTAAATTCATTGTTATCACTTGGAATATCTAGATTTTGATAGTTTCATACATCACAATTACAATTTGGATTTCATAAATTTGCACTTCAAAGTCACTTATTTGATTGATAGTACAGCATGTTTTGGGCCTTCAAAACTAGAGAGGTATTTTTGAAGTGTATATGGCTTTTTTAAGTATATATTCTGTCCAGAGGTAGAGAACTTCTTAACTTTATTCATCTGTTCCATTATGACATTTATAGGATTCAGTAAAAATAAAATAACATTGAACACTATTACATGGTTTGATCTATAAAGAAAAAATGTCTTTCAGTAGAAAATTTTGTCTCCATATTTGAATATGCCATTAAGAACCATAGACATCTTTTAGAAGTCAGTTTTCACCTTTCATAATTACTTCCTTTATCAAAGTCACATTCCCAAATATCTCTACAAATTTATATAACGTAAGAGTGAAAGACTTCCACTTCATTTGTGCTTTGCCTTTTTAACCTCTATTTGACAGGCATTAATGTCTCTTGCCGTCTCATGTTAAATATTTTAAATCACACCCTACTCATTTAGTATGCAAGTTTAAAACTTATGATTGAAATTTTCATACCAAAAGTCAAAATGTTAAAAGGTTTATTGCGCCTAAAGTAATCAAAGCAACTATTCTGCATCTATATTAGCATTAAAGTTAGCTATCTCTTTGCAGAGCTTGAAAAATTATAGTGGTTCTCTCCTGATGTAATGTATAAGGCACTCATTGGGGGATGGGTATTGTCTATGGATCATTAGCTAATTTTTAAAAATGGATTGTTAAAGGTAACCCTTGTTGTATTAGGTGAAAGCAATAATCATTATTCCCTAAGCAAAGGGAAAATGAAGTGCTAATTAGTAGGTTATGAAGTGTGCAATAGTACTTAGAGCATAAGCAGTATTTTCCCACTGGTAACAAATGCTATCTGGGGACAATCAAGTCAACAAATTGCTGATAACTAATTGTATTTCTCAAATCCCACAAAGTAATATTAAATGTCAGGAGGTTACTCAACTCCATAACAAAGTTTCTGTATTGAAATCGTGTAACAAAATTTGAATTTTCTTCTAAATTATTGTTACTTTAGGGTTTTTCCTCTGCATGATTATTTATCTACATGTAGTATGTTTATCATTAATTAGGCCTCTTCCTGCAAGATCTTGAAGTCTCTATTCAGTTATAGTTTTATTTCCTCTTATTTATTTAAAGAAAGTCTTTGAAAAAAGATACATGTCATCCTCTTTATATTAGTTTTCATACAATTTGAAGGATATTAGCTTTCATAGTCATCAAATGAGAATTGCTAAGTTATTTATGTTTTCACAATTTGAAGCATCTAATCTATTGGTGATGTAATGGAACTGACATATTTTATGCTTAGTTATTATGCTGTAATTTAGATTTGATCTTGAAAATTAGCATTTAAGATATTTTAAGTTGATGTCTACACAAAATAATGATCTGAATACTGATATTAAGTTTTAAATATCAGGTAGACATAATTCTAAATGCTAATTTGATTTGTAATAAATATAAGTGAATTATAAAGAGGCAGCTTCTAATATAGATTTTGATTTCTCAGAAAGAACAGATTTGTATTTTTTTCAATAGTTAGAGTTTACACACACTAAGATAAAATCTGATCTCCATGTTGAATCACTCGCAAAAATAAGATTGTTCATCTAATATCACTTTGGATTCACTCATGCCACTTTGTGATAAAAACAAAGGGGCGCAGCTGCTTCCCCAATTTATCACAAGCCTTTTGGAGTCTTCTAGCCTCCAAGTGAATTCCAAGCATGTAAGTCTCACTTTGGCAAACTGGAAATCTTGGCTCTCCCCACAACTGTAAATGGCTGCTATCCGATCCTCTTGCTTGGCATGAGTGAAAGCAAACTCAGCTGAAGATTAAGAGAGGGACTTTACAACTTTCCCTCCAGCTGATTGTCCATTATCTCTCTACCCATCTGAGACAAAGACCACCGGACAGCCCTGAGCTTACAAGGAATTCTCATTTCTTGTTCAAACTTACTTTTCTGTTACTTGTAATCAAAAACATTGGAGAAATGCAATCTTATCAACAGATGCCTTGTGTAAGATATCTAAAGGACTCTGATAATATTCTCTTTGTTATTTGTTAAAAGCAGAGAGGTTCATAAGCTGATCTGATTAAAGGTCTTTATTCCTTAGTCCCTTTGAATTTCAGGTATACATGCTCATATCATAATCCCTAGTACACAGGCTAGAATCCCAGGCGGCTTCTACATCATGCCCTTGCAGTACCCTGCCACTTTGTTCTAAAAGTGATGAAGTCTGGCTCCGAGATATCTGCCTCCCTGGAAGATATCAAAGGTTGGAAAAAGCAGAGTAGATGATTCCTCATTAGGAAGATACACATATTTGCTTCTCAGGTGGCAGGACTTTCTTTCTGAACCTTTAAGAGAAATTAGCAGAAGCTGCCTCTTTATAAGTTTCTTGGTCTTCTCTAAAGGCAACCAAGAAGAAGAATGCTTGAGGCATAAGCAAGAGCTTAGAATCAGGAATGAGACTCTCAGATAATGGAGTAGTGTGATTGCTATGGGAAAAGGTAGAACAGAGGTGAGAAAAGGACATGCATCCTGACTTATAGGCAGTGGGGTCTCAGTAGGGGTCTTCCCAGTTGGTTCTATGTTTTCAGAAAGAGGATGGGACCAGAGGGAAGGTAGCTCAACATCCAGAATGTACACCAGGAACATTACTGGCCTAGATTTATATTGAGAATGGGCATAAAAAGAGAAACTGAGATTTTGAAAATACATTAAAGTATTCTTACATTAAAGTATTACATTTTGTTCAGTCTTTAGTGCACTCTTAAACATGAAAAGCTACACTAAATTACATATTTCATAAACATAGATCCAAAATTTTTTCTAGGGTACAGTTGTGCATGTTGTGATATTAAATATTTAAGATCTGAAATAAAGTGTAAATAAAGCGATCCACTGATCCATGCTAAAGCTGCATTTTGATAGGAATATGCTTAGTACTTAAAAAAATTATCAGAGTAATGAATTTTCATTATAAAAATTAAAACATAAAATTAAGAAAGTCAAGATCCTTACATTTTCTTCCCTCCAGCCCTAATCTCCAGATTACCACTCTTATTCCCACTTTGTTGAATACTGTAGAATTTTTCTTATGCACTAGTAAAAATTAATATACAAATTTGTATTTTTCAAAATGAGATCAAACTAAACATATTGTTCTGCAATGTGCTTTTTTCAATTAATATTTCATGACCTCCCACGTCAGTGCAATCTGGTCTGACATTCTTTTCAGCAGCTCTATGATACTCCATAATAAAGATGTAGTGTAATTCATTTGCATGTGGCTAAATTTAAATTGATATTATCAGGTTGTTGACTCACTGGGTTTAGAAAATCTTAATTTGGGATCCCTGGGTGGCGCAGCGGTTTAGCGCCTGCCTTTGGCCCAGGGCGCGATCCTGGGGACCTGGGATCGAGTCCCACATCGGGCTCCCGGTGCATGGAGCCTGCTTCTCCCTCTGCCTAGGTCTCTGCCTCTCTCTCTCTCTCTCTGTGACTATCATAAATAAAAAAAAAAAAAAAAAAAAAAATGTGTTTCCAGATCTACTCTTAAAAAAAAAAAAAAAAAAAAGAAAATCTTAATTTTTTTCTTCCCAGAAGCAACATGCCTACTTCTATATAAATATGTGTTACATATTTACACATGGGCTGCAACCTACTATGTGGTAGGATTAGGCCATTATTTAATTATTTAATTAACTAGCTCCTGTTGATAGATACTAGGATTTTCCAAGTTTTGTTTCTTTGTATGCTCATGTAGTACCTTTTAAAAGTTCTATTCCTAGAAGAGATAGATCCCTGGGCCAAAGAATAAGCTAATAAAATTTTGATATGTGAACTCAAAAAGCCCTCCAAAATCAATATACTTACTGGGTTTTAACTGAATCTGTTCAGAAGCATGAATATCTAATTTGATGCGTGAATTCATTTAAACATCAATTCATTATCAATTTTTTTTTCAAGTGTTAAAATTCCTGTGCTTGCCTGCCTCCTTCTGGATTATCAAGGCTATTGCTGTTTTATCCCTCTGCTGCCAAAAAAGATCCTCCACAAAGGGATGAGGGTTAGGGAGGGACACTTAATGCTCAAGGTCGTCCTTTTTTTTTCTTTTTAAGATTTTACTTATTTATTTGGGGGAGAGAACCCATGCAGGCACAAGCAGGGGAGGGGTGGAAGGAGAAAGAGAAACAGACTCCCCCTGAGCAAAGAGCCCAATGTGGGGCTCCATCCCAGGACCCTGGGATCATGACTTGAGACGAAAGCAGACGCTTAACTGACTGAGTTACCCAGGTACCCACAATGCTTGAGGTCTTGTAGGAGCTTTGCATCTGGATAAACTTGGGTTTGCATTCCAGCTTTGCCACCTGGCAGCTATGTGGCTTATCTTCTATGAGTGTCGGTCATTTAATCTTTAAGATGAAGATGATAATAAGACCTCTCTCAGGGGTGCCTTGGTGGTTCAGTCAGTTGAGCATTTATCTTCAGCTCAGGTCATGATCCCACAGTCATGGGATGGAGCCCCACCCCCACAGGCTCCTTGCTCAGTGGGGAGCCTGCTCCTCCCTCTCCCTCTGTCCTTTCCCCTGCTTGTGCTGTCTCTCAAATAAATATAATCTTATTAAAAAAAACGTATAGTATCTAAGTATTAATATAGATATCTTGCATAGTGTTTGGCAAAACTAAGCACTTTGTTACCATTATTTAAAACATGTACATATGTGCATACATTGCATTAAACTGAAGAGAAGACTTGTCCTACATTAATATGGTGTTTCTAAATACTTGTATATGACAAAGAGCTGCTTATTTGTTGTTTTTGTCAATTTCTCATTGAATATTTTATCTTTAGAATCTTTCATCTGATATTCTCTGAAGTGCTATATTAACTTTTTTCAATTTCATAATAAACAATAATAATGAAATAAGACAAGTTAAAATAATAGGTGCATGTTGCTTCTCTCTTGTTTATTATTTTTTAAAATTTTTTATTGGAGCTCAATTTGCCAACATTTAGTGTAACACCCAGTGCTCATCCTGCCAAGTGCCCCCCTGAGTGTCCATCACCCAGTCACCCCAACCCCCCGCCCACCTCCCTTTCCACTACCCCTTGTTCATTTCTCAGAGTTAGGTGTCTCTCATGTTTTGTCACCCTCACTGATATTTTCACTCATTTTCTCTCCTTTCCCTTTATTCCCTTTCACTAATTTTTATATTCCCCAAATGAATAAGACCATATAATGTTTGTCCTTTTTCGATTGACTTATTTCACTCAGCATAATACCCTCCAGTTCCATCCACATTGAAGCAAATGGTGGGTATTTGTCATTTCTAATGGCTGAGTAATATTCCATTGGATACATAGACCACAGCTTCTTTATCCATTCATCTTTCGATGGACACGGAGGCTCCTTCCACATTTTGGCTATTGTGGACATTGCTGCTATAAACATCGGGGTGCAGGTGTCCCAGCGTTTCACTGCATTGTTTATCCTTTTGACTCCAGCTGTCACTGTGTTTGAATGACTACCTGATGTGGGTCTACACTGATCCCACCCTGGAGCTTGTGCATTTCTGGAGCTAAATGCCTGCTCATCTGGTCCCTGGGACATTCCACAGACACTCCAAACACAGCATGGATAAAACAGAACTCCTCTTCATTGCCCTGATCCCTGAACCTCTCCCCTCAACCCAAGTTAATGTCACTAATAATTGCTCAAACAGAAACTGTTACTCATTTTCCCCTTCTGCTTACCTCCCTATCATCCAAAGAATCACCAAGATTGTTTATTTTGCCACACCACCTAAATGTTTTCAAGTCTATTTCCTCTCCCTTCTTGCCATCAAGGCCTAATATAGGTCTTTATCATCTCTCATTTGGATTTGTATAATAGTTTATTATTATTATTATTATTATTATTATTATTATTATTAAATTCTTTACCTTTACTTATGTATTCTTCTAGAACACCTAACAAGCACACGCCACTCTCCTGTTTAAGGCTCTTCAGGTGCTCCTCATTACTGCATAAAGCCCCAGCTACACTCAGTATTAGAAAAGCCTTCCCTGACCTAGG
The DNA here is from genome assembly GCF_048164855.1 of Canis lupus baileyi. Taxonomy (NCBI): domain Eukaryota; kingdom Metazoa; phylum Chordata; class Mammalia; order Carnivora; family Canidae; genus Canis; species Canis lupus. The sequence goes on from NC_132839.1 coordinate 16,056,655, forward strand.
ACCTGCCTAAGAAGAGCCTCATCTCATGCCTCTGCACACATATTTTTCACTCTCTAGTAATGTGGAACTGACTGAAGCCCTTGCTCGTGCTGTGCTGGCTCTCACCTCCTTACCCTCTTCCTCCCTTCTTTGCCTAATTCCCATCGATCCTTTATGACAGCTCATGTGTCATTTCTTCTGGGATGCTTTCTGTGAGCTAGATCCCCTAATCCATGCTCCCACAGCATCTCCGTATGCTTTTCTCAAAGCTCTTAGCATATTCTATTAAAATATCTAATTAGGGGTCTGTCTCCCCATATGGACTCTGAGCACCTCAAGGGCAAGTATTATTTATTTTCCCTAACACCCAGTCTATTGCCTAATACACAACAGGAGTTCAATGAATATTATTTTACTGCATCGTTTTCTTGAAATAAATCAGCATTTGGAGGTATAATGTAGTAGCCAACTTATCAACTTATTAATTGAGCCCCTACAATATTTTTTAAATATCGTGCTAGGATTAATGGGGATTCCAAAAAGCATAAGACCCGTACTTCCTATCTAGATTGAGAAATAAAATATGAATATGTGAGAAGCTGCTGGAAGTATGCAGACAAACAGTTGCCGAGTTCTGAGAAAGCGATTCCAGCACGAAGGGGTCCCTTCTGCTGTACAGGGTGATGAAGATGAAATGGAACTGTGTTGGTTGCAGGGTTGACAGGATCTGGAGAAGCAGGAAGAGTTAAACAACAGAGTTCACTTTCTGGTGCTTTCCTAAAATGCACATTAGGGTTCATATATAGAGTAGAGGGGTTTTTTTGGAATGCACAACAGTAGGAAAATCTGGACCTGGTTTCTCGGGTCTTATGGCTTCTCCCATCTCATCACTCAATCCCAAGAGTTCCGATAAGATGCCTTATTCTCTACCACCCACTCACACCCCCAGCTCAACTCTCAAGCAACTAATAATATTTCTCTGGAGAATAACTACTTTCCTCGAGGCAAATTTTTCTGATGTTTGAAATCAATTTAGTCTAATTTCATTTGGTGTCTTCAAGTACTTTCAAATCTAGGGCTGAAAAAGACTAACCCACAAAGCCGTATGAGAGGAAAAAAGCATGTAATACCAAATTAAATTAATTACCAACTAATTTGTCGAAGTCTTTAAGTACATTAGGAATTCATGAAAGGGACGTTTTACTGTAAGGGAGAGCAAGCTAGAAAAACTTCATGAAGAATATGGAATTGAATTTGGCCTTGAAGAATGAGTAGACCTTGTATAGGGCAGACAAAGAGTAAAAGACAGTACAGTACGGGTTACTGTTGGAGACAGTGAAGAGAACTGAAACTGGCACATAGGAGATATTCTATATATAATTGATGAAGGCATTAGCCAGGACTCTGAACTTGCAGGTGACAGCTTTGTGCTTCCAGTCCTCATCTCTGCTTCTTTTTTATTTTTAAGATTTAATTATTTATTTGAGAGATGGGGAATGGTAGGGCAGAGGGAGGAGAGTCTTAAGTAGACTCCCCACTGAGCAGGGAGCCCAATGAGGGGATCCATCTCTCAATCCTGAGATGGTGACCTGAGCCAAAACCAAGAGTCAGACAACCAACTGTGCTGCCCAGGCACCCCCTCATCTCTGTTTCTTATGCAAAAAAAAAAAAAGAAGAAGAAGAAGAATTTATTTAAAAAGAATGTGATAGTTCACACAAGAGAAGAGAGAGGTAAAACTTTGGAAAGACAGGAATTGGAGGATTTCTGGAAGCTGGGGCAGCTGGAATTTAGCTTTCTAGCATATTTCATCATCTGCTGTCTTGGTTTCTCCCCCACATGGTGACTTTGTTTTCAGCCCAGTGTCTCCAGTCATTAAAGTGCACCCTAGGAACTTCTTGCTTACATCCTAAAAGTTTCCATGGTGCTTCAGTTCAAAAAGTCTCAGGGAAAACCTCTGATTGGCCAAGGAATCATCAGCTTGTTAAAAATGGGGGAAAGAGTGCTGAGCAAATGAAAATTAAGATGCCAAATAAATGGTGGACTGAATGAATGAATGGATGATGAGATATATAGCATGATAACAGGCTACAGAGTCTTGAAAAACAGTCATTGGTATTTAAATTATATATGGTTTTTGTTAAAGGCTTTAGAGCAGAGGCATCCCTGGGTTGCTCAGTGGTTAGCGCCTGCCTTCGGCCCAAGGCGTGATCCTGGAGACTTGGGATCAAGTCCCTCATTGGGCTTCTGGCATGGAGCCTGCTTCTCTCTCTGTGTCTCTGCCTCTCTCCCCCCCACCCTCTGTCTCTCATGAATGAATAAATAAAATCTTTAAAAAAAAAAAAAAAGGTTTTAGAGCAGAAAAGTAACTTGAGGAAAGCGTTGAAGAAATAGACCTTATTGACTATTAGGTAAGATTACCTGAATAGGGAGAAGGGTATAAAGAAACCACCTAGAAGACCATTTTCATCTTGCCTGTTCCTTTCTAACCATGGTTTCTACCTTTGTGTGCCAGCTTGTCTGTGACCATAACTCTTTCACATTCTTTCTACTTCTTTAGAGCTGAGGTCATCCCTTTCTGTGAAGGGATAAAGAATTAATATTTTAGGCTTTGCAGGCCGTACAGTCTGTGTCTTCACTACTGACTCTGTATTATAGCACAGGAAGACGTAGACAATAAGTGAATCAGCATGGCCTTGTTCCAACAAAACTTTGTGGATACTGAAAGTTGAATTTCATACAATTTTCACATATCATTACATACTCTCCTTTTGACTTTTCCCTCATCCATTTTCAAAGAAAAAGCCAGCTAAGCTCACAGACCATACCAAGATAGGCTAAGGGCCAAATTAGTTTACAGACTGTAATGCACCAGCCACTGTTGGAGGGCACTGCACCTGCCAGTATCTTACTGCCTTTCTTTCTTTCCAAATACTCTTGTCTGCCTTCCTTTATCACAACTCAGCCGCCAGTAAACCTGGACCCAAAATTGAATTCTACAATATTGTGTTTATTGAACAATTTTATGTTTTAAATGTCAAAATCAAATACATTTAAGATCTGCTTGTATATTCAAGAAAACAATCTAGTTGTGTAATTTTCATGCTTTTTTTTTCAATTAAAAAATATTCCCATGAAACAAATCCTAACAGAACAACAGAGCCCAGTATTGACCATCTAGATCAAAACAGGATGATCATCAACTCCCGATCATTTCTTCAATGAGTTTTTTATCCATGGATTTTTCTTAGCTCTGACTTTTTCTTAGCTCTGACTTTTTCTTATATATTAAACCTAATGCTTTTCTTCATGCATTTATTTAAATAAAGGGAAATGAGTTCACTCTGGAGAGACAGGGGTTGGGGGCACAGGAGCTGATGGTGACAGTGTGAGGCATGACCCATGTTAGTCACCCCCATCTTGCTTTTGGATCTCACTGTGTTCCTGTGGTATTAGTCACCACAAGTCGTGAGTTACATAGTGCCTTTTTTTTTTTTAAGATTTTTTATTTATTTATTCATGAGAATACATAGGAGAGAGAGAGAGAGAAAGAGAGAGAGAGGGAGAGGCAGAGACACAGGCAGAGGGAGAAGCAGGCTCCATGTAAAGAGCCCGATGTGGACTCGATCCTGGGTCTCCAGGACGCCCTGGGCCAAAGGCGGCGTTAAATCACTGCACCACCTGGGCTGCCCTACATAGTGCCTTGAGCATTGTAGGCACAAGGCAAATATTTGGTCAAATTAGCAAGTGAAACCCACTTAAACATGGCTTTTGTAGTTCATAGGTCTTGAGGGAAGACTAAAAAGTGGTATCTGCCACCAAGATTCTCCAAAGTCCAATTGGAAGTTTGAAGGAAATAGGACTTTGCCTTTATGTCTGAATAACTATTTTCAGTGAGGAAGGCAGCTAAAAAGGTAAAATTATCCATAAAATTTGCTGTATGAGGTGCTGTCACGCCTGGGAAATGGCTTCCCAAAGTCTTAAGGCCTGCCCTACTCTGTTAGAATAATGAGCTCATGACTACAACTTCCTGGGGTTGGTATGAGAGATTGCTCTTATCACCATGGCTATCTCTTTTCATATTAATTTTAACATACATTCATAGGCATTATAATTTGCCCACCTGACAGAAAGTGTGAAGAAAATCTTACTCTCTATTTTTTAGTATAAAAGAGGAAAAACGTTCAATCTCTTTTGAAAGGTTAGGATTTAATTAGAAAATATATTAGGAAGCACACACGCTCAGCAGGTGTCTTAACTTAAATCCATCTTTTTGATGATGGCATTATTTTTATTCCAGTGTTAAATTTTTAAAATTAATTTCTAGCATGTTATATTAAGAGCCAATAATGTAACATCTCTGTCATGGTATATTCCTTTAAAAATGAAATATCAATTCTCAGATACAACCTTAGACTATAGTAAAAATGAATTATTAATTTAGTTTAAGTTTTTTCTATTGGTTAATTTTTGGCCATGATAGTAGAAAGTAACACATATGATAAGAGATATAATTAACTGAACTTCAGCAAAATTTCAGGCTAAGAAAGGGATATTAGGAAGATACTTCATTAATAATGTGCCATTGAGCATACAGTCCTTAGAATTTAAACCTCATTTCATTACACTAGAAATGTCTTTTTATTAAGATGTTCCCTGAAAGAGTCAGCATTATCTAAGTATAACTGGGAGTTAAACCAGCATAAAACAGAAGTCAGCTGGGAAAATATTCAGAAATTTGCCCTGGGTACAGTTCTCAATTTTGGCTGGATTCAAATGTAAGCCATTCTTTGATTAGCATCTTTAACTAATAGTGGCCACATCAGGAGTCGGATATTCTCTCTCATGTTCTCAGTCAAAAAAACAAAATAAGAAAGGCAGAAAATAGGAGAGGGCTACAAGCATTATACCCTTGGCAAATGAGCAAGAAGTCTGATCCCTTGTTAATGTAATACTGCCAGCTTTTGCCAGAGAAGATGGAATGGAGTGTGGGAGAATTTGTTATCATTTAGCAGTACGTTTAGGTAACATCCAGTGGAGCCAGTGTTGGCCTGGGAATCGTAAAGGGTAATCATAGAAGCAGTTTCTTTTCAGTCTTTCTCATTGACCCAGAAGAATAGGTTTAATGTGACTCCATCCTCTGGTGTTGGTTAGGTTTTTCTTGCTACATGAAGCAAGGAGATACTTGTTGTGTGGGCCCCTCCAAAGGGAACTGTAAGCCTCCCTGTCATGTGGAGGCTCTTGTTGGGTCATAAGATTTATTTCAGATGCAGCAAATCTCTCTGTCCATATGTCTATCTGCCTTTATTTATTTATTTATTTATTTATTTATTTATTTATTTAGAGAGAACATGAGGGAGCAGAAGGAGCAGATGGAGAGGGAGAGAATCTCAAGCAGACTCCACACTGAACTCAGAGCCCAATACAGCACTCAATCTCATGACCCTAAGATCATTAACCTGAGCTGAAACCAAGAGTCAGATGCTTAACCCACTATACCACTCTGTCTACTTACCTTTAGATCAGGAATACTGATCCTGTCAATGGAGGCAAAATTAAGTATGACAACTATCTTGGCCTAAAACAATCAAAGAAAGATTTTTAAAATGCAGAAGGGGGCACCTACGTGGCTCATTCGATTAAGTGGAGGTCATAATCCCAGAGTCCTGGGATTGAGCCCTGGGTCGTGCTCCCTGCTCAGCCAGGAGTCTGCTTCTCCCTCTCCCTCTGCCCCTTGCATCCCCTGCTTGTGCTCTCTCTCTCTCTCTCTGTCTGTCTCTCTCTGTCTCTCTGTCTCAAAAAAGTAAATAAATAAAAATCTTTTTAAAAATGCTGATGAAGTATATGAGACTCAGTCTTTTATATAACAGAATGTTTTGGTTGTCATATATGACTGTCAACACAGTGCTCCGTTAGTACTGATCTGTGTGTTTTTTTAAGTTCCTGAGAGGATGGGGTAGTAGTTATTCTTCAGTTTATCTCCCCAACTTACCCAGAGCCTGTGTTGTAGCAGGTGAGAGAGTTAGTCATCTGTGTTAATGTGGAGACCTTTTATTTTATCATATAGCCAGTTTGAAGAGGAGATTATAAGGTAGAAGCTGGACTAGACTTGTCCTGCTTGCAAAGGGAAGTAGAATTACTAGGGGTTGTGGGTCTCTATAGTGGAAGGGAGACCTATGGACCTAGTTCTCATGAAGTCAAACAGACCAAGGCCGAGGGCCTCAAGCTGATCAGTAGAACCCTAAGGCCTCAAAGGATCTGGAAATCTCCCAGAGCTATATTCAAAACATTGTTTCTGTGAACATGGGTGCATAACTTAGATTCTAACAAAGATAATTGCCTTACACAAAATCAAAACCAGTGTTTGGAAGGACCCACATAGCAAAGGAGCAGTGGCAGGTCTTGGAGTGGTCTATCACACAACTTTGTGAGTGTTTAAGCTTAGAGATGTTTGAGTCTGTTAAATAATATTTAAAATAGTAATATTTAAAATAAAATATTTAAAAATATTTAAAGTAGTTTATAGTAAAACAAGATCTCTTGATATGCTTATTGTTCTTTCTCCCCAAAATATTTCCTGTTCACATTGGCATATAGTAATTAATGTGTTAAACTCTTTTAACATTAGTAATTTACTAAAGAAACATGTTTAGGAAAGAGATGAAGCCAAATAAAATGAGTTAAAAGCAGTTGGTTTTGTCTCTGACATTCAACATTATGTATCATTTTGAAATCATTCATTCATATAGACACTCTGATGAGTAGTGGGAATGCAGTAATGGGGAGAAAGGTTCTCAACCTTTAGGAGATTCACAGACACATCTCCCAGTTTAAACTTATAATTACACAGTAAGTGCTAAAATGAAGCTATATGTGAGGTGAAATAGGAAGGAGCATGTCGAAGAGGAAGCTAAGTTGGCCTAGGATCCAAGGGCAGGCTTCTCAGAGGAGATGGTAATAATATCCAACATTTATACAGCACTTACTCCCTCTCAGTTACTGCTCTACTATGTTAACTCAGTAAAACATAATGCACTATTGAGTCATAGACTAAGTAACTGTCCAAAGTCACATGGCTGGTAGGAAGTAGTGTCAAGATTTGAAGCCAGGCCACATGGCGTATAATTCCACATGTTAGCTACTCCATGCTTCCACTTCTTGTGCTTCTGTGGTACCAGAAACAGTATTCCATAAAATATAACATGGGACTGGGGGGATACGGAAGTTGGGAAAGACAAAGAGACACAGAGTAGTCCAACTTCTAGTTTCTAAGAGTTAAATGTTTTCTGATTTCAAATTCAGATTCATTAACCCCTACAAGAATTTTTTAAAGGTTCTAAGTAATTTTGGGGTATCTCGGTGGCTCAACCCATTAACCATCTGCCTTTGGCTCACTCAGGTCATGATCCCAAGGTCCTGGGATTGAACCCGACATTGGGCTTCCTGCTCAACAGGGAGCCTACTTCTCCCTCTCCCTCTGCCCCTCTGCTTGTGTGAGGGGCGTGCTCTCTCAAATAAATAAATAAATCTTTAAAAAAATACATTTAATTTCTAAACCCAACATGAGGCTCAAATTTACACCCCCAAGATCAAGAATCGCATGCTCTACCAACCGAAGCAGCCAGGTACCCCAGATTCGTGAACCTTTATGAAGTTCAGCTTTCCCTCAAGTTCCTTCTCTATTGTCTCACCATATAGAAAAGGGTCCTGACACTTACCTGCGGGGTGTCTAAATTTTCACACACTCAGCTTGTGTTGGGTTGCATTTCACTCCAAAGTTAAACACTTCATCCTTCCAGTAATTTATTCCGTCACTCATTATTTTCTCAGTTTATAGTTTTAACCCTGTCTGTTTTGGGTCCCACATATGGAAGCTTCCTGACAAGAGATAAGAAATAATAAATTCAGTTTTGAAAACTAAGGTAGGAATCCTGTTTTCATAGTTTTATGTCAAATGCTTTCCTAGTTGTAGATATTTAGAAAATGATTAAAAGCCACAAAAATAATGCTGAAGAGAAAGGGGAAAACAGCTTTAATTTCTTCTTTAATATGACAAAAAGCAGTGCCTGTAATGTTGCCTCCGATTTTCCATGTACTTATTAGGCTAATGTGACAAAGAAGATTTTTTACACACTTGGGGACATAGTGTTTGCATTCTGTTCCTTCCTCTTCAATGTGGCTTCGTGGAAGCTGGCACTCAAGGAGGCACCACACTCATTCTGGCCTCTGGAATAACAGTTTGCTCCAAAGTCCCATCAGCTTTGGGGAAGTAACTTGGGTACTGAAAAAAGTACTGCTTATTATTTGTTCCTCTGTGGTCCCTGCTGACTTCTTATTGTAATATTGTTAACAAGTTTTCTTTACTGGAAGAAATATATTCCATTTGGATTGTGTCATGAACTTCATCTGGAATAATGAGACTTCCAGTAGCTTTTGTGCATTACCTCTTTTTTACATCATTTTTCTGGTGGCACCAAGAAAACTTCCTCACTGAAAATGGATCCATTTACAGACAATAATAGAGTGGCTAGTGTTCATTTTTCTTGGGAAAACTGAAATGTGTTTCTTTTATCCTATTATACTGATCCACCAGCTTCAGATTATCTGATTTTCGAGCTTCTCATTTTCTCCTGTATCTTAATGCTATTATTAACAAGAATTCTGTTGCTAATGGTTCTGAAAACTAATACGTGTGCTTTCAGCAACTACCTGTACTTTTATGGTTTGTCTGATTTAGCTGGACTTTGATAATTACTCCAAATACTGCTTTGTTGTGGATCAAATGCGAGGAGCCCTAATGTCCCTCAAGATTTATTTTCAATGTCCCTAATTTTGCTACAAGAGAATGGAATTAATATTATGACTATTAGTCATGAGATGCAAAACACCTTTCAGTGTAGAGTCTATAGTCTATATTCTTTATGAGTGATACATCCATATGGATGTATATTATGAGATATATCTATATATACACATATATTTGGAGAGAGAAGAGAAAGGGTTTCATTTAATTTTAGAACAATAGTTCTATGAATATCTGTGACTTATTTCATCATACAATATTTTTCTAAAGTATACTCTTTTTTAAAAAACTTGAATGTAGTTGACACATAATGTTACCCGAAGTATGCTGTAAATTTTTTTAAAACACACACAAAAAATCTATTTTAGAGTCATTTGTATCGATATGCTCTATCAAGTTCCTAGCTTATCATTGATTTTATATTTTTTGCACACATTTTCTATTTTAGAAATAATCTCCAAATTTCTTTGTCTAACTAAATACTGAAAAGAGTGTTATATAATACTGTATTTATTTAAATATATATTTGTTTCTTTATTCCCAGGCTTAGATCTATATTTATTGTTTTGAAAATGCATTTCAGGAATAGGTATAAAATCTTTCATTGTTCTAAGTCAAACCTAGATATTCCTAGGACCTGTGGTATTTTATATATTTATTTCTTTAACCAGTTTTTTTTTTTTTTTATAGTGTCCACTCCGTGTAAGAAATTATACTGTATTCTTGACAAACTGTGGTGAATACACTGGAAATAATCTCTGGCCTCATGGAAATCTTTTCACATTTGTGATGAAAGAACCTATAAAACTACAACTTTTCTTTGAGTGTTTTCCTAGGAGCAGTTCTTTTGCCTGGGCAAATGTGTAGGATATGCTCTTAGAAATTTCCTACAATTGTTCCATATTCCCTCCAGAATTTTTTAAAAATCAGGAATCAGAAAAAAAACGGAACATTTCTTTTTTAAGTTACTGATGTTTTACATAATAGCACCTCTTTGGTTGACTTGCTAAGACCAAAATCCCCAGATTTTCTGATGCCTAGAGAGTAATTTTCTGCCATAAAAATTTTTAGCTAGAATTCATGGCCCCCTCAGGCAGTGGTCTCAAACTCCAATGGGCAGAAAACTGAGTTGGGGCACTTGCTTAAAAGGCACTTGGTGATGGCCAAGGGTTAAGCATTTTTAACAAATCAGGAGTTCCTGGACCACAGAGCCCTATGAGAGCCACAGTGGACTTCGCATAGTTCTGTTTATCCCTGAAACTGTGTTTTTGTAGTAGCTTTTTGTTGTTTTTCAACGAGAGGGTTAATTATAGGGATTTAGGAGGCTTTGATTAGTTTCTCAAAGAGGTCTGCAGAATACTATGATGCTGTCAGGAGCATAGTTTACAAGTGAAAGCATACACTGGTAAAATCAGTCAAATAGCAACAAGAACCCTCCACTAGAGATCTAAAATGGGAGGAAAGACTACAGGGTAGACAGTTCTCAAGGAGTGCTGTGGTCTAGAGCAGTGTGCCCTCAACGGCATTGCTGTTTGAGAAAAATCCCAAAAGTTAATAGATTTGTTGGTAAACTGGTGTTCATTGATCAAAAAAGTTTGAGAAACATTGTTTTCTTTTTAATTTACATTATTATAAAATTACAGTGTTTAATATTCTAATTTGCATTGTGAGCCACTTTAAGTAGCATTTAGTATGTAGTGATTCCTAAACCTATTTGATCATAGAATCCTTTTCAAATGAAGTTTGGGATATGCCTTTTGATGAGGACAGACATTCATTTTTCAGTGCAGCACATAAAAAGTAACTTTTATCATAGCTCTGTCATGAAGAAAACTTTAAGTTATGTTCTAAACACTAAGAAAGCAAGGAATTTTATATTATATTTTAGAAAAATTTTTATTAAAATAACATAGGGGAGTAAAAAAATACCCTCAACATGGACTTATTCTTTGTTAGTTGATGGTAAATTAAAATCTTACCCTGGGATCCCTGGGTGGCGCAGCGGTTTAGCGCCTGCCTTTGGCCCGGGCGCGATCCTGGAGACTCAGGATCGAATCCCACGTCAGGCTCCCGGTGCATGGAGCCTGCTTCTCCCTCTGCCTATGTCTCTGCCTCTCTCTCCTTCTCTCTCTGTGACTATTATAAATAAATTAAAAAAAAAAAATCTTACCCTAAAATGCCAATTTAACTTTTATCTATAATATTATTAGGATTTAGGAGAATTTCGTATTTTCTAAGAACCATAGAGCTCATCCCGTAATAGAGTGAAAATCATTATTTCACATATTTTATGCCAATGATTGGTGACCAGCTAAACATAGTTGCCTGTGTATAAGCCTGTATGTCCAAAATTTCCTGAAGGAAGACACTTGCATAGTGTTTAAGAAAGAACAGAGAAAGGCCAGATTAGTTTAAGGGGAAAGTGAATAGACTGTATCCAGATAAGGTTTTCTAGGAAGGTGAGTTGGAGGGGAGGAACAAACAGAATGGTGAAAGAAGAAGGAAAGAAAGATTAATTGAGTGAAAATAAATGTACAGGGGAAATCCTTTCCTAATTTGGTTGACAGTGAAGAGTCTAAGGAACAGAAAAATAGGTATGTATAGGCAAATAGAAATTATGACCTAAGATGTGATGATTAGAACTCTAGTCCTATGAGATACTGTGGGGAAAATAAGACAAGTTTGAGCTATGCTATTCATCCTTTGTGTTTAATTTTGCTTTAATTGGACCTTCACAAAATGAATTTATCACAGAATTATTTTTCCATAAATTAAGAACCTTCACAGTAGCCCTTGGGAGAACACTGAGCTAATAGTAATAGGAAATAAGGACTGCTAATTAATGGACCACTACCATAATCATTGCTTCTTTGGAACAAAAATGATTAGATTTAGGTCATACATATTATTCTGTCCTCTTTCATTATTAAGTTATAAAAGATGCATTGAATGGAAATAGATTTACCATTCACTAAAGTTTAACTTCTGGAATACAAGATTTTTCTAAATCCAGATCATGAAGGTAAGACCTCTTCATATAGAATCCTCAGACCCTATATAATTTTTAAACAAGTAGCACTCAGGTTATAGTGTTTTGACTCTTAAAGATTTTTTGGGACTAGGGGTACTTCTTTGTTTACTTTATAAATACAGTACTTCTAATTAAAATAGAGCTGCACGAAACCTTCTTAATTTCTAGCTAACTATTAAAGAATGAGGAAGAATTCTTAAAGTCTTGAAAGTGTTGCTTATAAATAGTTTAGTTCCAAAGGGACATGGTTAAGATTTAGAAAGCTAAATCAGTCCCTCCAACCATATGAACAAAGCTTAAAAGAAATCAAACAAGCAAAATGAGAATCGAGCAACAGCTAAATGATTCACAATATATTTATTCTCTTTTCTTTCATTTTTGGATCATGATTTTCATGGCAAAATCTTAGAGGCTGATTGTACATGTTTGTGTTCTCTAGCACGCCTGTGGAAGAATGATGGGTGTGAGCAGGGCTGTTTAGAGATAGACTTTAATGTATGTGGGTCTAACATCAATTTAGAGATGAAATAGTTTTTGTAGGTACTCATGGGTGTGTGTGTGTGTGCCTTGCTTTGCTCTTTAAGAACAGGACTAAATTCCAGTTTAAATTGGCTGACAGGTCTCTCTCAAATCATCTGCAAAGGTACCATGACATTTTTTACCCTCAGTAAAAACCTCTATCCTATGGTTAAAAGTCTGATGCCAGCATTTAAAAGTTTGAGTGAGTGAAGTGAATCACCCATTAAATTGGTTTGCTTTTGGAACCTACCTTTTAAATCCATATGATGAAGGCAATGTTTTTTCACTTGGAATCACCAGACCTTACGTTATTTTTAATTGGCATTCTCAGTATTTTCTTACCAAATGCACTTTACACTTTCTTTAGAAGAGTTTACAAATTTTCACATTTGTCTTTAAGCCTCAAGATAGTTCTTAAATACATGTTTTAAGAAGTGACAATAACAAAGGAAGAATTCTTTAAATCCTTGAAAACTTGGTCCCAAGTGCCATTTGGGGAGGGCAGTTTAATTTCTATATGCTTAGAGTATTTTTAGAGATATTTTAGATATATTAGAGGTATTTTTCTATATTCAAGTGGTGGTGTGATTTAATTATAAGAGAAAACAGCATTAATTATAAAAGAGAAAAAATCAACCTTTATTTATTTTAAGTTGGTTTGTTCTTATGAAAGAAATTGATATGACAATTATTTAGACCGAAGTTATTTTTAACCATGATTTCATGAGTTATGTAGTCTAGATTGAACAACTAAGTTACTTCTTTTTAATGCTATCAGAGGAATGCTTCTAAGGTCTTAAAAAGTCATATCCTTTGTCTCTTCATTTTTTCTTTTAAGTTAAATTTTTATTTTAATTTCAGACTTACAAAAAATACTCAGATTCCTCAAATGTTAATATTTTAGCACGCTTCCACATTTGCATCCACTTTCTCTGAAAACCATGTTTTCCCTTGAGAATAGATTACGTATATTTGTCCTTATATACTTCAGTGTGTATTTCTTAAAAACAAGACCATTCTGTTTCATAACCACAGTATAGTTATCCATATCAGAAAATTAATAATCAGGGACACCTGGGTGGCTCAGTGGTTGAGCTTCTGCCTTTGGCTCAGGATGTGATCCCAGGATCCGGGATTGAGTCTCACATCTGGCTCCCTGCATGGAGCCTGCTTCTCCCTCTGGCCATGTCTCTGCTTCTTTCTCTCTGTGTCTCTCATGAATAAATAAATAAAATCTTAAAAAAAAATTTTTTTTAAAAGAAAGAAAATTAATAATCATGAAATAAGAGCATTAGATTGTAGACCTTACTCAAATTTCACCAAATTAACCCAATAATGTTCTTTATAATCAAATAAAGTAAAATACCAATCATGTTAACTTTAGTTATCACGTCTTTTAGACTCCTTTTGGCTAAAACGTTTCCTGGTCTTTGTGTTTTGCGTACTTTTAGAGTACAGACCAGCTATTGTGTAGAATTTCTGTCAATTTGGGTTTACCTGATGTTTCCTCATGACTAGATTCAAGTCATGCCAGACTTTTTAAAGAACAGAACTATATAAGATATGATTTTACAAACAAATCACATTCCTATTTATAACTCTGAGAATCAATATAATTATTTAATTGGCATATTTGCATCAAACAGAATGTTTCTCTCCAGCTTCCCAAAAGAAAAGACACGTAGGAGATTTATATGCATTTCTTAAAAAACAAATTTGGTTTAATTGTTGATTTTATTAGTTTTGATGGCTTATGGAATCACATAGATTGTTTCAATATTTACTGAGAAAACAAGTAAAATGTACAAATATGATAATATTGATCTCTTTCCACAGTTACTCCCGAATGCCCACAGAAAAGAAGAAACTTTTTCCTCTCCTTAGATAAACTCAAATTCTTATCGCAACTCATAAAATCTTTCTTGGAGCTGGAAAAAAATGTTGAAGAATTATTGGAAGAAATATTTGTATTACTGAGGACACCCAGAAATATTTCAGGTAACATGATTTTTTTGTTTAAATTTGTAAATCTATTCTCTCTGTTTTCACTTCTTGCTGCTGAATCTGTACCATTACTTGAAAAAAAAATGCATGATAGAATTCTTTACATGAATTATTTAAATAAATGTTAAATGTAATACACACCATAAAATTACATTTCTATCTTATATATGTGGCAAATTCTATAATTGTAATTGACAAAGCATTGTAATACAATTCTGAATAATGATCTTTAGATGAAATCAAATTAAATTTTTTTTTTTTTTATATTCAGAGAAACGCAGCCTGGCTTATGGAAAAAATAAGCATACTGGATGATCTAGTAGCTCCTCTTCTGCTAGTAGCAGCCAAGTGACCTTGGGCGAAATATTTAAGCTTTCTTAGACTCCATTTTCTCATCTTCAAAATAATGGTGTAGGACTAAACTAACTTTCTCTTTGTTTTCTTTTACTGTTATATGCTTCAAATTTCAATATGTTATGTATGTGAGAATTAAATGATTTAGTGTATGTATTTAAAAGAACGTCTAGTAGGTCACAATAAAGGTGAGCTGTTATAAAAGTAATTCTAATTTTATACAGTTTTTAGTCTTTTTTTTTAGTAAAGATTTTATTTATTTATTCATGAGAGGCACAGAGAGAAGACAGAGTCATAGGCAGAGGCAGAAGCAGGCTCCTTGCAGAGAGACCAATGTGGGACTGGATCGCAGAATTCCAAAGAATTCTTTGTACCCTCTAAGCCACCTAGGCATCCCTATTGTTTTTAGTCTTAGCAAAATCCTTTTGACGAAACCTATGCCATGTATGTTAAAATAATATTTCTAACATTAGAGGTGAAATTCAAAGGCATAATAGTTAAAATATGTTCATATCTCTACTTACAAATATTTTCATCTATATCAGAAAGTTCTCTTTTACATGATACCATGTATCATTTTAAGGACAATAAATATAGTTGGTGGCTGCATTTGCAAAACAAAGTGAGGGAACCAAATGATTAACAATCAATCAGAAAATTTCAAAACCCAGTTTCATAGTAAGGAATTACATTTATTTTAATATGTTTACTTTTGTGTTTATTTTGCCTGGGTAAATAATGTCGGAAACGTTATAGGGTTGAAGTTTCTTTTATATTAGGCATGGCTTACCGCCCTTCTCTGTGTCAGATTAAGTTTTAGTAGCACTGTAAAATTATAAAGTAGATCATTTTTTCAATTTTGGAGAGAATTTGAAGAAAAATTGAGGTGGATTTCAGGTTTCTAAAGCTGACAAAAGTCCAGTAGGAAAATAATATAAATATAAGACAGAAAATATGAAAATTAGAAGACAGAATGGAAAAATAGATTTAATTAGGAGATAATAGGAACCCTAGAGGGTCCTATATATTAAACTGACTGGGTCGAAGAAAGATCTAGTAGATCAATATGACATGCTAATTTTTGATTGACATCTTGGTGCCTCAAGCAGTTGACACTTGGTGTTGCTACTCATCTATAATGCCTGGCTAAGACTTTGCATCTCACATCCACATCTCTAGCAGATCTTTTCTGAAGTGTAGATCAAGAAACAGAGCAGACTCCCAACACATCTAGACTCTTACCTCTTGGGACTCATACTGTTTTGGTCCTAGACCAGGATCTAGAGAAATTAGGTAAATTCTAATAACTTTATTCCTTTAAAGGGAAGCATTAATTCAAAATTATAATTGTATTAGAAAAGTATTATAAAGATACAAAACTCAAATGGCAAACAATTGAAGCAAAGGTTTGATATTACCAATTTCGGAAAAAGAAGACTTATTTAGATTAAAATTGAGCAATCTCGTGATTTGCAAATGCTATATATTTGAGGGAAATGGTTACCATTATTGAATAAAATCAACAGAGAAAATATATAATTATGCTACAACAGTCTACCTTACCCAAATTTGTTATTATATAAGCAGCATGGCAGATAAAAGTAACTTCAAATCCATTAATAAGAATGTATTATAGAAGCATGCTTGTGGGTCTTTGAACAAAGTATGTGAAAGGAATTTTAAAAGACAGGTGTAAGAATGTCTTAAGTACTAGACCATCCCCATATGATATATGTTTCCTCATTGTTGAAATTCATATTTCTTATAACAAAGCTAAGATTGACTTAATGTGACATAACTTTATATAAATGGCTTCTTGAAAAGAATGATTATGAGGGAAATCGTCAAGAAAAACTTAATCAATTCTTATCAAAAGCATCGGTTTCTTAAATCAGGAAGGAAAAGATTCCTTGAAACAGATGATTAAAGAAACCAAATGCATCTTAAGTTACCTGATAGTTAATGTTTTGCTTGGAAATCTTGTGTGGGAGGGAATAAGGGGGGAAAAAGATCAAGTCATTTGGTTTCCTGTGTGTTTCTTTTAATTGGAGCATATTTTGCTAATAAAGATCTTGGAAAGAGTTGCCTACTATGTCCATGTAACCAAAACAATGCGATGAAAATGAGGGCTTTTTTTTTTTCTTATTGTCCAGATGTTTTAAAAATATCCAGGGGCTTAACATCACATAGAGAAAATATAAAGATAATTAAATATTTTACTTTTTACTTTGATGTTTACCACTATATTGTCAATTTAGCTAAATTGGCAGTGCTCTTAGTAATTTGAATATGATGCAATAGATTTTGTAGAGACATAGAAGTATTTTTAGAGAGAAATATTTATTATTATATATATATTTCCTTTTTTTTTTTTTTTGGGTCATGACTTGATAGTTTTCTATTTTGGTCATTTCAGCAAATGATAGGACATTATTTGACTATAATGGTACCTTACGGTATTTCTTTTAGGTGATCATATCTTCTGGAGTGGGCTCAGATTTGATTTATGGGGCACTTCTAATGCTCCTTTGGAATAAAGTTGTTCTTTGGGCAATTCCTCAAATTTTCCAAAGGTGGCATCTGAGATTTATCTAAACCAGGAGGTTTCTTGGCCCTCATTTTTCTTTAGCCCCAGCAATGACAAAGAGCAATGGCTGCTTCAATTGGATGTAAGAAGAACACTTAGGGTTTGTCTCAGAAGAATCAAAGATTTCAGATCTTCTGAAAGATTGTTTGTACTCTTAGGGGGTCTTAAGAGGGGTCAAATGGCTTCTAAGAGTTCCTTAGCTAGATGGTTAAGGGATTGTATTAGGGAGGCGTATGTAGTTAAGGTAAAGAGGCTCCTAGGGTTTGTAAAGCTCATTACACTAGGACTTTAGCTGTTTCTTGGGCAGAGAGGTCGAAGGCTTCCACATTGGAAATTTGCAAGGTGGCCACCTGGGCTTCTCTTCATACTTTTTCATAGTATTATCTCTTGGATGTAGTCTCTTCCACAGATTCAGCTTTTGGTGGGAGGTTGCTTGTGAGCCAGAAAAGAACAGTGAAGAAAAGAAAGACTTGTAGTTCCCACTTAGAGCTGCCAACAAGGCAAGTTGCTTTGTAGTGCACACAATGGGAGCCTATGAAGACCAATTTGGGTGTGAAAGTGGATGTCACAGGGAAGTACTGCCAACCTCTACTCTCTATGAAAGAAAGCGACAGTGTGGAAACTAACCAGAAATGTAAAATGAACCACAGTGAACTCTTTAGGGGGAGACTATTTAGCAGCTGGCATTCCTGTGACCCTCTGCACTCTACTGAGGTCCTTAATCTGGGCATACTCTTAAGGAAACCAGTGTTGACTGCATACAAATAAGTATGTTTTATAGTGATGAGCCAAAAATGAGCTACTTCTCTAGGGAATGCAAAGTATATAGAGTTTTCAATATATATTTAGATAAAATAATTTATCACACGTTCACAGAGCTCGTAAAGTTTGACAATGCCAAATTTTGATATTGACCATTTTGAGTTCTAAACAAACACAAAAATGCCTTAATTCATTAAAACCACAAGGTATTTATTAGTCTAGAATCAATCTTACTACCTTAAAATGATCCCTTTTGCTCTTTACATAGGATTATGTTTTCAATTTTTTTTTAACTTTCTGGGGAAAGATTGTATTCTAAAAGTTATCATAACTGCTTGATAATTCATTTTCAATATTATATGGAATTGCTTGCCGGCAAAAGAAGTCTTGAGAAGCTTATCTTTTTTTCTTATTCATCTTGAAAATAGACAAATGGTTCGCATAACATCAAAGCATGCTACTTTGAGTGAATAAGCATAATGTATTTGGAAGTGAAATGATAAATATAAGATAATTAACTTTTTTTTATAAGTCTCAAACTATAGCTGCATAATGGCAGATAGTTATTTCCAGAAATAAATCTGCAGAGCTTGTACCTTGAACTAGTGTTATTTTTCTAGAGTTAAATATCTTTTTTTTTTAAGATTTTATTTATTTATTTGAGACACCCAGAGAGAGAGAGAGAGAGAGAGAGCACAAGCAGGGAGAAGGGTCAGAGAGAGAGAAGCAGACTCCTCACTGAGCAGGGAGCTTGATGTGGGGCTCGATCCCAGGACCCTGAGATCATGACCTGAGCTGAAGGCAGACACTTAACTGACTGAGCCACCCAGGTGCCCCAAATATCTTTTTACATTAGCTAGTTTTATGAGTTCTCTGTAGAAAAGTAAAGTGACATTAAGAATCTAAACGTGGTCCTATAATGTCATTAACTATTTGATCTTTATTACTTCCTTCTTTAAAATTTGTTTTGAATAGTAGTTGATACATTAAAGTAAGACTTTTAATAAGACAAAAGAATATATTGTGAAAATTAAGTCTTTTTCCACTCTAGTTTTCTAGTTTTCCTTTCCAGAGACAACTATTTTGTATATATCCCCAAGTTAAAATAACATGAAATCTTGTCATACTATGCAGAGCTTCTTTTTTATTAACAGTTATATAGAAAGACTTCATTCTTTCAAATAGGTGAGTAACTCTCCAATGATATGTGTACTGTAATTAACCAGTTACTCATTGATGAGCATTTAGGGTTCTGTTTTTCTCTATATTTGCTACCACAAATTATGATACAGCAAATTTCCTTGAACTTTGTCTTAAATGTGCACATGCATATCTGGACAGTAAATTTCTAAAGTGAAATTGCCAAGTGAAAACGTATAGTAGTTAAGAAAATGAAAAGACAAGCCATAGACAGAAAAATATTTGCAAAACACATATCTGATAAAGGGCTTATATCCAAAATATGCAAAGAACACTTAAAATTCAACAAGAAAACAACAACAAAAACTCAATTAAAAATGAACAAAAGATCTAAACAGAGTCCTTACCAAAGAAGATATACAGATGGCAAATAAGCATATGAAAAGATGCTCAATGTCATGTGTCATCAGAGGAATGCAAAGCAAAACAAAGAGATATCACTACACACTTGTTATAATGGCTAAAATCTGAAACACTAACAACACTAAATTCTTACAAGGATGTGAAGCAACAGGAACTCTCACTCATTACTGATAGGAATGTAAAATAGTATAGCCTCTTTAGAAAATGATTTCATTGTATCCTACAAGCTAAACACTGTCGTATATGATCTAGTAATCACACTCCCAGATATTTACACAAATGAGTTGAAAACTTATGTTCATATAAAAACCAACACATTAATGTTTATAGGAGCTTTATTCATAATTGCTGAAAAAACTTGGAAGCAACCAAGATGTCCTTCAGCGGTGAACAGTTAAATTATGGTGCATCCAGACAATGAAATATTATTCAGTGATAAAAATAAATCAGGTATCAAGCCACAAAAATACATGGAGGAATATTACATTCACACTGCTAGATGAAAGAGGCCAATCTAAAAAGACTATCTATATTGTATAATTCCAATTAAATGACATTCTGGAAAAAGCAAAAGTATACAGACAATAAAAATGACCAATAGTTGCCAAGGGAAGGGAAAAGGGGGAAAGAGGTGAATAGATGGAGCACAGGAGATTTCTAGAGCAGTGAAATCATTCCATATGTTACAGTAATGGTAGATACATAGCATTATGCACTAGGTGAAACCCATAGAATGAATAACACAAAGAATGAATCCTTAATTTCAAAATGAATTAAAGATCTAAATGTGAGACCTGAAACCATAAAAATTCTAGAAGAGAGGATAGGCAATAATTTCTCTGAGGTCAGCTCTAGCAATATCTTTCTAGATCTGTCTTCCTGAGGCAAGGGAAATAAAAGCAAAAATAAACTATTGGGACTACATCAAAATTAAAACTTATGCACAGTGAAGGAAACAATCAACAAAACTAAAAGGCAACCTAAAGAATAGGAGAAGATATTTACAAATAGCATATCAAATAAAGAGTATCCAAAATATAAAGAACTTCTCAAACTCAACACCCCAAAACCAAATAATCCAATTAAAAAATGGACACAAGACATTAACAGACATTTCTCCACAGAAGACATCCGGATGGCCAACAAACACATGGAAAGATGCTCAACATCACTCATCATCAGAGAAATGCAAATCAAAGCTGTAATATCATCTCACACCTGTCAGAACAGCTAAAATCAACAACACAAGAAACAGCAAGCATTGGTGAGGATGTGGAGAAAAAGGAAGCCTTGTGCACCATTGTTGGGAATGCAAACCGGTGCAGCCACTGTGGAAGATAGTATGCAGGTTTCTCGAAAAGTTAAAAATAGAATTAACATATGATCCAGTAATCACACTATTGAGGATTTACCCAAAAAATACAAAAAACAAAAAAACAAAAAAAACAAAAAAACATTAATTCAGCCCTATGTTTATCTACAATAGCCAAATTATGGAAACAGCCCAAGTGTCCACTGATTAATGAATGGATAATGAAGGTGTGAGATATATGATGGAATATTATTCAGCCATAAAAAAGAATGAAGTCTTTCCACTTGCAATGACATGGTTGGAGCTAGAGTATAAGGTCAACTGAAGTAAGTCAGTGAGAGAAAGACCAATACCATATGATTTTATTGATGTGGAATTTAAACAAGCAAAAGAAAAAGAAAGAGACAAACCAAGAAACAGACTCTTAACTATTAGAGAACAAATTGATGGTTACCAGGGGGAGGTGGGGCAAGGGAGAATGGGTGAAAGAGGTGATGGGGATCAAGGAGGGCATTTGGGGCAGCCCGGGTGGCTCAGCAGTTTAGCACCTCCTTCAGCCCAGGGTGTGATCCTGGAGACTCAGGATCGAATCCCACATCAGGCTCCCTTCATGGGCCCTGCTTCTTCCTCTGCCTGTGTCTGTGTGTCTCTCTCTCTCTGTGTGTCTTAATGAATAAATAAATAAAATATTTTTTAAAAAAAGGGGCATTTGTTCTGATGAGTGCTGAATGATGTATGGAATTGTTGGGTTGCTATATTTATACACCTGAAACTAATATAACACTGTATATTAACTATACTGGAATTAAAATAGAAACTTAATAAAAAAAAAATAGAATGAATCCTAATGTAAACTATGAGCTTTTGTTAAATATAATCAATATTAGTTTCTCATATGTAAAAAACATGTCACCCTAGGGCATCTGGGTGGCTCTGTTGTTAAGTGTCTGACTCTTGATATCAGCTTAGTCTTGATCTCAGTCAGAGTCATGAGTTCAAGCCCCACAGTGGGCTTCATGCCGGACATAGAACCTACTTTAAATACACACACACACACACACACAGCCCTTACCAATGTAAGATGTTAACAACAGGGGAACTGATTCAGCAGAGAGAGAGGGAGTATATGGAAACTCTCTCTCTCTCTCTCTCTCTCTCTCTCTCTCTATCTCTTGGTGTATCATAAATAAATAAAAATTAAAAAAAATTTAAAAACCTTTCTTTTTTTTAAAGATTTTATTTATTCATGAGACACAGAGAGAGAGAGGCAGAGACATGGGTAAAGGGAGAAGCAGGCTCCATGCAGGGAACCCCAATGTGGGACTCGATTCCGGATCTTAATAGGTGTCCCTATTTAAAAGTCTTTCATTAATCTGGATTTTATTTCAGTATTAAAATTAATTATTTAGAAGGATCCCTGGGATCCCTGGGTGGCTCAGCAGTTTGGTGCCTGCCTGCGGCCCAGGGCATGATCCTGGAGTTCCGGGATCGAGTCCCACATCAGGCTCCCTGCATGGAGCCTGCTTCTCCCTCTGCCTGTGTCTCTGCCTCTCTCTCTTTCTCTCTCTCTCTCTGTCTCTCATGAATGAATAAATAAAATCTTAAAAAAGAATTAATTATTTATAGTATCATTTTTTTTAAAAATTTAAAAAATTTTTTTTAAAAAGACATAGTGAAGTGCAAGCCATAGAGAAGCCATTTTAGGTTAATGGTATAACACTGATCTAAAGCCCTCTCTATGTTGTGGTGAATATTGAGAAATGAAGCAGGATCCCTAAACTACAGTCCATTGGCCCTTGGGGCTCATGAATGCTCGGTACAAGAAGGCCTAGGAATCCCCAGTAGCGTGTGAGGGTGTATGTATGTGTGCACACCTATCATGCAATCATCTTGAGCATTTGGGATGGAGTAGTCTAACACTTTAATCAAGTTCTCAGGAGTGTTAACAAATCCAAAATGATTAAGTAACACTGGAGTTGAGAAAAACTTTTCCTCACAATATATAAACTCTATTAAAATTTCCATACTTAGGGATCCCTGGGTGGCGCAGCGGTTTGGCGCCTGCCTTTGGCCCAGGGCGCGATCCTGGAGACCCGGGATCGAATCCCACGTCGGGCTCCCGGTGCATGGAGCCTGCTTCTCCCTCTGCCTGTGTCGCTGCCTCTCTCTCTCTCTCTGTGACTATCATGAATAAATAAATAAAAAATCTTTAAAAAAAAAAAAAATTTCCATACTTACCTGTCTAGAGAATATTTTTAAAATTGTACTACTGAGGAATCACTCATGATTATGCTCATAGAACCATATTTAGAAAAAACAAAAAACAAAAACCCACACATCTTCCAGATGATTATATCAGTAACAAGTTCTACTGATAAGAATCAGTAAGATTTTGAAATTTATTTGCTCAGGACACAAACAGAAGCCAATTCTTAAGACGTTAAATTTTTTAAAAAATGCATCAGGGACACCTGGGTGGCTCAGCGGTTGAATGTCTGTCTTTGGCTCAGGGCATGATCCCGGAGTCCCAGGATCAAGTCCCACATCAGGCTCCCTGTGTGGAGCCTGCTTCTCCCTCTGCCTATGTCTCTGCCTCTCTCTCTCTGTGTTTCTCATGCATAAATAAATAAAATCTTTAAAAATAAATAAATAAAAATTTAAAAATGCATCAGAGTTTATAATTCATCATCATATATCAAGTCTAAGCAAAAACAAAAGAAATGCTAACTTATTCATTTCAAATTAAACTATAATTAATAGAACCTTACTGGAAAAGTGGAAAGATCTCTTCTTTTTTAAATAAGATTTTATTTATTTATTCATGAGAGAGAGAGAGAGAGAGGCAGAGACATAGGCAGAGGGAGAAGCAGGCTCCAGGAGAGGAGCCCGCTGTGGGACTCGATCCCGGATCCTGGGATCACACCCTGAACTGAAGGCAGACGCTCATCGGCTGAGCCACCCAGGCGTCCCTGGAAAGACTTCTTTTTGGCATATTTTTTTATTAGGTTTTTGTAGCTGTGGTTTTTTTTTCCCCTGAAAAAGACTTCCTTAATTCTAAAAGACGAAAGGTGAGAAAATATTTCCATTTTAAGAGCTAAAGATTATTTCTTATCCCAGTGTTTGTGTTTTGCCAATGGATTATTGATATACTTATTATTAGTGTAATTTTTCCTGATGTGCTGATATTAACCCATGTAATTTTGTTCTTCATTTTAAGAAAAGAAATATTTATGTGTTAATGAATACCACCATCTCTTAAATGAACCATCCTTAAATTCAGAATTTAAATTTTTTTAAAGGTTTTATTTATTTATTCATGAGAGACACACAGAGAGAGAGGTAGAGACACAGGCAGAGGGAGAAGCCTACTCCATGCAGGGAGCCTGATGTGGGACTCGATCCCAGGTCTCCAGGATCAAGCCCTGGACTGAAGGCAGCACTAAACCGCTGAGCCACCCGGGCTGCCCCAGAAATTAAATTTTTAAATGAACAAGGAAATTAATTTACTTTGTACTTTTACCCTATGTTATCAACATGAAAATGAATTAATGACAGAGGGATCTACATTTTACAGATTGTATATGCATGTATATCAAATATGTTTATAAATTTCATTTAGTTGTATGTATGGAAGGGGGCTCTATATAGGTTGATCCTATAGGTATGGTAATAGTGATAGTGACATCATCCTACATCTTGTTGACAATATTCTCTGCATCTTGATGTGTGTGTGTGTGTGTGTGTGTGTGTGTGTATGTGTGTACTAGGGATAGAGCTTTTCTTCATAATTTTAACATGACTATTAATTCCATTTGGTATGATTTGTTTTTCTTAATGTATGTTTATGTGTTTTCTTTTCTCTTGCCTAGGAATTTCAGATCCATCCAATCAAGAAGTTATTATAGAGAAACCTAGAACAAATGAAACCAGAGTCCTTTCAGAGCAATTGCTACCAGTAAAAGAGGTGAATGAAGAAAAAAAAAAAACTAGTGTGTTGTTTTTTTTTTTAACTCGTATATAATAGCATCATATGTCTGTGAATCCATTATGAGTCAAAATGTCTTGGGGTTTGTCCTTTGCCACTAAAAAAAAAAAAAAAAAATCCTGGTTGAGAATTAGCTTATAAGTCTTGACGAAAATTGAAGTTAGTTGTTCTCTAGCACTGTCTGTTCCGTGGAAGAAGTAGGGAGCTGGAAGTGAAGAAACCTTCATCTTATCCCAGTTCATGGTCTACACTTTGAGAATTTGGGCTATGAAAACTGTCGAAAGTGAGAAGCTGGAAATTAGAAAGGAAAGAGGAAGGAATAGTTTGAACTGGTCTCACTTTAGTGTGCCCAGTCTGGGCCTGTTTGTTCTAGATCCATTGCTACTCCTCCCTTGCTCTGTTTTGTATTCTAGAGAACTATGCCTTCCAGGCTTCCTTGTTTTCTGGATTCTGGCAAGGTTTGGCCAGTAGAAGGTATTAATGGAGGACTGGAGGGTGGATAGAGAGAAACCAGAGTATTTCTTCCCCTCTCTCTTTAGGAACCATCTCTAGTAGTTGCTGTGACTCTTTCATCTACTGTACAGACCTTGCTCTCAGCGCATGGTCCCTTCCTTTCCTGGTTCCAGTTTCACCTGTTGGGTCTGCCTTCCCTTTAACTTAGACTGATGGCCCCAGGAACTACACTCCCATATACAGTCCCTTTTCTTTGTTCCTCCAACCCTTAGAAGTAGCTCCCTGCTGTGTTAATACCTGTCTTGCTTCTATCTCACATTTGGCTCCTCAAAACTCCATCACTTTAGTAACAAATACCCTACATTAAAATTCCTCTTTTTGAAATGCCTAGTGTGGTTTCTGATTTCTGAATGGATCTTGACTGAGATAACAGGTAAATATTTAAAAAGGGGGTGGGGGGGAGGGAATCCCAGAGCTTCAATTTAGAAAGAAGGGGAAATTATAAGGAAAGTGGAAAGTTATATATTATGCTTTAACTGAAAATCAAAGTAGGTATTAAGAAATTAGCTTTCGGTAATGGGAGAAGGGTAATCAACAGGTATTCACAGAACAGAAAGCCGCACTATTTCCTCTTTCTTCTTCGATCAACTAGTAAGTGTTCTCTATTCTAACCGGAATATGTGTGAAGCCAAACATCAGATGGGGAAAATAGAAGTAAGCAAATAGTATTGCATGAAAACAGCCTTCTAGCTGTTTACTTCTAGGAGTTAACTGTTAACTTCTAGGAGTTGATTTGAGTAGTAGTTTTCAGTTTTGTTTTGTTTGTTTGTTTTATTTTTTTTAATTTTTATTTATTTATGATAGTCACACAGAGAGAGAGAGAGAGAGGGGCGCAGAGACACAGGCAGAGGGAGAAGCAGGCTCCATGCACCAAGAGCCCGACGTGGGATTCAATCCCGGGTCTCCAGGATCGTGCCCTGGGCCAAAGGCAGGCGCTAAACCGCTGCACCACCAGGGATCCCAGTTTTATTTTGTTTTTTAAGAGAAGCTGCTAATGTGCTGTGTTTTTTGTATTTTTTTTTTAAGATTTCTATTTATTTACTTGAGAGAGGGAAAGAGCAAGAGAGCACAAGCATTGGAGAGGGAGAAGCAGGCTGACCATCCAGCAAGGAGCCCGATGTGGGGCTTGATCCCAGGACCCTGGGATCATGACCTGGGCAATGGCAGCTGCTGAACCAACTGAGCCACCCAAATACCCCTGGTTTTTTGTATTTTGAAAAGAGAATTCAGATAGGTCAAGATACTGTAATCACATATAAATTACCATGGGTAAAGATAATCATCATCATTGCACAAAATATGGAATTGTCACTGCAGTCATGGCAATTTGTGGCAATTTTCACCAAAACACATTTCTTTGATTGAATGAATGAAAGGATGAATGATTTTATTAATGAATAATTTTATGAATGAATGGATGAATGAATGATTTGTTCTCCCCACCAGATATGCTCTGGTGGGGAGAACAAGAAGCAGAGTTTTATTGTTGTTTTTAATTTTGGAGGTAAGTTCCTTTTTATATTTCTTTTTTTTTTTCCCTTTTTATATTTCTATCATAAGTGGGTCCCAAGGAAATACTATTAGAGCAGGGAACTATACCCATGACCCTTCTGAAGTTTCACTTATAGTAAAGGAGACTCTACGAGCTGAGTAGATTCAATTATCGACTAATTTTATGTAAAAATAAGATGAGAAATGTGTTTTCAGGCCCTATGATGTTAAAGGTCCAAACATACTTTAGAAATAAAAGTTGAATTACAACATAATTATATATGTAATGAAAATGAGAGCCACTTTTTTGATTATAGATTTTGATTATAGATTTGATTATTGATTATCGTTGTGGAATCATATAGAATTTTAGCCCTGGAAGATGTATTATCTTTATTACTTTGTTTAGTATATACAGAAAGCACTAAATAAATGCTGAATGGGATGTATAAGTAAGAAAATTAAGCTAATGGTCATAATATCAGTAATTTTAGACCAAGGAAATCATAGAAATAATCCAAATCAGCTCTTTTATTTTTCTAATCAAAAAACTGGGATCCAGAAAAATACATAATTCAGCCAGGCATATTGAGCCTAGAGTCTTCTGAAGCTGGAGTAGGTGAATTATTACAGTAAATAAGATTACACTGAAGCAGGGAAAATTTAATGCTAAGCTTGGGTTCACCTACTGCCTGCAATTTTTTAGTACTTAAGAGAATATTAGAGGACTTAGGGATAGTATACATTCATAATTATATTGAGCCCAGACCCCAAGAAAAAAGACAAAAAACACCACCAGCCTCCATTCACTGCAACCTCTCCCATTCCCCCAACACAGAGCAATGCAGATAATTTAAATTCCTTTTTTGGAATGAGAGTTGTGTTGCTTACCACTTTGTGGGTGAAGAAACTGAATAAAATTCTAAAGAAGTAAAATTCTAGAAAGGTACTGTGATATAATTTCCCTGAGAAATTTCTTGTTGCTATTTTTTGGCTTGTCTGGATTTCTGAGAGTGAAAAAGAAATAAAAGGTTGAATATTAAACTCTGTCTTGCGTTGCAATACTTGTTAACAATAAACTATAAGAAAGACTATAAAAATCTAATTTAGGCTTTATTAAATATATTGAATTTAAAGGTTGCTTTATGTGATAAATAGTAACTGTAACTTTTAACTCTCATAAAGATAGTTTTATTGAACTATATTTAAGAGATTAAATTTTTGAAAAAAGTTTTTGATTAAATCCACTGATGAATTAAAATGAAATGCCAGTATATTACTCTGTGTAAAGAATACACATGTTTTTGTATATTGCTTTATTCACTGGGTAATATTTTTCAGGTTGTAAGAATGGCTTTTGCCATTTATCAAAGAATACCTATATTCAGATGCTGAAACAAAGTAATAATTTTATATCTATAACAATAGGAATACTTGTTGCTGGGTTAAAATTAATATAACTTCATATAAATTTATATTTCAGGCTACTTTACTAGATTTTGCTTGGCGAAGTGTATTTAAAGAAGTGTCTCTTCCCATGGCACATTGTATAACAACAGCAATTGAAGATTTTTCCACAAAAATTCTCCAACAGGAACAGAATGAAAGGTCTTTGGCTGTAACCTATGCTATGAACCTTGTGAATGTCCAGCAAGTTTGGCAAGACACTCATGTTCCTGAGGAAGATCAACCAAAGAAAATTGCAAAGGCAAGTATCAAATGAAATCCTTTCAAACTGCAGACTGGCATAATGAGATTTTTTTTTTTTTTTTCAGTATAAAACATTGCGGGGCACCTGAGTGGCTCAGTTGGTTGAGCATCTGACCCTTGGTTTGGGCTCAGGGCATGATCTCACAGGTGGTGGGATTGACTTCTGCTACATCAGGCTCTGTGCTCAGCAGGGACTCTGCTTGAAAATTCTCTCCCTCTCCCTCTGCCCCCCATTTGCATTCACACACATTCTCTCTCTGTCTCAAATAAATAAAATAAATCTTTTTTAAAAATCAGTGTAAGACATTGCAAAGGTAACCTATAGAAAAATGGTAGTCTCTTGGCAAATACTTGGTATTTAACCCAATACCAGGTTTATTCTCGGGTGTCCCTGGGATACTGCCAACAAAAAAGGCTGAAACCTGTTGCCAACTTGTTGCTCCATGAGTTTGGGGCCCCTAATGCAGAAACTTCTGTGACTTAATGGGGAGCTGAGGAAACTGCTTATTTGGGCTGTACCTTTGAATGATTTTGGGAAAATTTTAGTAGGAGTTTGAAGGAGTTACTGTCTTTTATGTGTCTGGCAACTTTTAAATCTTTGTTTACACACTAACGCACATTCCATTTCGTTAGCTTCCGTCTTGCATCTTTATGTGTGCCTTGAGAGTCACAGAGCATATTGAGGAAATAGGAAGTAATTATGCAAATAAATAAATACAGTTATTCAGTGTTAAGCCCACAATGAGTTCAGTAACCTGTGATTAGAATTTTTTAAAAAGAGCATTCATCAAGATGGCCTCCTTATTTGGCTACTGCCACCTGAGGTTCCAGAACATTCCCCTGGGACCACTGTTGGCAAATTGGGAATGCAGGCAAGTTTTGCCTCCCCATCCACCATACTTCCTTTGCCATTAAGAAAGAGTAGATTCATGATAACTACTGGAAAGCCAGGCACATCACTTCTGAAAGTTCTGACTCCTTACCAATAAGAAGATGCCATGTGATACTGTTTCTGATGTTTCTAAATTATTTAAATTAAATCGACATACCTTATGTATGTGTGGTGATTAATAAAAAGATACTTTATGAAAATACAGCAAAAATATTAGAATAAATTAGTAAAAAATAATGCAATCATATTAATATCAAGGATACACGTTTTCTAAGTTGTATTAACTACAAATAAAGTATTGTCATGTAAAGCTATTTCATGAGTTTTTCATAATGTCTGTCTGGTAAACATAAGGTTTGAAGGTTTATATAGAGAGAAGCATCCTTTTCGCATTTCCTCATTTGACATAAAATGTTTAGCTTTCTATAACATAGAAATTGATTATTATAAAGTCGTGTCATTATATTTATGTTTGATGCCAAATTCATTATTTAGGAATTTGGCTCCCCTGTACATAAATTACACGGTGCTGTCAGAGTACAAATAACTCAGTGCTACGTTTATTTCTCCCTAGTTTTGTTCTGACATCATGGAAAAACTTGACACAATGCTTCCACTGGCTCTGGCATGCAGAGATGATTCTTTCCAGGAAATTAGAGCAAACTTTGAGGAGGCCTGTTGTAAAGTGGCAACAGCTGTCCTGGCGAGACTGCAAGAGAGAGTCAAGGAGTTTCCTTCCAAAGCACCCCTGACAAACTTACACACATTGCTCTCCACAGCGGTGTATGTCTTCCAGCATTTTACGCAGTATGATAATTTGATGAAAGAAAATACTAAGAAGTGAGTGTCATTTAAATTAAACTGATGGCCATGCTTACAGTAACATGTAATCTTTGGATATCACAGGAGTGAAATTTTGATGATAATATTCGAGGAGAAAATAATAATGAACATGGTGAATTATTGTCATTTGTCTTGACTTGAAAATGTCAAAAAGGTGGAGCAAGGGGTCTGTTAAACCAGATACATAGATTAGTAAGAAAGACCGGGTATTCTTTCTAAAGGCCTATACTTCAGAGACCCATACATTTTCCATATTCTGATCTGGAGCAACTATTTTCTGCGTGCTGTTACTATCTGACCAAACAAACCCTCTCCATTTTGTAAGGCACACTGCACTGACTACCCAAGAAAGGAAAACTAGACTTGTTTTTGTTAATTGTATACACAGTTGTAAAATACACACTTCTCTCTTTTGTTTCTAAGCAAACAGGATGTTAGGACTCACATAGAGAATAAATGCATTTTCCATCTAAACAAGATGTTAAAGTGCACTTGGCTGGCTCAGTGGTTGAGCATCTGCCTTTGGCTCAGGGTATGGTTCCAGGGTCCTGGGATCGAGTTCTGCATCGGGCTCTCTGCATGGAGCCTGCTTCTACCTCTGCCTATGTCTCTGCCTCTTTCTGTATGTCTCTCATGAATAAATAAATAAAATCTTAAAAAAAGAAATAAAACAAGATGCTGGGACTTATATAGAGAATAAATGCATTTTCTTTCTATTCTTTTGACCAATGTAAATGTATTTCAAAACATCCATTTAGTAATAGGCTGTCCTTAATATTTGAGCAGAGAGCATCTGGCAATCTTAATTCTCATGTATTAGTAGTCTAAAAAGACTGTATATTTTCTAGAAACAGAATAAAAATGACCACATGGTCTTTCTGGCTTCCCTCATGCCCTAGGAGATAGCACAGCCCCTTGCAAAAGGAACACATGGAGTTGGCTGTCCAGCAAGAGTCCAACAACCTCTTTGGTATTCCTTACTCAGCATTTGTAGTTCTTCAGTTATGAGAGAAAGCATAAGAAAGTGTAATGTAAATAACTAAAGATAAAAGTAAAATAAATTTGGCTTGATGCAAACTATAGCTATGATATTTCTTTAATTCCCGTAAGTAGTCAGATAGGGTGAATCATACTTGAATTTATAAACGAGATGTGCCAGAAATCACTGTATTTCTGTAGAATATTTTAAAACAGTTTATGAGATAATTGACATCTACAAAATTACAATTTTTAAAACAAAAGGAGTGTGTTTATGGGACGTGTGATAGCTTTATAAAAGTTGGTTCTGACAAATGCATGTTGTTCTCTATAATAACGATACCCTAATGCCTAAATAATGCACTGATCTCTAATAATAGGCTTACAAAGAATACTTTTATTTTTGAATGATGTATTGACAATGCAGTTTGTCTCAAGTTGAAGTGCATATTTGTGGAACAGCAGATGTACTTTTTCAAAGGACTTGCAAAACAAAGACCGGCTTTTTTTTTTTTTTTTTTCTTTTCGGTAAGTGAATGTGGATGCAGACTTTAGCATTAGGAGGAAATGAATGATTGATATCTAATAATCAAAACCATTTGTAGTACTGGAGATTGTTACCGCCTACTGCACAGGCCTTAAATCTCTGTCTCTTTGATCATTCCCTCTAAACAGACCCGTATTCCTGGTGCCTGTCCAACGATATCAGGAATTCATCAACACTCTACAGTTTCAGGTTACGGACTACTGCGTCAGAGTTTGTGCTACAAGCATTTTACAGGATGCTGAGAGCCACCACTGGGATGGCTACAAAGCTTTTTATGAGGTGTGAAGTTAAGTTTACTATCCCTCCTTTTTACACAAATATGTTTTACTGCCTACCTGCTTTCTGGCTAATTAGAAACATGAGCTTGGCATTACTAACACGCGAAGGCTGTTAGGATAATATTTTTTAAATATTGAATTTGTACTCAGGAAAAACACTTTTTAAAAACCTGAAATAACTACACGTCAGAACTCTCCTTCTGCTTACAAGTAAAAATAACTTAATTTGAGCTGCAGCATGTGCTATATAAGTTGGAATATAACAGGATACGATGAAAAGTCAAAGAGATAATGCCAAAATACTACAACTTTATATTTTTTCCCAAAGGGACCAGTTATAGGTAGTCTTGCACTTTTTTCTTATATATTTCTGTTTTTGATAAATGCCTTTTATTAAGCCACTTTATTCTTTGTATGTATTTTTTTCCCTTCTCGTAGTATGTTCTTCTGAGGGTGTTTTAAGACCCATCTGATCATTTATAGCTTACCTATTTTCATTTAGCCCATGTTTTGAAATCCCAGATTTCTACTGAATTAAAGCCTGATGATTCCCAATGCAACCAAATCCAGGATCAATTAAAATTATTCATCATCAGGCTTCATTAGTTTCCCTTCCCCTAAATCCCATTGATTATACATAAGCCACAATATTTGAAATTCCTTGAAGTTGATTTCAGGGCAGGGTGAAACATTTATAATATCTTAATAAAAGATAATCAGAGTTTTTAAAAAATTCATCAGTCAAGCCCGACTTCATTAGCTCTCCCAATTATTCCTCTGGATGGAAGCTTATGATTTTTTATTTTTTTTATTTTTCCCCACTGTCTGAATTGCTATGGAGTACTAGGAAAAACAGAGTGGAGTGCTTATTCAGTGGAGTCACTCTTGTCAACTCCCTGACACCGAAGGTTCCTGTGGCTCTATTTATGCCTGAGTTATTATCATAATAAATGTTGCCATAACGGAGAGAAGTAGCTAAGAAGCTCTTTTAAAGGACTTTTCACTTTCTCTAAGGCCATTTCATCTCTCCTTTAGAGGCCCTTCCCAGATAGTTTTTCTTTCTGCAAGAGCATTCATATAGGGTTTTCCAAACCTGACATACTTCAAACAGCAGTGAGCAGAATGAGAACGAGAAAGTGGTATGGTGCAGCTGGTAGCCTGAGATAAGAATGCAAGTATTGGTCTTCCCCTCTCTTGGCAGCATCACAGCTTCCTTATTTGCCTTGAGGTAAACAGAGAGATTGAAAATGAATCCATCTCCTGTTTCAAACTATTTCAGTATGTCAGCGTACTAATGAGCAATTTTATAGGATGTTTTCATTGAGGAACAGGTATCATTTCACTCTATGTCCAACATAGGGGTATTATATTTTCTCTTATGCAAATTGGGAGCCAGAAGAGTTGTACAGTATAAATAAGTAGATGCATTGAGAATCTGTTATTGAAGTTTCCAAGTATTAAAAAAAAAAAATACAACAACAACAAATTACCATGTAACATGCAGCTCTTAGATCTTATGACAAGGCTTTAGCTTCAAAGACAGAAATAACGAGATAGTTACCCTATGATTACATGGTACTGTAGCTTCCATATACTTACATGGTCAGTAGTTACAATTTAATTGCAGAGTGAGTGGTTGTTATTTATGCTCAGAAAAATAAAGTGATACTGCTATTCTGTTTACCAAAAATAAGAAACTTCTAAAAATAGCACAGATTTGAAACTGTTTTGACAACTGGAGTGCTTGACAATGGTTTTATCCCGTTTACTACACCCTTTTCTTCTCCTCTCTCTATTTATTTCAACTGATTTGTGAGACAGGACTAGTATGTTTTTGGCAGGGCCGTTTTGAGTGGAAAGGAGATGAAATCTGCCTGCCCAGAGGCGAAGGGTGGGATAGAGATCTCAGGGGAACCTATCGCCATGTGCAGAGTGTAGTAAGGAAATAGTGAAAGAATTTACAAGATAGGAAGGAATATTTGCCCGTGTTTTGTGATATCATTTGAGCCCTAGATACATTATTTCCATTTTCTAAGCTGTCAGTTTGAGAGAGCCAAAGAGTTCAGTATCTCTCTGATGAGGTGCTGGTCAGATGGCACAGTGGGTGTTCAGATTACATGTTTAAAATTAAGCTTTTAGTATAGTTGACATCTGCTCAATTTTAGCAACTTGTGTTTTCCAATAGTCAAAGAATAAAGAATTGTCTGTTCAAAGATAATATTGAATGGCTTATATAATAAAGCCCAGCTGCTTGTTTCCTGATACATAATCTAAATAAAAGCTCACATCTGTTTACATTATAGTGGGTCTACAAAAATAACAGATGTTTACTAGCAGAATACTTTTGAAATGACAACAAATAGGGAAACAGGTCAGAAAAATAAATGAATCACATTTAGTTTAATGAAAACCCTAACATACATTACAGTTCTACACACTTTGAAGAGAATTGTGAGAACGATGACCAATTTGGAGTGTTTCTAAGTAAACACAAAGTTTATATTTTAAAAAGTCTTGAAATAACTATTTTTCACTTCCAGGGAAAGAAATCTGCATGCCAAGTTACTTTTATTTTCTCATTTATTGGTAACTATTAAGGAAATTGGTTTTCATTTTGAAAAATGAGAAATAATGTTGGCCGTGTCATTAAAAGCGCCCATCCATTGCCATGGAGAGAGTTAGTGTAAATCATTTGTACTCATCATTACATCAGCTGGGGCAATTTTGCTTTAATTAACATACAACACACACAATAAATAAATAAATAAATAAATAAATAAATAAATAAATAAATAAATAAAATTAACATATAACACAACAAGTATGACAAAATCAAGCTTTCAAACTCCTTTCTTACTTTAGGAAATTTTAAAAAGCATTCCTTATACAGCACACAGCAAAGAAAGTATAAGAAACTCTAATTTTGCTACTTCTACATATATTGCTACAAATAAACATATTATCACGATTACTACAAATAATTTAGATAATCAGAGACATTATCAGAAGAATAGAATGTAAGGAAAATACTGATAGACATATCTGCATGAGAAACTATCAACCTTTGGTATAAAGGAACAGCAGATTTTTTTGGGGGGGTGATATTTGAGAAATATAAGTAGCAGGCAAAGCAGGAATTTTAAGTCTAGGAGGCTTGCTTAGAGATAAAATGTGAAGTTTTACTCATTTAATTTTTGATATAGTAACAATCAGGGTAATGTTTGAAAAACACATTCTACTCTTCCTATTTAAAGTAGGTTTTTGTTTTGTTTTTTTTAATCTGGTTAGAGGAAAATGAGGTCAAGCTACTAGCATACCTCCCTGAGAGCCTGTAACTCATGAATGCTTGTAAATCACTTGAGGCTACCTTCTCATTTCTGCCTGTCCCACTGGCCTAGGCCAATGCTGGGTCTTCCTCTCTCGTCAGGGAAAATTTGGCACCCACAGAAGAGGTCTATAAGGGGTGGAAAGGAAGGAGGATCTGACTCCTTGGAAGTATGAAGTACCGTACACATGCTAAGAAATGATAACATCTGCCTAAGCTTTACAGACTCTTGTAAAATCTGACCACTGTAGTATCTGTTTCTAGCATGGTTATTAAAACTCCGTGAATGAAATAGCCTAATGTAATAGTCTTTAATAGTTCCCCATCCCCTTGGTTTCATGCATGTTGATAAGTATGTGGTATGTAAATTAATGTTTACTCCTGTCATTTCATTATAATGTGAAATCTCAGACATTTATAAGAATGACCTCAAGGATGGTAACAGTCTCAGAAAAATATACCTACTTAAACAATTTACATTATTAAAATTTAATTTTAGAGGAACCAGCCCACTATCTTAAACTAGCATGACTCGTTTGGCAACTGTAAAGCTGATTGCGTAAAATAAATTTTAAACTCCAGGCTAGGAGTAGGTAAATCAAGATATGCTAGGTTAAAAGCTTGTGGTCTGGGTTTGCACTAGAATATCTGGTCTAGTAATTGAAATAAAACATATGTTCCTTTGTCAATAAGGATGTTTTACATCTTGTCAAAAATCTTTCTTGGTCATCTAGTGTGTCAGACTTTCCAGCTATTTCCTTTCAGCCTGAACTAATTATGTTCATAGGAAGCAAACTGACATTTTGGAAGATGTGATTCTATTGTTTAATGTGTGGTGGTTTTGCCAGGGGGAAAGATGCTCCTTCTCCCTCCAGATGTGGCATTATTTCTTCTGTGCTCTTCATCACGATCTCTGGACCATTCTGCCCCCTAACTTAGCCCAGGAGATTTTCACAGAAGTGCTGGAGAAATCTTTGGGTCTGCTGGCCTCCAGATATGCTCGAGCCCATCCCAGTTATAAGAGAACTCCACAGATCAGGTAATTGAAGTTGTGAAACCCATTGCTTTTCAAGAAAACTTTTTCATCAACTGGTATAAAGCAGAATGTAATTCTGAATCTCAAGACATAACATAACTCTGTGTATTTAACATGTTTCTAACATCTGAAAGGAAATCGTATTCAACTCTCCTGAGATACTTAAGTGGCAATGTGGAACTTGAATCAAGATAACTTTGCTCTTTTTTCTTCTTAAAATTGTATATAGAACCCACTTGTTTCTCAAAAAATGATTCAAGATGTATCACAATCTAAGTCATTTATATACAAAGGTTATTAAATAAGATAAAAGAGGGAGATTGAGAATGAATTGGATGAAATGGAGAAAAAAGCAGCAGTGCTGTGATGGGGCAGTTATTCTGACTTTGAAATTCTAGGCAACCAGGGGATTTTAGTTTTTCTTTTTATTATTAAGCCTTTAAACAGTGTAGTTAATCTTCATAAGAAAACTCCTTTGACTAATAATTTTTCTCCTTGATATATTCTAATTCTTTTTCTCCTTTATTTTTTCTTTTCTTTCCATTATATATTACTAAAAATCAGTTCAATAAAATATGAAATCACACTAAAATATATATATATGAAATCACAGAAAATGAGGAGCAGCAGTCACTGGGTATTAAGGACTAAACTATAGCCCAGGTCTATGAGGCATGTAGGCGATGACCGTTACAAAAATGTGCTTATGAGACAATGATGGTCCATACAAAGAAAGGTTTTTTGTTTTATAAATATTCTCACTGATGTGATTAAGATCTGTCTTTTAGGTATGAAAAGTTTTTTTCAGATATATAATAGGAGGAACCTAAAGACACCAGAGGCTTTTTTCTTTTTTTTTCTGGCAGTAGGAATCATTTCCTGATCATGTTCTTATAAAGCATGCTGCATTTGAAGGGTATTTAGGTCCTGCTACAGTGTTTCATAAATATGGTCTTTTGCAAAGACTGTTTTGAATTACTGACCAAGCATTTTTTTTCAATCATTGAACTCAGAAGAATAGATGGAAAGTTTTTTTCTGAGAGCAAAGGGTACCTTCATTCTTTTCCTATGTAGCTTAAATCATTTTTGACTATGAGGTGGCAAGTCATTATGAGATGTTTGTGAAATCAGATTTGCTGGGTAGTATATTTAATTAACTGTACTATGGAGACTTTTGGTTTTGTTTTCTGGGTGGTTACATAAAAATGCCATGAAAAGCTAGAGTTATTCTAGCTTTTTAAAAAGTAAAATAAAAATAAAATAAATAAAATTTAAAAATAAAAAGTAAAGTAAATAATTTTATTTGAATGGTTAATACTAAACCACTGTTACTGTGAAAGTCAGACTGTGTATGTGTGTGTGTGTGTGTACATATATCTTGGATTTGTAATTGTTGAACTATTAGAGCAAATGGATGCAAATACTGCAGTTAAACCTTCTTAAAGGTAATTATTGGTGTTTTTGGTATTCTAGTGGCCTCCAACTGCCCGATGACCAAAACCATATATATTATGTAATATATGTAATATGTGTTACTTGTCACTAGTATATGTCTAAACTTATTTTATATAGATATAATAAATTTGAAGCCAAAGTGTCATTTTAAAAGATCTTCAAACTTTGTTTTCTTATCACTTCATGATTTCCATCATCTATCTCTTCAACACTGAATTTAAAAGAAAAAAAAAGAGGAAATTTACTGAGGTTTGTACAATTCAGTCATATACCAAAATAATCTTTAAACAGATCTTTGGGTCTCTGATAAAACACAGGAGAGATAGAAATTAAATGAGTTTATTAATAAGAAGATCACAAAATACAACAAAGTTTCCACAAATTTATTCAATGCTGAAAATTTTGGAAACTATAAGCTTCTCCATTTGTACTTTTGGTCTCATTTTTTTTCTTCCTCTCCCGTTTGCTGGGGAAACATGTTACCCAAACTTGTAACTTTCTTTTGACAGCCTGTGCTTGGATAAGGAGAATTGTTTTCCTATCAAAATTTTACCTATCATATACATGTGGGTAATGGCAAATTTTCTTTTAATCTGGCTCCTCTTTTGCTGGACATAATTTCAAGGAAATTCTCTTGAGCTTCCTGAACAGTATCCTGATAATGTGATATAAACCTTTAAAAAAAAGTAAGTAAGAAAAGCACTCCTAAAATACTTTAGTATTATAGAGAGACCTCATTATTCCTAAAGATAATGGTATATGAGCAACCTAACACCTGGAAACTCAAACACTAAGCTTTGATGCTTTCTATCTGCCTTTGATCTCTAAAGCTCTGGTATCTAACCAAATACTTTTCTATTCTTACATAGGTTTAATATAAGAGATATGAATGATAGTATACATACCAAGCAGAAAAACAGTTTTGCTTAACATACTTTTCTTTTTCTTTCCAATAGACTTGATGTCACGACAATTTTAATATGCACTGAGACTATGTTATGGTCAGTTTGCACATCTGTACAGAAGCTTTTGAATCCTCATGAGTATATAGATGATAAAATTTTTAAAATTCATACCCATTGTAATAATCTGTTCACAACATTAGTCATTTTGACTTCACCTTTATCTGAATTATATCAGTAAGTATCAAACATATTTTCTTTTTAGCTATTATGATATGTAAATAATGTGACTTAAAGTTATTTTCATACTACTTAATGAATTGTGTGAAGTAGCAAGTAGAAATATTTTGAAGTGCATTTTTTATATTGTGAATTGGGCCGTTTTACAAAATGAACTAATACTGTGTTAAATCTCTATTGGTCAATCTTATTCAGATGCTAAGACCCCAGAAGGATCAGGATTATCTTGAA
The DNA here is from genome assembly GCF_048164855.1 of Canis lupus baileyi. Taxonomy (NCBI): domain Eukaryota; kingdom Metazoa; phylum Chordata; class Mammalia; order Carnivora; family Canidae; genus Canis; species Canis lupus. The sequence continues at coordinate 16,095,993 of NC_132839.1, forward strand.
CTTCACTATTTGAGTTGTTTAAATGTTATATTAATGGGTTGGTTATTTTAATCATAGTTTGATACTTTATGAAGAAGAAAATCATATCTAATGGCTTTTTGCTCTTTTAAAAATATTTCTTTAGTTTTAAAGTTATATGAAGTAATTTGTTGTAATAGAAAAAATTTAAAAGTTGATACTAAAATATCCCCAAATCTAGAAGAAACCTAATGTTTCCACACCGTCAGTTAATCTGCCATGCATTTCCATTTTTAGTATTAGGCTGAGCTAGTAATGACAACTGGCAGGAGGAATAAGTAATTGCACTTTTGTTTTCTATTTACTTATTTATTTTTTAAGGAAACTCTATGCCCAACATGAGGTTTGAACTCATGACCTCATGATCAAGAGTCATGTGCTCTACTGACTGAGTCAGCCCAGTGCTCCAGTGATTGCATTTTTTGTAAAAAGGAGATTGAATTTTATTGACTACAATGTAAGAGAGCAGCAGGCATAAGAGGAAAGGACAGACTGTCTGCCAGGAGGCAGTGGGGGGAAGATGAGGGCTATAGTTATGAAGAGGAGTGAGGAGATAATGGAATATATGAAATTTTCCTTTTTTAGCACCTGTGCTGGATTGTAAGTAGCCCATTGGTCAGCTAGGGCCTATAGACATTTTTTTTTTGGGGGGGGGAGTGTCATTTATTGAGCGTGTTTGCATTCAGCCCAGGGTCACTGTGGGCTCTTTTACCTTACCACAGTTTCCTTCGCTCAAGCCTGTTGCCTAACATTGTCCTCCACATTCCCCAATGACAGATCTTTGGTATTGGAGTGGAAGTCTCATCCTGAGTAGCTGCTTCATGCTGGATGAGGGCACACTGTTCCTACCTAAAGTTGTTGGTCTGTCAAAGGTTCTTTGTAGGTATAGACCACAGCATGGTATTATATTCACTTGGCAACAGGTGATTTGAGTGAAAATCCCTGGTAGCTAGGTCCATGGGATTTAGGGGGAGGGGATCCTCATCAAACCATCATCTGTACAGAATGGTTGGACTCACTCCAACACATGGGGACATTTTTTGCCTGTAGATCAAGATGGCATCTTGATCCAGAGAAACAAAGGGAAAAAGGAGAGCCCAAAACAAACAAGGTGGCTGAGAGTCATCCAGTGTCAGGAGAGGGTCCCCACTGAGTTATAACATGTGTGGATCCTCCCTGCTTGAGCTGCCCCTGCCAATTGTGCTACAGGTTGGGGAGGAAGTAGGAGAGGAATTGGGGAGGGGGGGCAGTCACAGGCATGGAAACCCAACCTGTACACCTTGGACTTTTAGACCAAACTAAGGAGCCACCCTGGCCAGAGATCTGTGGTGTGAGGACTACAAGGGTTACACAGCAGAAGGGCCAAAATAGAAAGGAGAGGGTTGAAAGAGTCCTCTCAAAGGGCAAGAAGAACTAGTTCCTCCTGGAGCTTCAGATCCTCACAGAGGAATAACCTCTGCTGGAGGTTGTCAGTTCCTCAAGGAGCACTGCAGTTGGTCCACAGAGGGAAGAGTCCTGAGAAATTCCCAGAGAATCCAGAGAAAGTCCCAGGCCAACAGAGGTTCTGGATGAGGGCTACCAAACATGGTGACCCCATCAGGTGAAGGCTGGTGATATGGGGGGGGGGGTGTTGGGGGAGGGGGTGAAGGAATTCGTCCCAACGTAGAACAAAACGATAGAAGTTTATTAAAACACTGCAAGGGAGCAGCGGGTGGGACAGCAAAAGAGAAGACTCAGCAACTACATTTTTAAAATGTTGGAAGATTATACACACTAAATAAGATTTAGGGAGATTAAAATTTTTAAACTACTTTTCGGGTTTATTTCATTTGAATCGTAATCTTATAGAAGAGGTTAAAGTAGATCTTATCATAAAACAATAATACAATTTTGTTTAAGGTCTCCTCCAAAATAGTGACTTTATCTTGAAAGACTAGATAATTACATATTCTTAGTTTCTTGGATAGGAAAAACTATGTGTATTTCTATTTCTTAGGATAAATTATTCCTTTCTGGAAGAATCTGGTAAGAGAAAAATCTTGATTTTCAGTAAATTTTGAGACTTTTGTGTTAGAAATTCTACGAGTAATTAACAAGTTTGATTTCAATTTCCCTATAATTTTCACCCACTCTTTGACTTTCAACAAACCCATTGTTTATAGATTGTTTTTTCTGGCAACCCTACTGTTTAGAACTAATTTTAGAAATGGAGAATTCTTTCAGGAAGGGGAAGAAATAGTGAGATAAACTGCCATAAGTTTGGGATTATATGCATAATAGCTCATAATCATAAAAAGCTCAAGGTCTGAAGCACATAATAAATCCTAGTAAACTCAACTGATTTACCATAGATGAAAAAAATTGCTATGCTCTTAGTTCAACGGGTCATTTCATCTGAGAGGAAGGCCCTGTGAAAATCAGGAACAAAGTTGACAAATTTCATGGATTGGTCATGGTGAGCAATATTGAATTTCATGGTTTGTCACAGATGAATAGAAAAATTTTAACCCCCCAATGCATTTGTAAAACAAATAAATTATTATCAAAGATTGCATATTTTAATAATAATAATGTAACATACATTCATTATTGTTAACCCATGGCCTTTTGATACATTTTTTAACAACTATGCAAGTACTCAAATCTCTGTGATTTGTGCATTAGATATTGCACTGTAACCTCATTCAACAAATTTAAATTGCTAATTTCAACCAGGATTACAGAACATTTTACACCAAGCACTGTCTCTGGTTTTTCTTAATATAAAACATAGATAGCTACATTGCTTTGAAACATGAACAAAAAGTCTAGATACTTCCTTCTTAATATTTTTCAATGTATATAAATTTTCACAAATTTTATCCATTCATTTGACTTAAATTTTATGATTGCTTTTCTAGAATATCAGTACAATCTTTAAAATATATTTTGCTTTATATTGACAAAGGAAATCTACAGGGCAGCATGTTCTTCACCAAGTAGGAAAAAATTGTATATGTGTTTCAAGGAACTTGTTAACTTATTTAGCTTCTTTTCACAGCCAGGGTATGAAATTGTCACATTATTAGTATTTAGGGGGAAAAATGTATCTATATTTCACATTTAAAAAATTAAACTGTATGCTTTGAGGAATTGATGAAAAAGTAACAATCAGATGTTGCTAGTATTGAATTTTTTATAAACTGTACCTGACATTTGTCACTACATGCGATATGCCTTTTTAGAAGGTAGACTGCCTTTCTTCCAAGGAGTTCTGACAGATAAACTGAATGTATTTTTCCTTTCTGAGTTTAGCGTAGGACCACTAAATCCCAGGGCAGGAATACCTGATTTTAAAATCTTTTCAGGAAGAATAAAACCTGTTTGCAAAAATGTGTGTTCTCTTTCAACTCTCCTTTGTAGATTTCTGTTAGAATGTTATAAAAGGAGTACTTTAAGTTTGTCCTCCAGGGAAAGAGACCTGCTGAAACATGAAATATTCACCATGTATTTTCCAAAATGCCTATTGCTTGTAGATCTTCCATAAAGGCAGTTAAACTGCATATTGAGAAGTGTGCTTGGTGCACGTTCATATACATACCCAAACATGGTTTCATATGGTGCATTTTGCTTGTGTAGAATGTTAATTTTAGTTTCTATAGAGCAAATTAAAATATAATTCTTAGATTTTTAGGTAAATGCAATTTAGTTTCAATTTAACCTATGTCGTTGTGTCTCCAGCCCCTGTGATTGATCATAAGGATTAAGCACAAGGGTTACAGCAGCAAGCAAGATAAATATCTGCCATTGAGTAAAGTCTAGCACAATTTCTAATGTTAAGCTTAAATTTATTTACATACACATAGCCACTATCCTCAGTGTCACAGCATTTAATAACGTAGAAGAATGAATTTCAGTACAAGTGTCCACACACCAGGCAAAGGCCAAAGTCATCAGATATGGGCAGCAGATGTATCTTGGGATCCACTTGGTATCACTAACATGGCTTCGAATAACTAAATTCCAAAGTGTTTCAAAATATGCTGTGTCTATAGTTTGGTTTTAAACCAACACTGGGTATTTTGAGGTTATGGTCTTAGCCTATTTATTTACTTATTTATTTTATACTATTTCTGTCCCTCACAAAGCAGAGTATGGACTGAAATTTTATTTTTCATACCTCAAGAATGTCTGGCATTCTTTGAAAATAGGCAGTTCCTCAAAACATTGAGCACAGAGTATGCTTCTGTAAAATATTGATCATATGGTCATATGACCCAGTGGTTTCACTCTTAGGTATGTACCTAAAAGAAGTAAAAATGTATGTCAGTACAAAGATTTATATACAAGCAGCATGTTTAATAATAGCACAGAGTGAAAAGAACCCAAATGCTCATCAACTGGTGAGTGGATAAACAAAATGTAACATATCCATAGAGTGGAATATTATTTAGCCATAAAAAACTATGGCGTGCTGACAGATGCCCCTACCTCAGGACTGAACCTCAAAGCATTATGTGAAGTAAAAAAAAAAAAAAAAATGCCAGACAAAAGAGAATATATATTGTACGGTTCACTTTACTAGAAATTTCCAAAATAAGCAATAAGAGACGGAAAGTAGATTAGTGGTGGCCAGAGGCCGAGAGGAGGGGAAAATGGGTAGTACTTGCTAATGAGTACAAGATCTCTTTTGAGAGTAGTGAAAATGTTATAAAATGAGATAGTGGTGAAGGTTATGCAATTCTGAATATAGTAGAAACCACTTAGTTGTAAACTTAAAATGAGTAAATTTTGTGGCATATGAATTAGATATCTTAATAAAGCTGTTAAGAAATGAACATACTGACTAAAAATACAAATTTAAATAATTAACATGTAGAAATAAGTGGCCGAATGCAAAATAATTCAGAAAGTGAAGTTGGTTGTTGGTTGGTTAACCATCTCGTTTAGAGTAAATGGCCTCCCTTTGTCCACTTCCTCTACACGTTGCTTTTGAGGAAGATATCTATTTGTTTTTAAACCTAAAATCAAACAACCTTATGTATGATTCTAATAACGTAAAGCACAGGTGAAAGGCTAGTCGGTACCTTTGGAGAAGGCCTGTCCCCTGAATCTTTGACTTGCTGCTTCCCACTCTATCCTTTGTGATCAAGTCTTGTTCCACCTCACCACCATATGTCCTGCTCTCTGTCTGCCCTTTGGCTGTATCCCACCCATGACTGCTCTTCACAGATGGTCCCTGAAATTCAACCTCCTTTCCACTAAGCAAGGTCTGACAATACCATCTTTTCATTCTTTTTTTTAAACCAGTGTCTGCTATGTACCTACAGTTAGTCCAAGCATTGTGGCCATCATTTTCTGACCTCAGAGTTATTTTCATCATGCTCTCAAGCCAGGGGGGGGGCAGAAGAAATGTGGAAAGCCATATTTTCTTCTGAGTGTCTTACTTTAATTTCTCCCATTTAATGACATTTGGGCAACTGTTTATAGTCCCAGGGGTAATGCCAGTTTATGGAAGCAAAACAATGACTTAGAATTGTGTTTAAAATAGTGAAGTAGATTGAGTTTGGTTATTCCTACGTATTGGTGGTTGTGATTTTAGGGGTATCAGAAAGACTGGCATGTCCCCATGGTGTCAGGTATTCCAGCACTGTCTCAGGAGTTCAATTCCAAACCACTTCTACTTTTTCTCAAGTTGGGGTCTTCTCTTGGTATTTTAATTTCTTGAGCACCCTCTGTGGCTTAGGCTCCATGTAGACACAGAAGTGAGGCATCTGGCCTGGTCCCTCTGTCCCTTGGAACTCACAACCTTCAGCTGTCTCAATTCCATCCTGAAGGTTTGTTCCGTTAGCATCATATTATGAGACACAGTTCTCCTGGGAGGGCAGCCAACAGCAGGGTGAGGCACAAGAGAAGCATAAAACCCAGCTAACTCTTTTTAGCTTATCAGTTATTCTCACTTGTGACGTGCGTTGGATTTCTTTCTAGCAGCAGCTGGCTACATAAGCCCAAAAAGTCAATCAGTTTTGTTAATGAAGAAAGGAAGGCAGGCAGCATACTTGTACATCAGAGAACCACAAGAGACTGAATCTGGGGCAGAGGGCCCAAGTGGCATGCTGTGATGAGCGCAGAGCCTGTAGGATGTTAGTGAGCAGGAAGGGGCAAGGGTCAGCCGATGTTGGAGGAAGGGCAAAGGCAAGGAATTCCCCCAAATTCTTTTTTTTTTCCCTTAAGCGAAACCATCTTTACAGTTTGCTAATTTGGAAATGTGAAGAAATGTGTTCTGCTTCAACCTGTGGACAATTACTTATTTTTAAAGGAGTATTTAAATTTGCTACATCAAAATTCTCTTATGTCTTGTGGAAAATATAATTCTGTGGCTCTTCCAATTGTATTTTATTCTCCACTATGAATTATTTAGACCATCCTCTCTTTTAAGTGTATACCAAAACATCATTAGAGGTTATCTAATAGCCAGCTCATCATTTCATTCCCCGAATGAGGCTTGTGGGCCAATTTTCACCCTGTTATACTCTCCAGAATAATGACACTAATTTGGGATCTTGCTGTGGAATTAAATGCTTATACAGATCCCACCCCCTCTGAGACCATAAACATCTGCCATATCATTTCTTATAGCCAAATAACCCCACTATTACCGGGATGATTGAGAAACCATGAGTGGAATAAAAGAGTTTAGGTACTGGCAGAAAGGTTCTGGGAAATACTGTTATCACCAGTAGTCTGTAGTCTAAGAAATTTTGGCACTGTTCCAAATAGCCATTCCATTATTATTAGATTCTCCATTATCTTTTCTAATCTCAAGGATGAAACTGTGACTAGGTGACCATTTAGACTGTGAGATAGTTGTAGACTTAAGAAATATTTGCCAACTGTTGTTATCATACTGATAATATCTTACATATGTTGGCCCCTTATTATGTACATGCACTTTTCTGGTCCTTTATGTGTATTATCTCAATCAGCATCACACTGACCATGTGAGGTGATTATTATTATTATTCCCATTTTACAAATGAGAAAACTGAAGCTGAATAAATTGTCAAGTAACATTACACATCCCATAAAGAGGCCACCCAAGATACAAACTCATTCTGTCTGGCTCCAGAGCTCTTGCATGTGCCTATGCACTGCCTCTGAAGAATCTTCAGGGACCCTACCCTTGTGTATGAAGCAGGCAGCAAAAAGTAAATGTAAAAGGATCAGAGGCAGAGTTAAGTCCTAAGAAGAAACAAAGCAAAATAAGGACACAGAGATGGATGAGGTGGTAAGACAAGAAATATCTTAGACAGGGTGGTCAGGAAAGACTTATTACGACGTTTTGAGGTAGAGCAGTCTAGAGAACCAGGTGAACATGACAGAGGGTACATCCTAGCTAAGGTATTCATTCTTGGAGAAATGAACTGCCCCTGCCCCTCAGTTAACTAGAGAAATGGTACTTCATGCAAAGGGCTCAACAAAGTATGTGGCAAATTAGGCAGAGACTAGGATACCACAGCCTCCAGTGGTATCCTCCAAATTGTTCCCTCCCTACTGGCCTCCCATCAAGCCTTATCTCATTCTGTTCCTGCAGCCTGATTTCCTTTGAGATCTCCCTTCCTACCTCCCTAGCTAGTGCATGTCCCTTGTCTCTACCCTCACTCACTTGGCCTGTCTGTCTGGAATTTGGAACACTGCTGGCAAAAGTCACTTAGTTGGCCTTTTGTACAATGTGACAACTCTGTTCTTTGTCCTGCCTCTGGGTGGCTTTCTCTTTCATCCTCCTCCACTTTAGCCAAAATTTCCACTTTGCCCCATCCCACTGTTGGTTAGCAGATGGCCTTGCCCTGTACTTTTCTGAGAAAACCTAGACCACCATGAATGTTAACTTCTCATTTCCATTTTTAATAATTATCTCAATCCTTAGTCACCTGTAAATTCTTTGACAGTCAATGTGTCTCTCTTTCCAGCCAAAGCAGATCTTTTCACCTGAGCTCTTGATCACATCTACCTCCTACTCAACTGGCCATACTCTTCTAAATATTCTTTCTCTCTTCTGGTTCTTTCCCCAAAGTCTCCTTTATATTAAAAGGATATTCTTTCTCTATTATTGTATGTCCCTTCTAAAACATAGTTTGCATTCACTGTCTCCACTTTGACACCCGTCCTTCATTCAATGCACTGCAACTGCCCTCATCATGCCAAACCAACACGGGCCAGGTCATCCATGCCTATCCAGTCACTAACTCCAATTTTTGTCCATCCATTCAATTACCTTCTCTACAACTTTTATCACTATTGGTCCCATTTCTCTTCCCTTGGTTTCCCTAATATCACCTTGTCCTGGATCTTTGCCTACATCTTGGATTATTACTTCTTGGTTTCATTTGAGTGCTTCACTTTCTCACCTCACCCTTTAAATGTTGGTGTGTCCCAGAGCGCTGTTCTTAACCATCTTTTCTTCTTACACCCTTTCTTTGGGCGAATTCATCCATTCCCATAGCTTTGCCAATATGGTAATGACTTCCACAGCAATATCTTCCACTCACATATCTCCTGTATATGCTACATTGGCAAATCCAAATTTCTTTTGGATGTACTTCAATGCCTGCAGCTCCTTCAACATATCTGAAACTATGCTGCAAGTCCTCCCAGGTTTCTCTTAACCCTTAACTCTTCTCCTTTCTACCTCCTCCTTTGTGCCATCTCCAACCCCATGTTTTAGAGAATGAATATTGTTAATTCTGTTAATTTTATGTTTATATTCTTTATACTTGCCTCATACTTACTCTCTCCTCTGCTTCTTACTTTGGTTTAGGATGTTGTCTTCCTCTGTTTGTTCTACTGAAGTATCATCTTATTATCCCCCTTCCTCCAACCTTGATCCCTCCAAATTCCTCCATACTATTACACAAGTGATTTTTCTAAAATATAAAATAGCTGATAAAACTCCCATGCTATAAACTCTCCAGTGATTCCTCATTGCTGACACAAAGTTCAGATTCCTTATGAAAGCATATTGTGGTATCCTGACCTAAGCTTCTGCTTAGTTCACACAGTGTAATGTAGGGATTGGAAACATGACAGCCTCATTTTGAAGTCTATTTAGGAAATTTTGTTCTTTCTGAAATTCAGGAAGAAAAAAATGACTTGGAAAGAAGAGATACATTAAAAGTCTAAAAAATATCAAAGTGTATTTAATTAGTAGGTGTTCTATGTGGCAAGACAAACTGGGGAGAGACAGGTTATATTTGGGAAATGTGAGAATACAAGAAGCAAGATATGGAATGAAAGGGTCAGAATGTGTTTTCAAAGTGGAATTCTGTTGTTCATATTATTTAAAATATGCTGTTGCTCCTGTACTATATATAAAGAGAGATAGTACCACAAACAATTCCATTTCTAAAATGTTCCCAGTTGTTACTCTTTTTTTTTTTTTCCCAGTTGTTACTCTTAACTCCATGCAGGCAAATATAGTCTCCTGTTGTGATAAAAATTTTATTAGCCAAGCTACCTACTAAAGATTTTATGTAGCAAATTCTTTCTTATTACCTCAAGATTTATTGTTGAATTTGGGCCAACCTAGAAAAATGTTATAGTCACTTCTCCAAAGGTAATTGTAGACCAGATATTCTGGCCAAATTGTTTAAATTTTGAAATCATAGTCATATATTTTATAATTAAATTCTTCTTTATAAGCCCTCTGTAGGCTCCTAGGAGCGTACAAAATTAATTATAAATTCTCATTAATTGTTTAGTATTTACAAGTCACTTTAAAGAATAAAGAGAGGAAACTTTATGCTAACCATTTTTACATTAATGAAGCAAATGTGACAAAATATTGATATTTATTGGATCCAGGTTGAAGAGGATAATATAAATGATATTCACTGTCCTATTCTTTATTCATTTATTTTTTACATATTTTATAGCAGGAGATTTTACATAATAGTGATATTGTCTTACATTTCCGAGTGTAAGGATTGCTGTATAGGGGCCCTGAATTACCTATTAACATAGATCCCAAGTGGATGGTTGCATTATCCATTCTAGCACAATACCATTTTGTGTAAAATCATTAACTTCAAGGAGTGCCTGGGTAGGTAAGTCAATTAAGCAATCGACTCTTGATTTCAAGTCAGGTCATAATCTTAGAGTCATGAGATTAAGCCTGGGGCTCCCTGATGAACATGGAGTCTACTTAAGATTCTCTCTCTGCTCCTCCCCAATCACACATGCTCTCTCTGTTTAAAACAAACAAACAAACAAACAACAACAAAAAGCCATTAACTTGGAATACTCAGTGAAAATAAAAAGTTTTGATGGTTTTCATGGTTAATGTTTCCTGTGTATTTTGAAATAGTTATTTTATTTCCCCCAGGACTTTCCAGCATGGGTTGGATGATTCTGCTTCGGATTCCATAAAACCGTTTTTCAAGCAACCATTACATTGGTTTTCTTGCATATCACATTTCTATCCTTCTTTACTCAGGTGAGAACCTCTAAACACTACACTATGTATAATTCTATGATCCCTCTAAAGTTTACTAGAAACTTTTATCCAAAAAAAAAAAAAAAAAGAAAAGAAAAGAAACTTTTATCCATGGAGATAAATGCATCTCACAAAAAGAACTTACAAATTTTTATAATACACAGGTAAGTCAAAAGTATTGCTTCTCTTTTTATTAGCACAAGAATCCAATATACAAGCTTTATAATCATTCTGCTAACTCATAGCTTTCCTGATGTAATGGAAAAATGTGAATTTTTGGAATTTACTTCTATTTTAGCTAATTGCATAGCCATTTTAAAATTCATCTTTCTTGATCTATGACTGGGGATTTGACAGTCCTCCAACTAATTATCAAAAAAGGACAGCAAAACTGGATAATTCATGTAACCAACTAGGGCCTTAGGTAAAAGTTGAGAGAGAAGAAACTTTAAAAATTATGAATAGGGTCTTTCACTTTTATTATTTAATTAACAGCATTTAAACATAAGAAAAATCATTTAAAGCATGAAATATACTTGCAGAATAATCTGATGACATTTTGTGGCATTATATAGAATGTCAGTTTGATTCTTTGCTGAATATATCATTGGAAAGTACCTTTCCTTGGTATCTGTGAATAAATATATCATGTATAGCTGAAGGAGATACTGTTAATCTCCATATATTCTTGATTCATCTTGGAAATACACTAGCAGTGATTTCCCTCTCTAAATTGACTGTCTCTCACTCTTGAGGAATGAGTCCTACCCATAAATACAGAGTGTGTAAACCTCATCTACAAAATCTCCATAAACACAGCAAATAAATCCTGTTTACCTATTAAGTCGCTGTCTCTATATAGGAAATGGGGAATCTGAGATCAGTGACACATAGACCCTACCTTTGAGAACCTTAGTATATTGTTGTTACTTTATCTACAAATAACACATCTTCACCATCTCTGATGAATTCCTTATGATTGATTTCTAGAAACGGAATACCTTCAGTACCCTGTCATCTCAGTACCCAGCAGCTTACATGTAAATAGACTCATGTCATCGAGAATTAAATAGCTGACTTTCTAATACTCATTAGTGAAAAAAAAATTAAACAATTGAATCTTTTATAGTGTGAATTAAACAAACAAAAACTCTGTGTCATTTTGATGAGATCCCCAGCTTCTCAACCTATTTTTTCTCCATGTTATCAGAGTGGTTTTAATCTATTAGTATTAGTACTTTCATCTTAATCTAAAACCATTGAGATTATCCCCATTTAGGCATTGCTTTTGTAAGACTTCCACCTTCAGGTTTGTTCAGCCTTACCTAGAAGCTTGGAAAGTCAGCATGGGAATGGGTTTATCTTTCACATAGCTGCTTCTTGTGTTTAACTCCTTTCTCTCTTCCATGCCTATAGCAAGCCTAAATGTAATAAGACTTTTCTTTCTTTCTGCTTCTGTGTAATAATCAATCTCCACTATTTTTTTTTTCAATCTCCACTATTATCCTAACACAAATATTAGAACATGGCAGTCACTACTCAACTTCAATAGAAATGAAGTTTGGTACAAGCTTTCTGGAGGACAGTTTAGGAACCTGTGTCAAAAACCTTGCAGATATTTATTCCTCTTTATCCAGAAACTTCATTTCTAGGAATCAATCATAAAGGAATTTATCAGAGCAGCTGGTGAAACTTTATATATGAGGCTATCCATTGAAACATTATTTGTGAAAGAAAAAAAATGGAAATAAATGTCTCACAGTATAGAATTAGGCAAGTCAATTATGGGATGGTCATATGTCACATTATTGTGGAGTCATTAAAAGGGTTGATTTTTGAAAAATATTAAATGACAAATAATTAATGATTTATAGTTAAAGGGAAGCTATAGTTAGTCATTATCACATCCTCAAAACCAGCCCAATTTTTCTCATAAAAACTGTGTACCAGACATTCTAGATGCTTCATGTATATTATCTCTTTTAAATATCACACCAATCTGTAGGCCACCTATTTCTGGGCTTCTTTCATGGAGAGTAAAGTGACGTGTAGGTGGCAAGTTTCTGAAGAGAACCATGCTGGGAGGCAGACTCAGAACTTAGGCTTGTCTGCTTCCAAAGCTCTAGCCCCTGACAACTACAACTTCACCTGTCAGTGGGAGAACAGATGTTCAGAATGATATTAATAGATGTGCATAAAAAATCTAGAATTATCAGTTATTTGTTATGTAAAGTCTCTTTTTATGTACTAATGTATTGGTACATATGGACTAATCTCTGGTGTTTATCTCCAACAGAGGGATTTAGTATGTGGATTCCTCAAGCTTGCTGGATATGAGATCCATGTTTCTTAGGGGAGGAACAGTTATTGGAAAGTGGAACACAAATGAAAGTGTTGAACTATGCCATATTAGTTTACATATAGCATTTAAAAATATGTATAGAAAAACAAAATTGAAAGGATATATGCTGGGGAGCTTATTGTTTTTATCTTTGTATGGTAGGATTACAAACAACTTTAATATTTTTCATGTATCATTTGCTATGTTTTCTGAATTTCATATAATGAAAACTATGTAATTTTACAGATCATTTTGACTTGAGATGGGATTATAGCCTGATAAACTCATCACAAGTTGAAAATATTTTTCAGTCAAAAATGCATTTAATGCACCTACCCTACCAAAACAGCTTAGCCTCACCTACCTTAAATGTACTCCAGCTACTCGTATTAGCCTATAATTGGACAAAATCATCTAATACAAAACCTATTTTATAATAAAGTGCTGCATATATCATGTAATATCTTGACTCCTGTACTGAAAGTGAGTAACAGAATGGCTGTATGGGTACAGAGTAGTTGTAATAGTATGAGTGTTTACCCTCACATGGCTCCTGGAGCTGCGCCTTGCTGCCACCACCCAGCATCATGAGAGTATCATGTAGTATATCACTAGCCTGGAAAAAGGTAAAAAATCTCAAAATTTGAGGTGCGGTTTCTACTGAATGCATCTCTCTCTCTCTCTCTCTCTTTTAAGATTTTAATTCATTTATTCATGAGAGACAAAGAGAGAGGTAGAGACATAGGCAGAGAGAGAGAGGCAGACTTCATAGAGAGGCAGGGAGCCTGATGTGGGACTCAATCCTGGGACTCCAGGATCACGCCCTGGGCTGAAGACAGGTGCTTAACAGCTGAGCCACCCAGGCGTCCCTGCATATCACTTTCACAGCATCATAAAACTGAAAAATCTCAGTAGAATCATCGTTAAGTCAGGACCATCTGTATTAAGATAAAAGTTTTTCAAAAACAAAAAGAAACCCCATTTTTTATTGCTCTTTTTTTCCACATGACTTACCCTATAACCTCTAGACAGATGGTTTCTAGCTTTGAATCTCCAACTCTGAGCACTTACCTTTACCACAACATTGTATGGCCAGCTGCCCATATTTTCAAATGACTCACTGTCATTATTGGAAATCCACTATGATGTCCTCAACTGACCTTTCCTTCCACTCTGCCCTTGTCTCCATGCATAGTGCCTTTTGTATTCCTAATACATCAAGAATGTCATCATTCTTAAACACTTCAAGGGTAGAATCTTGATTATAGTTTTCATATTGCACTCTGCTTTGCCTATTTCTAGTGTATTATCGTGTTCAGTTGATTCTTACTCAACAGTTCTCTTAGAACTATCCTTTCTGGGCAGCACCAGTGGCTCAGTGGTTTAGTGCTGCCTTCAGCCCAGGGCGTGATCCTGGAGACCCAGGATTGAGTCCCCGTCAGGCTCCCTGCATGGAGCCTGCTTCTCCCTCTCCCTGTGTCTCTGCCTCTCTGTTTCTCGAATAAATAAATAAAATCTTTAAAAAAAAAAAAAAAAAAAAAAAGAACTATCCTTTTTATGCAATCCATTACGATAGCCTTAGTCCATTTAGCTATTATTTAACATGTTTCAAATACTGTTTTCATTATATTGCTCTTTTGCTCAAGAATCTGTTGTAGCTTCTTTTTGGCCCACACTGGCTGGCTTATTGCCTGGAGTACCCAATAGCTTTCTCTGTTGTTAGTCTCCCTTCTCATCTCTTAAGACACATTTACTCCATACCTTTCACTTTTATTATTGTTTATTCTCAGCTTCAGACCTTGATTTATGTAGTTTTCTCTTCTAGAAAACCTTTAGTTCTCTTCTTTGCTTTTCTGAATTCTCCATGGAAGGCACAGGATGAGCTCCCCTATACTGAGGGCAATACTTTCTGATAATTCCTCTCTGACAGATCCTAGAATATGATTAGAAAGACATGATCCATCTGACTTAAGACCTAACACTTTCAGAACAGTGGTATAGTCAAAGGAACCCAGGATAGCAATAAAAGTAATTTCAAAATAACTCAAGGTATTGATTTGCATTTGTGAAACATTGCAATGTGAATACCTGGACCATCATCATGTGACTTAAAAAATCTCCACCTTTTCATCCATTTCCCTCATATACCTCTGCTGTTTCTGTGTGTTTATCACCCCCCAAATTATCCTCCAAAACTCCATTCCTCACTTTAGCACCTAAATGAACTGCTCATAGAAATACATGAGTTGGATAACGACAAACTAAAAATATAGAAAGCTTTTCTTTTTGGGAAAAGGTGAGGCTGAGAGGAGACATGGCTGAAATATTAATATTATGAAGGATCTTAGTAATTTATTCACCTACTTGCTTACTTATTTGCACCTATGCATTGATTTAGAAACGATTTAATTTGGCCTTTAACAAGTACTATGTATATTAAGATAACGAATTAAAAGTAAGTGAGAAGGAAGGAACAGAGCTAGGAAGAGGGCATGAAATTAAGACTTAAATTAAGAGTTACAAATGTATACACAGTTGTATGACCCATAAATTTGTTTGAGGATTACTAACAAAAGCCTATGAAGGATACAAATTGGTAAAAATAGAATTCTTCATGTTCTCCTAGAACCCCTGGAACAGAATTTAGAAGAGTTTGCTTTAGGGGAAAAAAAATGTATTTTCAAAGCAGTAAGTAAAATGTACTGTATTCATTATCCCTAGCACTGGTATAGGCTAACAATGTGCGTTGATTTAGAAGGGGTAATCAGTTTCATACTAGATTAAACTAAGGCATGTGGAGAATATATTAATCTCAAGGTTAATACTATGACACCATACTGTGCTTTCATATAAATGTTCAAGGAAGAACACTATCTTAGTCAATTATACCGTGGCATTATAATGTTTTTTTATTATTTTCCTAACTTTCATCTTCTTGTGGTTCTTTTAATATTTCCTAATATTTTTCCGGTCTTCCTTAGCTAAGTAGGTCGTAACTGCACACTGAAACCAAGTAGCATAATCAGTGTGAGTAAACAGCCCATTCATTTTACACTGCTCATTTTCTTTTATGATGACAACATGATGTTTTGATTCGTGGCCAGTTCATTCTGAGCTGTAGGTTATTTCTTTCTACTCTGCTTTTGTTTCTATTTACTTTTACTCAGTGTAATCCTGTTTTAGATTTATATACATTTTTCTCTCCCTAAATATATTAAGCTACCTTTGGCTACATTTTTATGTGGGTCTTTCCTTTTATCCAGTTCATCAAGAGGTATTCATTCATTTTCTCTATAAATGCATTTAAAATTTTTTTCTCCAGGTAAGGCACTGTGCTAGGTGTTAATGGTGGAGAAGGAGGTAAGCAATGAAGTTGGAGAGAAAGCACCTTTCCTTAATATTTATATGTCGGCAATACAACCTCAGTGACCTACTTGACAACACATAAAATACCACTGCCCCACTTCCTCCAACTTGAGCCACACCTCCGATTTACTCCCCGTATTCCCCCAGTCTTCTTCTTTCGTTTCTGTTGCTGTTTCTCTGTCTCCTTTGCCAGTTCACCTCCTTAGATCTGGCCATTAAATACTGAACATCTTTGGTGTTCTATCACAGAACTCTTAACAGGTGAAGTGAAATATGCCTATGGCTTCATGTACTCCCTATGTGTTCCCAAATTAGAATCTCTGATTTTTACCTCTCCTGGGACTACAGACCCATATACCCCGAGTGCCAACCATATATGAATGCTTTCCTGAGGTTTACACCTGGAGATCATCAAGACACCTCAAACTCAACATGACCAGAAGTGGACTTAGGATATTCCCTTCCAAATTGATCCCCTTCTGTTATTCCCTTTTTTGGCTGATGGGACCTCCATGAATAGTAGGAGCCAGAGATATAGGAGGCAACCTGAACCTGAGCACCTCCCTCTTCCTTCCTCTCCTACCACACCCAATCCATTGCTAAGTTTCATTAATTTTTAACTCCTACAGTTTGCTATCTGTTACACCACCTTTGCTTTAGTCCAAATAATCATCTTTCTCCTCAGTGCTGTAATGGCCTCTTGGTTTCTTTCCCATGTGTATGTTGACTTCCACTTTCAGTGTTTTCTGAATTGCAGCCAGAGATTTAACTAACCCAAATCTATTTTCAAAACTACATGTTATCATTTCACATTTATGGCTTAAAAACCCTCCATGAATTCTCCTTTGTCCTTAAATATAAACAAAAATGTTCAGCATCCTATAAGACCTCCAGAGATGTGGTTTACCCACCTCTGCAACCTCTTGTGATACCACACTATCCTGTGATTCCACTCTGCATGCACATTAGCCTTTTTATATTTCTTTGCTGTGCCGTGCTCCTTTCTGCCACAGAACTTTTGCATTTGCTTTTCCCTTTCCCTGAAATGTTTTTATTCTCTTCCACCTATTTAATGCTAACTTCTCTATATCTCAGCTCCAATGTGACTTCTGTAGAGAAGTCTTTCATCAACCACAAAAACTGATTCACTTCTTACTGCATCTTCTAGTAGCATCTTTTGCTTTTCTTCCAGTGAATTTTTATAGTTGTGATTTTATTTTTATTTGTATGGTCATTTAAACTGTATATGTATTCTCCACTAAACTCTATAAAACAGTGACTGTTGGGCAACCCTCTTGGGTACCCTCCCTCTTTGGGAGCTTTGTACTATTGCTCAATAAACTTTGCTACCCACAAAAAACAAAAACAAAAACAACAGTGACTGTTTTTGCTTGCTGTTGTGTGTTCATGGCCTAGCACATAGAAATCAGCCAAAAATAGTAGTTGAGTAAATGACTGGTTGAAGGAACACATGAATTACTGTAGTATTGTTTCAGATATTGACATATTAAATGATACATTTAGCTTTTTTCAAACATTTGATCTGAATAGTAAAGCTCAGGCATGGAAAGCCTGGTCTTGTTGAAGAGGTGGCTTCTAGTATCCTTCAGATAAAGCATCTTGGGGGAAGGATGAAACAGAGTTTTCGTTTCTCAAACCAAAACCAGCTGCTGCTAACACAATACTGAGGAAAAGAGCTTAGAGATCGTTGTGCTCTGATGAGGTGCCCAGCTTTGACATGGAGCCAACAGTCAGGGGAGAAGAAATGATAGCCCTTTAACACCAAAGCTCTTAAGTGGTTGTTTCGGAGTGTGGATGTACAAGCAGCTGAATCACTGAAAAGATTTTTAGAGGGGCGCCTGGGTGACTCAGGTGGTTAAGTGTCCAACTCTTGGTTTCAGTTTAGTTTATGATCTCAGGGTGGTGAGACTGATGCCAAATTCTGGCTCCACGCTCAGCATGGAGTCTGCTTAAGATTCTCTCCCTCTTCCAGCCTCTCCACCTCTCCCCTTGCTGTCTCTTTCTAAAATAAATAAATCTTTAAAAAAAAATTTAGAAAGTCACATGTCTGTGAATCAGTTATTAAAAGAAGTTAAAATGGCAAATGAGCTAGGTACTTGATATAACTAGATATCTATTCATATTTTCCCTTTTTTTTTAAAAAAAAAGATTTTATTTATTTATTCATGAGAGACAAAGAGAGAGGAAGAGACAAAGCCAGAGGGAGAAGCAGGTTCCTCACAGGGAGCCTGCTGTGGGACTCGATCCCCAAACTGGGATCATGCCCTGAGCCAAAGGCAGATGCTCAACTGCTGAGCCACCCAGGCATCCCCATATTTTCCCTTTTCTATTATACTTTAAAGGTATTCTATTAAAAAGAATACCATACTGGAGCCAGCAAAGAGATAATAGAATACTATGGGTTTCCACATTAGACAAACATGATTTGTAGGCTTGTGTACTAGTCTTGTGATCTTGGAAAGTTTGTTAACCTACAGGACCTTCAATCTCCCTGTATATGAAATAGTTTATATTTTGGTGAAAAAGTTAAAACATATATACAATACAATCTTACCAATCTACTTGCACACAGCTTGCAATACCATTCAGTCTTCTTCTATCTTGAAGCATCTTCCTTCCTTAACTTTTGAGATCCTCTCCTATCAGAGTCATGAGGATTAGTTAAATGAGCTAAAGTGCCTCAACCCATAAGTACTTACTAAACAGTCATTCAGTACTGCTGTATTAGTAAAAAGCTATATGTCTCAGAAAGTTGCAGAATTTATCAGTTACCCAAACATATTTAAAGGACTCCTCATAAGTGTGATAAAGTGGATAGAATATTGAACCACTTTCTCACTGAATCTCACTTATCTGAAACATGATGCCAGGGGAGACTTTTCTTAAACTCTGTATAACAGGCCTTTATTATCTGGTAGGCAAGAACCAGTCGGTAATAGTTAAAGGCTCCAGAGAACTAACTTTTGCTCCTCAAAAAGGATGTCTGAGTGATCACTGAGTCCAGTGTCTCAATGACTCGGGCTAGATGAGCACTTCAGGGGGAGTCCAAAAGTGATGGTTGATATGTAATATTATTTTAAAAATCAAAATTAGATTTTATTTATTTTTAGAAATAGGATATATTAACCTGTGTAACATCAAAGTGTAGAGCTAGGGCTATGAGTTTGGGTACTAATATCTTTGGGTGACTTGGGGGAAATGGGGTCATCCCACATAAAAAGTTTAATTTTGCTAAAATCAGGAGATAACACAGCTCCTCATAGTTTGAACACCTACCCTCTAAGTTGTACACCAGAGAGTGTAGATACAACCAACTCTAAAAAAATGAGACCCTTGAAAAGTGTCAATCTACCTTTATGGACAGTTATTAAAAACAACGCAAGTCCTGTATGCAAGTGTACAGGTGAACCTTGTCTGACTTCTGTTTATTGACTCAACTTTAATGATCAAGATTATAGAGACTTGACTACACCCATTATCAAGGTAAGTTATATGCAGACATTTTCAGTGCTATAACTACGTGTCATTTGCACATTCTTGGTTAATGTGATGAAGAAAAATATTTGGGGTTGTTTTTTCCTCCTCAAAGGTATTAAAGTTATTTTTTCCCAGAGAAATGTGGGAAAATTGCTCTAAATATTTGCATTTACTTATTTTCTTAGGAAGATCATGAAGGATCAGTTTTGGAAAGCCCAGAATAGTCCAGCAATGCGGGGCTTCTCCTCTGCTTTTGTGTTCTCACTTTAAGGCTTTTACTCTCAGTTTCTCTTTAGTTGTGCCCTTGCCTTTGTTCTCTGAATAATGTAACTTATGGTCTCTGGTATAAATTTGGCCCAGTAATCCATGACAGGAACCATCTGGTTGAAATCAGTCCCTAGATCCCTTGAATAACATGGCTCCAATTTGAGAATCAGCCTTGAGACCACAAACTTGATTTTGGGTCAAAAAGATGGTATCCTTAATCAGAAGGTTGAATAGAGCCAAACATACTCAGTACTGGAAAAAACAACTTACCTACCTATTATCAACCAGGTTGAATGGAAAGCAGCCTGGAATAGAGGAATAAATATGGATTTTAAAGTCAGGAAGACCTGGATTCAAAGTCCAGCAGCCATATTTATTAGCTAAATGACCGTTGACTAGTTTCTCAGTATTCCTGAAACAAAAATTAAGTGAGATGAATATAAAGTATCTCTATGCATGTCTTATTTTAGGTTTCCCCAAGAAACAGACCCTGAGACCAAGATTTAAGTGAAAGTAGGTTATTTTCTAAGTGGAGGGAATAGTGGAATGGGAGCAAGTCAGACAAAGAAAGAAAAACAGCAAATAAAAATTCATGTAATCAAGCCAATTGCTGAAGAAATAACCAGACCTTAAACCTTCTGGGGAAATTCTTGGGATCTATATGGAAGGCATCTATCTGAGAGTTATCCCACCAAGGGAGCAAGGATGCTGAGGTATTTACAAGGCAACTTCCATCAGTCATTGGTTGAAGGCTGCTCTCCAGGGCTGTGAATTCACTAGCACTTTCAGCTTGTCTTGCCAAGAGGCAGAGAAATGCAGGCCATGTCAACTGAGTGATAAGGGCAAGAAGATGTGGGGACAGTGACAACATCTCCTTTGGTGTTCCCCTCACACTACTGAAATCCACTCATTACCCACATTAAGTTCTCTGAGTCTTTTCATTGATTCTTCAAGGAGATGCCTGGTCAAAACATCTTATAAAAAATGTGTTATTGTAGTAGAGTTCATGGGACAAGCTAGAGTGTCCCCTACTGCAGTTATTCCTGAGTCTGCAAGTGATAATCATCATTACTTCCCTCTGCCACTTATTCCAACTTTCCCTCACCCTCGACTGTCACACCCGCTGATATATGTTGCTTGCCCAGTGGAGTCACTGAGACATTCATCCTTGAGGAGTTGAACCCTTGGCTACCATTCCCTTATCAGAATGTTGTTACTTCTATAACCTCTTTATGGTTATTTTTTTAAGATTTTATTTATTATTCATGAGAATACACAGAGAGGAGAGAGAGAGAGAGGCAGAGACACAGGCAGAGGGAGAAGCAGGCTCCATGCAGGGAGCCTGATGTGGGACTTGATCCCAGGTCTCCAGGATCACGCCCTGGGCTGAAGGCGGCGCTAAACTGCTGAGCACCCCGCCAACCCCGGGCTGCCCCCTGTTTATGGCTATTAACATGCATGCGGGCATCAAGAGATGCCCTGGTGAATCACCTTGAGCCACAGACATACTCCTCCCTCCTCCCCTTATACGGTAGCAGCTCCAATTCCTCAATAGTAATTAGGCTTCATTACTCTTCCCAGTATAATAACTCCTTTCTTTGCCTGCGTAGGCTGCTGGCATTGGAAGCCACTAATGACTGTAGCAGGTATAACATTAAGTTTCGTGGAATTCTGGATGGTGCTCCTGTAGAGGTGTGCATACTCCAACTCACCCCACCATGGAAACCAGGACCTCCACTCCTACATGGCCTATGGGGAGTTATGGGATTAAAAAACACAGATTCCCCAAGGGGATGATCAGGAGCACCAGTGAGAGGGGCCCCTGGTACTTTTACTATTGACACCCAGACTCATGTGGCTTATCTGTTAGGGACATAGTACCATATAACTGCTATTGGCTCAAGGTAAATATCAAATCCTGAAGAATAATTCCCAAATACTGTTGGGTATTATCCCCGAGCTGTGCATTTTAGCATCCATTTGAGTGATTTTCTGCTTTGACAGCATCTCTATGAAACATATATGGTAGGATCAGTAAATCCCATAGTCATGCAGTCTGACCTACTACAGAGCCTTCTCTTGCCCTGTGCCTCATGCACAGCCATGGTTGGAAGTCAGGCTGGTGTATACTGATTGAGCTAAGATTTTTTTTTTTTTTTGTAACTTTCTCCTGCAGTATGATTTCATACTAAAAAATTGCAGTAATTACAAGTGTACTACCTGATGAGTTTCCATAAAGTAAACACACCCAAATACAGCTCAGATTTTGCATGATGATTCTATAAAAATAATTTGTTAGTTTCATAACCAGTAATGATTGAGCTCTATTATTATATCACTCCTTACTACCAGGACTTGAAAAATTCTTTAGGCTAATTCATGCTCCAGAAATGTACTACTTATTAGAGCATAAGCCTAATAAAACCCAGCCATAAATTCATTCTGTCTCCTAATACAAGCTTTATGAGTTCCAGTGGATTTATAAATTTTTGTTCTCTTTTTTGTATTATCGTGGAATTCAACATGTACATATTTGAAACATATATATAAAATATATATATGTACAAAATTTCCCTTTCTGTCATTTTTTGTGAGGCTAATCTCACTTTCACAGCTCCACCAGCTCAAAGGATGAGGGAACATATGCTTCTCCATATGCCTAACACAGACTCCTCAATGCATTTATTACTCGGAGCTTAGTGATTGAGGAATGTTTGTAATATTTTATTTTTCCTCATAGTGAGTCATTCTACTGTACATTTCAAAATCTGTGATAAGCTGAAAGATCCAAGAATTGAGGTACATTTCAACAAACAGCTTCCCATCTGGTAATTGAGAGGTTTTATTTATAACCAGGTATTCAGAGGCAGTGGTATGAAATGACCTTCCTATTATTTTGTTTTATTACATGTCTAAAGGGCTAAGCAAATACAGTCACCCCCTCCAATCCATTCCCCACACTGTACCCAGATACGGAAACTCATCTACCTTAAACTCTTCAATCCCCACTTTGGCTAATGAGGCCCTCCATGATCTGGTCCTGTCTCCTTCCTCAGATTGTCTTTCAACAACCCCCTCCCGTCTTTTCTACACTCCATCAAACTGGATCTTTCAGCTTATTAAATGTATCCTTAAATCAATGCTCAACTCAAGCAAAATATAGAGGTAGGAAATGATTAAAAATTAAGTTGCAAAAAAAAAAAATTAAGTTGCTTTTAATATATAACTTACTACCAACTAGCTGCTTTTTATCTATTGGACCTGAAGTAAGTTTCTAGAAGTCAGCACTTGGGATTTAGGAAGCGATCAGGGACAGCCGTTGTGAAGATCTGCATTGGTGTTTCAGTCCAAAGGGCTCACCTAGTGGACTCTTCCTTGGGTAATATATTTGGGACTTTGGCCAGAGCCAGACCAATCTGAAAGTACCCAAAGTATGGAGTTGATTCCTCTGGTATGAGAATTAAGTTTAAGCCTGTCACCTTTCTCTTCACCACCCACCACTGGCAGGAGTTTGCCTAGCTCACCTTGACCCACTAATTATCTAGGAGTTTCTCTGTTTTTTGTTTGTTTGTTTTTTGTTTGTTTGTTTGTTTGTTTTTAAGTTTCTCTGTTTTAAGTTATGTTGTCAGAGAGTCTCACTCGGGAAGTTTGAGTTGGTCTAAAGTTCATGCAAGGCTGAAGGATTTTGAGCATCATGATGTTGTGAGTTGTACCAAATACCAAGCCAAGCCAAACCAAGGGGAGGTGCCTTGAAATTTCATCTTATATCTTCAGATCCTCTGACTTTTGCTTAAATCAGCCTTTTGACAAAGTGTCTTTTTTTTTTTTTTTTTTTAAGAGTTTGCCTACCCATCTGTGAGCATGAGTCAATCAGCTCACATTTACAGAGCCCTTAAAAGTGCTTGGTCTACTGGTAGGAGCTTTGGGGTGTAAAGCAAGTGTCCTGACAAGGCTTGACTCTGAGTGGACAGATAAAGCTTTAATTGGTGGAATAATAAAGTGCTAAGATGTGAATAATTGCCATAGGTGCTTTAATTCCAAGTGAGAAAGACTCCTATGCAGAGAAATTTTTAGTGAAGACTACACAGAGAAAGGTACATTTTTTTTCCTGCAAATTGAAGGATGCATAGGATTCAGATAAGCAAAAGGTTGTGGGGAGTTCGTTGCATGGGTGCCAGCCACTGTGCACCCGTCTTGGCACAAAGGTACAGAGGGAGGAGGAGAAATTATACTAATTAGTTCTGGCCCTTCTGCCCCACCTCCCGAAAGCACTGTTTACCATGGTGGTTCTCACACCTGAGTGTGCATCAGATTCTCTTAGAGGGGGCTTGTTAAAACATAGAATTCTGAAACATACACATACACACACACACACGCACGCACACACATCACAGATTTCTGGGACCTACCTCAGAATTTCTGATAGGATGAGAAAGCCTGGGACTTTGGATTTTTAACAAATTCTCAAGTGATGCTGCTGCTGCTGGTCCATGGCCCAAGCTTTGAAAACCACTGGCTAGGCTATGCTGATAACTGGATGGTTCACCACTCAGTAAATGTCATCTGGAAATCATGCTGCAAATCATCTCTCTCAGCAATATCCTTTGTTCTGCTTCTTTCTGCTCCCTAAGCATATGGTGTTCTCATTCACACCTTTCCATTTGAGTCACATCGTTCCTTCCCAATGCCACCCTATTCCCACTACCCTTATGGTCGCAACCAGATTGAGTTCCATCATTTCCTGCCTTTTCAGTCGTAGTGGTTGTAAGCCGATTTCGGATGTTGTGATCGTTAGCCAATCTAAACTTCGAGATCTTAGAAGGAAAAAGTGAATAATGTTATCAGTTTTCAGTTTCTACTTTTACTTCCTTATCTCTTGCCAGTTCATTGGTAAATTAATGTAGTAATGTGGAGGCCTGATTTTGATTTTCTATTCAACACTGATGATCATTTCCCAAGTAGAAGCTTATTTGCCTTGGAATTATTTCTCTTTGATGAAATGATTACCCAAGTAGGTAGCAGTGTGACTGTTAGAGTGGTTCTGATAATTGCATGTTGATTTAAGGCTTTATGTATTAAATAATTAGATTACGGTGACCCTTGGCGGAAGCTTTGAATTCTTTGAGTTTTATCAGCAATCACAGTACATGGCAAATTACAAAGTAGTCAAAAGCCACTGTAACTTTCTTTTCATGAATAATGAAAGGAGTTAATAGCACATAGTAGGCTCTCATGTACTTCATGAATGAACAAATAAATGTATTTAAAATAAATGCATAAATAATGTTAATTTGCTCCATGAAACAAAACCAGACATAGTCTTGTAAAATATAGGCATGGTTATTTTGTATCAGTCTTAAATTTGGCAGGCTACCAAATGTTAATTTGCTTTTAGCTAGTTGAGATTAAATGTAATTCCTTCCCAGAACAACCCTAAAGTAAGCAAGCATGAAAGCATTTTCAGAGTAATCTGGGAGGAATTGACATTTAAGGGAGTTAGCATTACATCTGTACTTTAAGGCTATTAATTTCATAGATAAATTAACTTCATTACTCTATCTTTATCTTGCATTTTGAAAGGGCTCCATCATCTGGACGACTAACAGCCGAGGGTCAATTGAAACTGCTCTTATCCCAGCCAGGTTGTAATTGGAACCTGCTTCTGGAAACCCTACTGCATCACGATGGTCTTTTACTGAGAATCTTGCTGAAGAGCTCAAGTGAGTATTTGTAGTTATGAGACTGTCCTCAAAAAACCCAGTCATTGCTCAAGTTGAATGAATTTTTTTTCCTACTTGAACATTGGCAGAAGGATGGCAAGCAACTGTATCCTATCAACCGTCTGTAGGGTTAGCAGCAAACAAAATATTGAATCACTTTATGTACCTATGGAAAAGATTCTTTTTCAGGACCTCTGAATGAGGGAAAATAATATTTTTATGTGGTGCTAGTCTATCATAACTATCATTGCCTAGAAATAGAGTAATATCTGGGGTTTGAAACGCCTAAGAAAATTATACAAACATATGCCCAAAACAGGAGTCTCAACAAGATCTATGAGAGATTGGGAGAGAGAGAGAGAGGAAGGGAGGGAGGGAGGGAGGGAGATTCCAATAGAACTACACTAGAATTTTCAGTGGATCATGAAGAGGGCTGATGTAATTTATAAACAAGCAAGCTGAGGTTTACAGCCATATCCATTGGGGCATGGAGAAGTAATCATGGGAAAAGTATGAATGGAAACTGTAGAGTAATAGAAGACCATACTTCTCTTAATTAGACTTTCTTTTTATCACTGGAAGTTCTATTTTAGAAAATGGTAAGTAAAGTTATGCCAACCTAATTATAGTCCACTACTCTCCTGATACATTTACGAAGAGTTTTCCAACCGTTTTCACATTCCCCTACACATTGCTCCTATTCTATACCATCCACGAGGCCAGATTAACTTTATCAATCACTAGCTTCACTGTAAGCTTCCCGAATCATAATCTTTTTTGGTTCTAGCTCACTGTCCTCTGTAGGGCTAAATTCCCATCCTTCTACCATTCAAATGTGACCCTCGACTAGTTTTCTTACCCCTTTTTCCCGCTATTAGCTTGCATGTGTGTACATAGACACACACGTACACACACTCATTTCAGCCTTTGTCCCTAATGTCCCATGCACATGTTCCCTCAGCCACCTGTGGGAGCTGAGCCACTTTTGGCTCAGCCACTTTTCCTGCTTGAAAGACCCTCCACAGACAACTCAGTCTCCACCAGTATCCAAGGACCACTTGGTGTTCCAGATCTTTGAACACTGTAGTTCACACTGATCTCTTCCTCACCTGAACTTCACAGTGTTCATTACCTTGGCTGCCTGTGTGTCCTTGGTATATGCTGCCTTATGTTGTTTTTTTGTTTGTATGAAATGAGGCAAATGTCCCCAGACCCTATCAGCCTGTTGCTATACAAATGAGGCTCGTGGCATTCTTCTGTTCAAATGGCTCTAGTCATTTCTGGAAATTTTTGGTTTCTTAAATCTGCTCACAACTGGTTCCCCATTATTCTCCTCTCCTGTCCACCTTGATGGTTGGTTCCCAAAAGCCTCAGGGGAGGTGCTTCAGTTTGATCTACTCATGAGAATATTGCTTCTCCTTACATGCTCTCAAATTCATAAAATCTTAGGTGCCAAAGGTCACTACAACTCCTCATCTCGCTGTGTTCCAGGCAGAAATGCAGAGATTTATCACGAGAGAGAGAGAGCATGCATGTGTGCACTTGTGTGAGGGGCAGAGGGAAAGGGAGAGAGAATCCCATGCAGGCTCCACACCCAGTGCAGAACCCTATGGGGGGCTAATCTCACAATTCTGAGACCATGACCTGAGCTGAAATCAAGAGTCAGATGCTCAACTGATGGAGCCACCCAGGTCCCCCCACATTTGATTCTTATAACCTAATGAAGTATTTACTATTGTTTTCCTCATATTAAAAATAATGACATTGAAAAAAAATAATGACATTGAAGTTTAAGATAATGTTACTTGCCTAGAGACACACAAAGTTGATAAATGGTAGGTAAACCTAGATTCTGAACCCAGCCAGAACTTTCTGTCCCCTGCCTTTCCTGTACAAATACTCATATGAATTGAATCACAGAGGGGGCTAGGGGTATCTGGAAGAACTGTAATCTGCTCACTCTCGGTTTGCATCAACCATGACATCCCCATGCACATGGACTTAACAGGTCTTTCAGTTAGGTAATTAGGCTGATCACAGGTTTTTATATTCCTCCTCAAGCTAGTACAGAGCTAGTAGATTGGACAATCAATGATCAGTTAAAATATAAAACACAAAGCTTCCCTTAAACTTTATCATCTGTTCTCAGACAAGGTGGCTGACGTGGATAGTATCTGACATGGCTGCAGAGTTACTCTAATAGAATCTTTAAAACTCACAGGCATGGTCCCAGAAGAGAAATGGTGTCCTCTTGAGAGAGTTATGTAGAGCAGCCTGGAAAATCAATTGTGACCAAATATTTCGAACTATACTGACATAACCACTAAATATAGCAATTGTAGTTATGAATATCTAACCACGTCTTCTTACAAATGTATCCCACATTTACTTACCAAAAATATTGCATCCATCTTCTGCTATATATAACTTAATGTTGTTTCTGAGAAACCTGTCCTAACCAAAGGCTATCTACACTGTATTACCTTCAGTTGTGGTTCTTATGGAGTGCGGAAGGATATTTGCCCAACCTGCTCAAATATCTGTCATTTTTGCAAAGCCCATTAGGTGTTTGATCAGGGTTACATAACTATTCTGGTATTGTCTTGCAGTGAATTTTTTTTTTTTTTTAGTTTTATCTATCTATCTATCTATCTATCTATCTATCTATCTATCTATCATCTATCTATTTGTTCATTCATTCATGAGAGACACAGAGAGAAAGGCAGAGACTTACGCAGAGGGAGAAGCAGGCTCCATGCTGGGAGCCCAATGTGGGACCGATCAAGAACTCCGGGATCACGCCCTGAGCCAAAGGCAGATGCTCAACTGCTGAGTCACCCAGGCGTCTCTCTTGTAGTGAATTTTATTAGTTACTGTAAATATCATAAGAATGACGTAATAGAACTTCCTAATCAATTGATTGACTGACTTATTAAGCTCCAATGGAAGTTTTGTCACTTTAAGTTACAAGCAATATACTTAAAGAATCTTATTAGCTGGACTAAGATGGAAATTATTATGTATATAAAAATACATTTGTAGGGACGCCTGGGTGGCTCAGTGTTTGAGCATCTGCCTTTGGCTCAGGGCATGATCCCAGGGTCCTGGGATCAAGTCCCGCATTGGGCCCCCTGCGAGGAGCCTGCTTCTCCCTCTGCCTGTGTCTCTGCCTTTCTTTCTGTGTCTCTCATGAATAAATAAATAAAATCTTTAAAAAAAAAAAAAAAACCACTTGTAATATTTTTTTTGTGGAGATTTTTATTTCATTTGATTAAAAGTCTCAGTATTTCAGAACAATTTGGTAATTAGAAAAGCAAAATTTTGAAATAAGATATGCTGAATTAGATGTTTCAAGCAGCATAACTGTCAACTTCTTATGGGAGAGTTTTCCTATATAAGTAGGGTGTTTTGGTCTAATTAATAAAACTTAACTTTGTTAAATTGGCTCAAGAAAAAGAATAAAGAGATTTTTAGTACATATTTTCATTATACCTATTTTAAAAAACAGTTCCCCTTGTCTAATGAGCAATTATTAATGTTCGCTACAAAATTGTTTTGATAGACAACCACATATTATAAAGGTTAAAACGCATGCAGTTTCTTTTATGTCTAATTTTTGGTTTTGCTTTATAAGAATGATTTATCAGAATTTCTGTTTTTTAAAATCAGCAGATCATATATGGACATGATTATCTTGTATGAGATGCAACTTTGCTGAGGGTGGAAAATAGCAAAATTTAATAAAGGAATGGTAAAATTTTAATTTATACTGTATGTTCCATAGGCTGCAGACATCTAGAAAGTGAAATCATGTTTTTGCCATTGATAATAATTCTTCCTGTATAAAAATATGTCGCATTTTGAGAGAGTGATTACATTGCTAAAACTTGATAAATATAAACTGATTTCACGCAGAGGTGGTTTATGACATTCTTTGGGTAGAGATCAGTTGGCAGTAGAAGATAATGTTTGTTGGTTTTATTTTTAAGGTAGGCCATCTTAAATTTGAGGGAATCGACTCTCAATTACAAATATTTACAGAAGATTTTAAAGTTGTAAGATACTATTTTGGATTATTGACTTTAAAAACCTGGGGTGACTATTTTGATAATTACTTCACTAAGACCACATGGCCAAACCAGTTTCTTGCTTGTGACATCAAAGGAACAAATATTTGGCAATTTCCCATTTGTTAGCAGGTGGCCTTTTCCTGTTAGTGACACTTGAATGAAGTGTGACTAACATTCTTTCCTTTGGCCATTGCCCCAAGAATGATTCCCAGTGAAACTTCTTGGCTTGTGGTGATTTTCACGTGTAATATAACAACAAGAAGCAAGCAAATACATAATATTTAATGTGTTCCAGACATCGTTTCTAAGTACTTTAAATGTGTTTACTCACGGAATCCTCATAACAACTCTGTGTGGTAGCTACAATTTTCATCTCCATTTTAGAGGTGAAGAAACTCAGGCACAGAGATATTAAGTCACATGTGCAAGTGACATACGATTGGCAAAGCAGGATGTGATCCAGACAGCTGGCTTCCAGAGGCTGTACTTTCACCCACCACACCACCCAGCATCCAGGAGGAACCAGAGAAAGTTTCCCAAATTGCAGAGTTGCACAATTCATGGGAGCTGTTGGGAACCTGTATGGTGGATAATTTTGATAGTATTGTTTTTACTTTTCAACCTTGTAACAAAGTGCTTGCCAGTAATCAAGAAATAGATCTACAAACAGTTCTAGTTAAAGGGCTGCTACCACTAAAAAGGGATGGTTGACTTAAAATGAATGAATCAATTCAAATTCTCTTATCTTACAGTTAATATTTTCCTGATTTTTTTATAATGAAAGGATTATTATGGCAGAAACTTGGTGTTTTGTTATATAGTGTGTGTGTGTTTTGTTTCACTTTGTAAGTATGACCAAGTGTTGTTTTATAATTGTCTTGAAGGAGATGACTTAAAGTAAAAATATGCTCCCTCTTGGTACCTTTAGTGTACCTAACATTGATTTCCTAAGCTGCTTTTGCCAGTGATGACATCTATGCTCTGACTTGTTCAATCTTTCTTTCCTTCACTGAATTTGTACCCTATTTGTATTAGGAAGAGCAGAACCATATTTGTGTGTGTTTTGCCCCAGTCTTTTCAACCTACAAATCCTGTCCTAGAATGATGATGGACTGACTAGCTTAGAATACCAATGGGCTACATGGAACTCTTACATTCCCTGAAATAGTTACCACCTAGGGTCTGCTGAGTCTCCTTGCCCGGTGGGGTGCTTGTAGGGTATTATGTAAAACAAAACTTCTTGACTTTAAAATGCAAACATGTCACCTGGGGAGCTTGTTAATACTGCAGATTCTGATTCAATAGATCTTGGGATGGGGCCTGAGACTCTGCATTTCTTACAAGCTCCCTGTGATGCTGCACCTGTTGCTGCTGATCCCTAGACCACATTTTGAGTAGCAAGGCCATCCAAAAAGTTATGGGTGGCTACTGAAGGCAAAATAATTTGACTATGTCTCTTGTCTTTCCCATGTATTACTGGCTTTTAAAGAGAGAATTTACTTAAGGATATTTATAAATCATTTTATCGGGAAGTTTACAGCAATCAGAAAGCATGATCTTACTCAAATACAGATGTCATTCCGCTGCTAAATCCCTTCAGTGGCTTCCAACCATTTACCGGGTAAGGACCCTATCCTTGAGACATGAACAATGCCTATAGTGCTCTGGCTGTGGCCGACCCACCCAACATATCATGTCCTGCTTTCCTCCAGCTTAACATGCATATTCTGATCTAGGTTGTGCATCCTAGATTTGTATATTTATAACAGCAAAGTCCCTGCAGAAGTGTCTTGAAGAAAGAGGCAGCTACTCTTAACACCAGTGACATTTCACTTGGCCCATATGCCAAGTTCTTTTCTGCTGCAGAACCTTTGAAACGTTGTGGGTTTTTGCACCTAGAATCTCTTTCCTCTTCATTCTCCTGTCAGCTGCTAATCATCTTTTAGCTTAAATATTACTTCCGAGGAAGTCATCTTTGATCGTTCCATAAGGTCCCACCATAATTCCTTTTGTAACACTTGTCACGATTTTAAGTGAATGGTTAATTGACTTAATTGTGTGTTTAATGTCTATCTTAGCTGCTACAAGTTCTAGGAGGGCCCAGTCATCATTATATACCCAGTGCTTGGCCTACTCCTCCACACTTCAGGCTGTTACTAAGCCCACAGAATGTACTTCAAAAGCATTGATTGAATGAACGAATGGCAGCCAGTTAAATTTCCATGAAACAATTCTGTTTCATTCATTTTTTTTTTTTTTTTTATGATAGTCACACAGAGAGAGAGAGAGAGACAGAGACACAGGCAGAGGGAGAAACAGGCTCCATGCACCTGGAGCCCGATGTGGGATTCGATCCCGGGTCTCCAGGATCATGCCCTGGGCCAAAGGCAGGCGCTAAACCGCTGCGCCACCCAGGGATCCTGTTTCATTTATTTTTAAATGGACTACTAATATTGACCTTTTGAGGCTTAAGAAATAAGTTCTTAAATAAAAATAAATTTACTTCATAAATAAATATGAAGTACCATTGTTTGGCACTTAGTAGGTACTTAATCTGTATGAGATTCTTTTCTTCTTTTATGCTGCATTCCTGGAAGGATACACCTGGTGGTTTTTTTTTTTTTACTCTGATCACTTTCCTGTGGCCCCTGTGCAGTGCTCTCTCCCTCTGCTTGTCAGGAACTCTCCCCTCTGTTTCAGCCTAAATTTAAGTGCCTCCTAGGACACGGGGCTTCTGCTTTGACACCGTGTGTCTGAAAAGGTATTGCCCGAGCAGCAGGCAAGATGCTAGGGTGTGAAGGTGAGAACTGGGCCAAATAAATATTCTCTGGTTCTAAATATTATAACACTCCTTGAGAGCCTTCTCACACAGTTTAGGATACTGGTGGTATGAGTTTTGCTATAGTGCTTCTACATGGATTCAAATCTAATCTGGCTTGGCAGTGGCTGAAATATTTTATATTCTATCTTTTCATGGCCCCTAGAAAATGTCTAATAATACTACCAGAACATGTGTCTTCTTTAGTAGTTAATGTGCTTCTAGTGTTAGCATGCAAAATGATTGGGCATTATATTACAAGTGATACTTTTATCATGAATTTATGTAGCATCTTTTCCCCCAACAACTCAAAGCAGTTTAACGTATTATTTCGTTTATGACCCTTGGATTATTAGGACCATTTTGTGAATGATGAAACTGAGATACAAAGAAATTGAATAAATTGCCCACTTGATGTTTAAGTGGTCCTTGTTAGAAGAAAGAAGGGCCATTATTTTGTGACAGTCTATCTATTGTTTTTACATAAATTCTAAAATAAAAACGAGACATTATGGAAATATTCATTTTTAGAAATAAGAAACAATATTCTTCTGAATGATTTTCTGGAAAATGGTTACTTGGTTTTATAAATACATTCTCTGTTTGACTAATATTTAATGGGCCTCAACTGGGTACTAGGCACTGACCTCAGCTGGAGGATACAATAGTAAACGTGACATGCCATATTGCCTTTATATTTGGGGAAATTAATTGCTGGGGAAAATTGGAGAGGACGGACTTTATAAAGTAAAGAAGTACAAAAATTAGATAAGTTCAGCTACTACTAAATGCCGTGGAGTGCTTTACTACAACAGAGTGACTGAGGAAAGATTCACAGATTGGGTGATAGGCAGAGGCTGCTCTGAAAAGTGGGCACTGACTTTACTTACAGGTTATTTACGAGTAGATGGACAACGTTTTTCAGTGTTAGATATTTGGAATATATGTACACTTTCTTCCAATATTCTAGAATAGGAGCCAGCAAACTTTTTACAGAGGGCCAGATAATAAATAGTTTAGGCTTTGTAGACTGTGACATCTCTGTCACAACTACCAAACTCCACCACTGTGACATGCAAAAGGCCACAGACCATCATAAGCAAGCATATGAATGTGCCTGTGTAGGTGAGGAAAAAGTTTTCCTCGACAATCTTAGTTGTGTTTGAAATCTGGTTGTGTTTGAAAATTTAATTGACAAAGGCACATTAACAGGAGAAAAAGTATACAGATTTATTTAATACAAGTTTTAGGGATGCCTGGGTGGCTCAGTGGTTGAGCTTCTGCCTTCAGCTCAGAGCATGGTCCTGGGGTCTGGGATCAAGTCCCACATCAGGATCCTTGCAAGGAGCCTTCTTCTCCTTCTATGTCTCTGCCTCTCTCTATGTGTCTCTCATGAATAAATAAATGAAATCTTTAAAGAAATAAAAATAAACAAGTTTTATATGACACAGAAGCCTTCATAAGGAAATGAAGATCCAAACAACAGTTAAACTGGAGTATTTTTATGCTAGTTTTTTAAAATGAAGAATGGACAGTCATGGAGAAACATGATAGGTAAAAGAGTTAAAGTGAGTGTAGTAAATCGGGGGAAGCTTAGTAAGGCCTATTGGTTAGGATCCTTCTTAGTGTCCTTCTGACTTGGGAGATAAGAATGTTCATAACCTCCTGGACATCTCTCACATGAGGATTTTATGACTGTTTCAGGAGAAAAGGGCAAGGGGAAGGTCAGAGTGACCTTCCTGCTTCTGCTATTTTCTTAAACTCCTTCAGTTGAAAATATTCAGTATGCCAAGGTACCATATTTGGAGGTAGCATGTCTGAACCTCATCAGCTGCATTCCAATGGAGTTTTATTTATGCACACTGAAATTTGAATCTCACATAATTTTATGTGTCACAAAGGATATTCTACTTCTGATTTTTTTCAACTGAAAAAAATGTAAAAACCATTCTTAGCTTGTGGGCTGTACAAAAACAGGCATCAGTCTGGATTTGTTCCCTGAGCTTGCCACCCCTTGTTCTAGAATATTGTGCAGCACCCAAGCTGCCCTCGTGGCTTTATCACTTCTCTGAATTGTAGTCATTTGGAGAGGAGACTCTCACATAGTGTTAGCATGGTGCTTTTGACTTCTCTCCCAAGGTCTGGGTGACATTTCCACTGGGTTGATAGTCTTGGTATCTGCCTGCAGAAAGAATTTCCCTTTGAAATAGCTTTAACTCAGTTTTACAATATGTTGACATCTAGGGACCTTGTGTATTGAGGAGCACAGTTGGAGCTCCAAACTCATCTCTTACTACCTAGGGCTGCCAGCTGCAGAATTTGGACCAATTCATCCACCTATACTTAGTGGTTATTAGATCCTGCCTGAAGTATCATGGTCTTTTCTTGGTGCAACTTGTTTATTTAAAAGGAGATTGCCTGTTAATAGCGAGAAAAGTGAGGGAGGCCTGGGTGGCTCAGCGGTTGAATGTCTGCCTTGGGCTCAGGGTGTGTCCCAGGGTCCAGAATCCAGTCCCACATCGGGCTCCTTGCAGGTAACCTGCTTCTTACTCTGTCTATGCCTGCACCTCTCTCTCTCTCTCTCTGACTCTCATGAATAAATAAATAAATAATTTTTAAAAAAGAGTGAAAAGTGGTAAGATGTTAATCATCCGTACCATACTTAAATAAACTGGATATATATATATAATTTGGAGAAGAAAAGACTAAAGGAGGGAGGAGAGCTATTTTCAAATATATTAAGTTTTAATGTACAAAAGGGAAAAAAAGGCTGTCCAAGTCAGCAAGTAGAAATACTTGGGAATAAGTCTGTCAGTCAGAAAACCTGAATTCTCATCCCTATGATACTTGAAGAAATTGTTTACAACTCTGTGCTTCTTTCCTTTATCTTCTAAAGAGACAGTAGATTTCTCTAGACCTTTCTGGTAACAGCATTCAATGTTTCTTAAATATGCAAAACAACTTGGTAACTTGAGCTGTGCAGCAGAGGGAAGGCCGCTTGGATAGTAGTGGAAATCCTACCACTGGAGTTATTCAAAAAGAAACTAGGTCACCATTGTCACAGATACTAGAAGACTTTTTATTCGTTCACTCAACAAATATTTACTCATTTGTCCACCAAATGTTTACTGACTTCCTTGTAAGGTGCTTGCCAGCCATATAATTTCATTGTGTTTCTTAATCAGCTAGTTAGAACTTGGTATAAATCTGTGGGTTAAACACCAGTCTTTGAAGACCTCTTTTGGCTGTGTTTTGCTATCCTTGCCAGTGTCCGCTGGTATAGAAGAATCTTTCTTTGCTCCAAAATGATTCCGTTGAATTAAAATTAAATCCAACTTTGGTGACCGGATTTCTTTTCAAATTGGCAGTTTCCTTATGCAAGATAACCCTTTGTACTTCTACCTTGCTTCCTTTTTCATTGGAACTGCTCGCTTTGATTTGCAAACCTAAAGGGCTTGAAGTTAATTTAAGAGTCTGTTTGTAAACATTAGTGCCGGGATTTCTGGGTCCAGTTTTATAGAATAGTAGTCCTGCTAGATGGAATACTAAAAAGGGTTTTATGGTCAAAAATGCTTAAAAAACACTGTATACTAAAATTTCTTCTTGGAGAGGCACAGGGCTCCTGAATAATTAAAGGTTCTGAGAAATCCTGCAGAAAACAAGTGTTTAATATTGTTGAACCCAGCACTTGCACTACTACCCATTAACATCCCATGAAATGCACTTAAGAGAAAATCTTACCTTATTAACATCATAGAGAAGAACCCTGGTAGATACAGGTAGATACAACCAAAATCATTTCAAAAAGGTTTGCCTATCCATATTTACAAATTTGTAGATGTTGCAAAATAATTTTTAAACACATGGAATTGCCTGTGCTTCCCTACATAAAAATTATAAATTTTCAAGGAGTTGGAATCAGTTGTCCAATTATAAATTCCTATTGAATGTAGCTGTTTTCTTGATGACTTGTACTTTTCCATTTTATTCATTAAGTGTCAGCCTCATTAAGATTTAGTTTCTTCATTTGTTTAAAAAAATGGAGATAATATCCATTTAGTAGAGTTTTTATGAGGAGTAAGCTAAATGGGTGAAGGTATGCAGAACACTGAGCATAGAGCCAGCACCATGGTGGTTATTCAATAAAGGCCTATCTTTCATCTCACCTTAATCATAACCCTGAATTTGGGACTGTGGGTATTCAAAAGAGGTAGAAATCTGATGTTTAGGTTATTTGGATACTAAGGAAAACAGCATAGAATAAGTCCAAAAAGCTTTAATTTGCATAGGAGCATTTTAGAATATAAAGCAAGAAGATAATTTCCAGCAAAAACTTGGGAAAAATCTCTGAAAAATAATGATTTTTTTGTTGTTGTTCTTGTAGTGCAAGACCCATTTCATGAGACTTCTTTAAAATTTTAAAATTCTCCAAAATAAGAGCAGTTTGAGGAGGAAAAAAGAAATAATCATGACATGTTTAATCAAAACCTTGTAAATAAATGACAGGTTTTTATAGCTATTGTTACTTTTTATACAGAAGACTCCAAGCTAATTTTTAAGTCAGGTTTCGATTTTATTTTTGTTAATTTTTAAAAAAGATTTTATTATTTATTCATGAGAAATACAGAGAGAAAGAGAGAGAGGCAGAGACACAGGCAGAGGGAGAAGCAGGCTCCATGCAGGGAGCCTGAGGTAGGACTCAATCCCAGGACTCCAGGATCACATCCTAAGCCAAAGGCAGATGTTTAACCACTGAGCCACCCAGGTATCCCTATTTTTGTTAATTTTCATAGTGAACTAGCAGTGACATTCAGATTTAGTGCTCTATGAAGCAATTTTCATGTGACACCACCCCCTTTCTTTCGGGTATTAATTTATCAGTCTGGCGTTTTAGGTTGTGAGTCTTGGGTTAAATGCCACATTTTCTATTCCTGCACTTTCTTTCTAAAATACCTATATCTAAAGTGAGTCTTTCAGCCTCTTCCCTTTGGTTAGGGATGCTCTGTTATAGCCTGGTTAATTCAGCATCCCTCAGCTCATGGCACTCTCTTCAACAACATTGCTGCCAAATCCATTTTAGTGACTCAGCAGGAGCTTGTCATTAACAGCATTTTTGTAGAAAGTAAAAATTAAGCAGTCTTGGAAAGCAGAGTGCTAGTGTACCATGTATGTGTAAATCTTCAGTAGCAATAAACAGTCTCCTGGTGGGTTGGTGGTGGAGCTGCTCGCCTGATACCACCCTTCCTTTGAAGCCTTAACAAGTTCAGTTCTCAATAATGTCTGCAGTGAAAAGGGCCCTTCAGTATTACTGAAAAGGCAATCTGTTTCAAATCTTATATTTGTTTCTAGGATGTATAAAACATTTGATAGATAAAGGAGAGGCAGATGGAATTCAAAATAGCAGCTTTATTATTGGTAAAGCCTGGGTCAGAAAATATGGCTTTAAATATGGCTTGCTTACACTGTTCTCCAGAGTTAAGTTGATCCTTCTGTCCCTCCAACTGCCCTAGCTGCCCCCTTACCACCTCCCAAACCACCAACAGAGCTGAACACAATGGCAGAACCAATCCTAATGGACTCAACAGAGAGGGAGAGCAGGCGAGAATGCAACTCCCTGTGGTCAGGGGGGCCCCAAGCTCACCACTGAAAGAGTTCCCTCTCCTTCCTTACCTTGAGGCATAGAGAAAGACAGAAATGCGGCTCATATTAAAGGGGAGAACAATAAGGGTGCGCAACAATAAGGTTAGTTGTAGATCTGATGGGAAAATACCTCTTGGGTAAAATTACACATCGAGGGAGAGGAGGCCAAGAGGGTGACATTTGTTTGAACAATGGATGCTTTAGGTATATCTACAACTCCTTGATGACTGAAAACTCTATAAAGACACACGTAGAGGATTTTACATCAAATAAACAAGTGTCTGGTCTAGAAGGCAGAGGGAAAGAAAAGGGATAGGACTAGACCTGCATGCAGAGGAGCAGGGAAGGGACTAATTGAAAAAGAAGGCAAAAATAATAGAACTGTAGCTGAGTCTTTTTGAAAGGAATGAGAGATAGGAGAATGAAAGAACTCAGAGGAAAATCCCAGCGGTATAGGAAATTCATATGCTAAGGAAAGCCAAGGTTTGTGCCTGAATGCCTCACTAAAGTATTGGTTTTCACCAGGTTTTTAGGAAACAGGTCTTAGAAACATCTAGAATCTGCTGAGGCTCACTCTCCATCCAGAGCTTCTCAGACAGTGGGTGAAGTTTGACTTAGAAATTACCTTGGAATATTGGAGGTAATAGGAAAGTGTGGATTTGTGAAGCATGGCTTATGGAGGAGTTTAAAAGGGATCCAGAGGAGTTAGATTTAATGTATATTCTGGGAAGTGTGTTGATTAAAACAAGAGGTAAAGAAAGCCTAAGCTGTATTAATAGTGTTAGGAGAAGAGAAGGCACACAAAGGGGGGGTCCAACTGTGCACCTGACCGGCTCAGTTGGAAGCGCATGAAACTTGATCTCAGGGTTGTGAGTTTGAGGCCCATGTAGGGTGTAGAGATTACTTAAATAAATAAATAAATAAATAAATAAATAAATAAATAAATAAATAATTTAAAAGGTCAACATTTGATTCATTATGGAAAGGGAGATGAGGGGAGAAACATAGTTTATAACATCTAACAATTCAGAGGACGAGTAAAATTTGGTAAGGCATTGAACTTGGAGATGAAT
This sequence comes from Canis lupus baileyi, assembly GCF_048164855.1. Lineage (NCBI taxonomy): Eukaryota > Metazoa > Chordata > Mammalia > Carnivora > Canidae > Canis > Canis lupus. The sequence goes on from NC_132839.1 coordinate 16,135,275, forward strand.
AGACAATGGTGGGGTGTTAGGCAGAAATAGAGAATACAGCAAGGAACATGAAAGGGGCAGCTTAGAGCTAGAGGTGATGGATTTGAAAACTTCTTCACAAAAGGAGTCTCTGGAATCAAAAGATAACAGAATTGCTGAGCTAGACTGTGTAAAGCAGTGAGGTCCAAAGAAGACTGAGGCCAAGGTTCTGGGGGAGCCTCTATGGGCCAATGCCACTTCTCCCTCTCACTACTATTCCTGTAAACCGTTTTATTTACAGCCTTGACCCTGCATTCACATATTGTCTATGACTGGTTTTATGTTATGACAGCAGGGTTGAGCAACTGAGACGGAGACCAAATGGCTTGCAAAACCTCAAATATTTACCATCTGGCCCTTTATAGAAAAAGTTTGCCAACCTGGCTCAAGATGATAAAAGAGAAAGAGCTATAGAAAAGATGAGGCACCGTGAAACCAGGAGAGCATGGCCATTGATGTAGTTTTAGAATATGGGTGAGGTTTGGTGGGGTGAGGTCTGGAGCCAACGACCAGAAAAGAATTCTTGAAACATCTTTGGTGCAAAATGGCAGTTTTTATAACAGCACAGGGACAGGCCCCCGGGGGCTGGAAGAGCCACTGCCCCGGGCTTGTGAGAGGTGGCTGATTATATACCTGCTGACTTGGGAGCGGTCAGGAAAAGGGAGGTTTCAAAAGGATTTTCATATGCTAAAGAGGACCTACAAGATACTTCATCGGGTTAAAGGTTGTTTTCCCTCTAGCAAGGCATTAACATTAAGATGTTGGGAACTTTCCGAGGAATGTCACACATATCCCACCCTGGGGGAGAGGTGTGTCATTTATGGAGTGTCAGCTTGTGCTCCGTGCTCAGCTAGCCCCCTCTGTTCCCCATCAGCCAGGAGGAAGTCTAGAGAGAAGAGGGTTTCTGGGGAAGGTAACTAGGAAAGGTACAAGCTTGGGGGGAAAAAAATCTTTGAATATTGTGACCAGGAGGTAAATGTCATTCCAAAAAAATCCAATTTCTATATGGACCAAAACCCAGCAAAAAATACTCAAAAGATCTCTTTCTCCCCTCTCCTTTTTTTTTTTCTTCCTTCGTTAGTATTAAAACCTTCATTAAAGCAGAGCACTGCTCCCGGTGCTGTTGGAAGATGCCTACAGACAAGGTGCACAGTCTTACAAAGTCCGATAATAAGATGTACTGAGATAATGTGTGTGAAATTGTAGAATGTTATAAGAAATTAAAGTATTTTGCATTAAAGGCAGTAAATTACCCCATGCCAAATATCTGCATTCGGAGGGGACTGTCAAAAACTTGGCACATTTGAAACATTTGTGATTCTAATTTAATGTAAACAGCACAGGCAAATTCTTACTCCCTTTGTGATCCCAGGGCAGGTTACTTAACTTTACTGTGTTCATCCATAAAACTGGGATCATCAGCACTCAGTATGATGAAGATGAAATGAGATATAAAGCAGTTCGTGGGATGTTTAGCATACAGTAAGTACTTCACGAATAGTAACTTTACTTTTAGAGAGCTGTGGAAACCTCAATTCATAAAGTCAGATATATAAGACATATCCAAAATAAATAAATAAATAAAACATATAAAAATCACTTATTATAAAAAAAAATCACTTATTGTCTGCAAATCAGTGTTAAGAAAATTCTGAGACCCATCTTACCAAGTTGGTACTATTTAGCACTACTTTTAGGGCTCCTCCCCCTGTCCCAGGGTGGTCCCTCATGAGGGACTTTTATTGATCATCGGTGACCAGGGCACCTAGCTACTGCAGAGACAGCTTTTATTCCCTGTCCAGCTGGTTCTTCGGTGCAGCAGGCAAGTGGGGCTTGAAAACTCAGATGAGGCCAACAGCCTGTGGCAGGGAGCCGGCTTCCCTCGGTGCCCCACTGTGACCACCTCCCTGGGCACTATCAGCGAGCAAAGTGCAGGTGCTCCTCCTTGCACACCCAGTGGCTTTTCTTTCCAGTCCCAGAGCATCTCCACTTTCAGAGCCACCTACCAGGACACACACTATTCTACTTTGATATCATATGGTAGTGCCAATATTTTAACTTTCTGGCCTATAAAAAAAATGACTTTCATGTAGTTCAAATAACAATTCAAAAGATTTAGTTTTCTTTCCTTCCTTCCTTTTTTTTTTTTTTTTTTTTTTTTTACCTAGAAGGGCAACCGACTTCAGTCTATTTGTGCTTTTCCAATAACAAAACCCTCTGTGGCAAGTAAACAGAAACAGATTACTTTATTTCAGGGCAAAGGAAAATAGAGAAAAATAAAAAGTCATATTTCATTGAGGCATCTTGACAGGTTTATATGGTAATAACAATAATAATTATTTTTTATTGTAATTATTCCTCATATCCCACCCCCTTTCTCCAACTGTACTGTCACTGCATGGTTCATGGAGCCTTAGATTATTCATGCTGTGTTGATTGACTAGCTTCGTCTCCCACCTCCCTCACACCTGGCACACTTCAGCTGTACTACCAGTAGCTACCTGCCTTCTCATCATTACAATAACCCTTCTCTGTTGCTGGAAAGTACTCATACCTCAGTCTTGTCATGCTGATAAACTTCTACTCCTTAAAGACTTAGCTGATACATGGTCTCCTCTGTGTTCTCTGAAAAAAGTTTAAAACATCATCTTCTGTGTTTTCACAGTGCCTGATACTCAAACCACTTAGACTTAAGGTGATTGAATAATTTGTCATCTAAACTCGGACACTTTTAAAAGCAAGTAATAATTATGCTGGGACAACAGACATAAACCAGAGTGCCTGGAGAAGAGCAGGGTATATGGCCACCCTGCTTATCCTTATATTGCTGTAATGATTGGTTACATACCTCTCATTCCCTCCTCTCACAAACATATATACATATACACAGTCAGTAAATCCCTGGAAGGCATAAGCCTTAGCATCTAGTGTGAGATGACTGCTGACACATCAACTGATTAATTAAACCGTGAGGATTTTATTGCAGGAGAATGTTCTAGATTAGTGAAAAAACATAAACAAACAAAAGGAGATGGAGGGAACATTTATAAGAGCAAGTAAACCAGTCTGCGTGGAACGGATATTTAAGGATTGGAATATAATTTGGGAAAAGATTTTACAAACTCTTGGTTGTCAAGCTAAGGAATGTCTAACAAAGTGGAGGAACAAGGGAAGGTTTGCATGTGGGGGAGTGACATGAAAGATTACTGATAATTGTATGTCAGAGGAATTGGAGGGTGGGAAGGTCAGAGAACTACTGAAACTATCTGAATAAAAAAGATGGAAATATGGATGACTCTTTGTCATTTAACCTTTTATGCTTTAGGCTGCAAGCGATAGAAACCCAAATTATCCTGGTTTAAACATAAAGAGGAATGTATTGGTTCAGCTAACATAAATATATAGACATTGCTGGATCCAGGTGTTCAGTGTCATATCATCAGGAATATTCTTTCTATCTCTTGGTTCTGCTTCTTACTGTTTTGGATTCATTCTCAGTCAGGTCCTCCCCAGAATACCCATTAGGAACTTCCAGCCTACTTTTACCAGCTTAGCAACCCCAGTAGAGAAGGAATGCCACTTTTATCAATAGTCCTAGCAAAAATTCCAAGGAAGGTTCTCTAGGTCATGAAAATCAAATCACAGAGATAAAATTATCTAGAGGAAACATAAAAGTAATAAGCTTCCAAAATGAGCATGGAGAAGAAATGTACTCATTCCAAAATGATCTAGACTCAAGAAATTTAAAATACAAGACACATGATGTTTATTTATTTCACTTTATTTTATTTTAACTCCAGTGTAATTAATAGTTAAAATACAATGTTATATGTTCTCTTTAATCCAATAAATATTTTCACATATTATGATACTGGGCATATCATGCTAATAGTCCAAATAAAATAGAAATTATTATTTCACCTTTCCAGTCCAACCTATAAATACAGTAGTATAGGAGCTTATGATTACTTATCTTTGAAGGAGTCTAATGGAGCCAGAGGAGGGCTGAAAAGGGCAATTAAAGTGGCTTTGTCTTTGTGAGAATTCCTTAAGTAGTTTTACTGAGAAACCAATTAATAAACCTCTTCATTCTCAAATGACAGGATCTATGGATTTGAGAAATATTTGTAAATTTACTTCTTTGTAAATTTACAGCATAATTCTCAGAAGTTTTTAACTGAATTTTCCATGAAATTTATGTTCTGAATAAAGGATACAATAATGTTCAGGACACAAATCAAAAAGAGAAATAAACGATTCAATTGGCTTTAAAAACAAGTTTTAGATAACAAAAGAATATGTATAGAATAATTCTATTTGGTGTTCAAGTCATGCATACATATATTCATTTATGTATATGTGATATATAACAAATGAAACACTGAACCAAATATAGACTATCCTGGTTGGGGGTATTTGGTACAATTTTAATTTTCTTATTTATCTATGGCTTTTTGTTTTACAGTTTCTAGCATGAATCTATAAATTAATTTTAAATAACAAAAAGAATAAAAAATCTGTTTCTTTGAGAGAAAAAGAATTCTGATATAAAGGTAAACTAGCTTTGCCTTTTGGAGTGATGTTGTTGTGGCTCTTTGCACAGTTTTCTCCCCAGATATCATAAGTATTTCAATAACAACATTGGGTTAGGTAGGCTATTACCTCTGAAAGAATGTGGCATTTCTCTTATTATGTAAATATTAATCAAATGCAGTTTTAGTGCATTATGCTTGGGTGACAAGAATTAATTAATTTATTTATTTATTATTTTGAGAGAGGGGGAGAGGGAAAGAATCTCAAGCAGGCTCCACCTGATATGGGGCCTGATCTCATAACCCTGAAATCATGATCTGAGCCAAAATCAAGAGTTGGACACAGATGCCCCAAGTGATAAGACTTTAATCACATTTACTGATACCTATCTTAATAAATCAGTTTTATTCTTTCCAAGATCGTACCATTCAAGAACAAGCTTCTAATACAGACAACAATCTGAACCAAGGATCCAGCTTAATAGAATCCATCTTTAAAGTATTATACCATTGCAATTTTTCTCCACAAATATTTGGAAATGTTTTTGTGAGCTACATGGAAGAAGAACAATTATGGGACTTTCTATATAACATTCCAGGTATGAGAATTTACTATTTGGAAAAGAAGTGTTGTAGAGATAATTAAATATATCTTTAAAGATGCTTTGAAAGTTTTATTGATGTCACTTTTGCTGAATCTGTTATTTATAAAAGTTTATCTTACAATTTTTTTTTCAGGATAAATGTTTCTTCTGGGAATCATTAACCATTAGGTCCTATCAAACTAAAGTATACTTGGGACAATGTGAAGGAAGGTTGTGAGATGGATTATGTGATGCAGACTTTCTTTTTCAATTATTATTAGGAAGTGTCCTCTTATAAAAATTTAATTTAATATTTACCATAGATTATGTTTTGCTATTGAGGATATAAGACATTAGTAGCACATGAATAAGTATTTTATGAATCTTAGATGCATTTATTCAACAAACTCATGGACGAAATTTTCTTTTCTTCAAATGTATTTTTCTTTAAATGTAAAAGTGTTTGTTATTATGACCATAGTGCATCTGTTTCTACAAGGCAAGAATGTTCTATGGTTCCTTTGGGGATAATAGGCTTTTCCATTTGTACTGGTCTTCTGCCTACAGCTTGAATGGATATTAAAGCCAGAATAGGTTGCATATTTGAATAGAAAGTGTTCATGGGTTGCCCCACCTTCAGGGCCAGGTGAAAAGGCTCTTGCTTTATTTTATACTTAATATCCTGGCTTTAAATCCTAATACCTTGGGAAAACAAAGAATAAGAATTTAGTAACTATCCTCTTAGTCCATTAACTATTTACATCATATACATTTTGGCTGTTGACCTATAAACTGTTTTATACGTTGTTTTGGGAACTACAATTCCATAAAAGATTTCCTTGGAAATTTTTTCTATTAAGATATCCTCAAGCCCAGAGTTTCTTTTCTCAGCTATGTCCAGCCTACTAATAAGCCCTAGAAAGGCATTCTTCATTTTTGTTACAGTATTTTTGATGTCTGGTATTTCTTTTTGGTTCTTTCTCAAGATTTCCATCTCTCTACAAATACTGCTCATTTGTTCTTGCATGCTGTCTATTTTGCCCATTAGAACTCTTAGCATATTCATCATAGTTATTTTAATTCCTGACCTGATAATTCTAATCGCCATGTCTGTTTCTGATGCTTGCTCTGTCTTTTCAAATTGCATTCTGTGCCTTTTAGTATGTCTTGTAATTTTTTCTTGAAAGCCAAACATGATGTTTTGGGTAAAATAACTGCTATAAAGAGGCATTTAGTGATATGGTGGAGAGATGTTGGGGAGGAGAAGCATTCTATAGTCCTATGATTAGGCCTCAGTCTTTTAGTGGGCCTATGCCTCTGGATGGCATAGTTCACAAACATTTCTCAGTTTTTTCTCCCATTTTGCATAGGAGAATATGGCTAGAGTGGAATGGAGTTGGGTATTTTTCTCTTCTTCTAAGTCAGTTTGGCTCTGATAATATCCCAGTGAGTTATGGTCTATTTTCGTAGATTCTCCCGAGCGCAGCCCTTAAGAACAGAGTGCTCTGACTTATTTCAAAATGTTCCTTTTCCTCTCGTCTTGCTGGAAGCTCTTGAGGATTTTTCTCTGACATTTACTACGGGCACCTAGTTGAACTCATAGAGGTAAAACTCACAGAAGTGTGGCAGCCTCCACAGGGTCCCCCTGGAGTTTTAACTCTCAGACTTGTCCACACTGAGAACCCCAGCAGTTCATCAATTACAATTCGGACTTCCTCCCTTGGCACTAGATCCCATGGTAGGTTCTGCTTGTGAGTCTCCACTCCAGTAAGCTGTGACTCCCTGCATTTGTCATCTCTATCGCTCCTATCTTGGAGAGAGTAGTTTGCCTTGTGTCCTTACCTCTCTACAGATCCAAGAAGAGAAGGTGATTTTTCCAACTGTTCAGCTTTTTATTTGTTGTTAGGACAAAGTGATAACTTCCAAGCTCTTTATATGTGGAGCCAGAAACCAGAAGGGCTTGTCACTTACTTTCTTTTCTTTATTCTCTCTTCTTCTTATCTTTCCTTTTCTTTTTCTTTTTTTTTTTCTTTCCTTTTCTTTTTGCTAGATCTGTACCTTATCCCTACCATAGTTATCTGTGGATGTTACTTGAATCCTCCCTTATAGTATCCCATGCTCAACTTGTTTCAGAACCCTTCATCAAAAGAATACTAGGCATCCTATACCAAAATATTGTAAACTTTATGGAAACTCATCTTAGGTAATAATAATAATAATAATAATAATAACAACAACAACATATATTTACATAATGTGTCGAGTGCCCACAAATTAATTCATGTAGGTTTTAAATAATTCTTTGAGATAGGACTGTTATTTTGTGTATCATTTGTAATACCTTGATTTTGTTTTAAAAGCAATAAACATAACCTTTTAATAAAAGGAAATAGGGGAATTTCTGGCTTTCTAGAATTTTTAGATACCTGAGATGTATTTAATCCATGACTCCAAAGAGTTCAACCAAAGTAAATATTAATTACAGATACAGGAAGAAGGAGTCTTTATGCCTTTCAATGAATTAAAGTCTTGAAGCATCATTTAAAAAGATAGATTGCTATATCCTCCACCATTTCCATAAAGAATAACAACTCACTTGATGATTGCACCATGTTAAAAGTTAAACTCTCAATATTGGATATTACCAGGATCCTCTTTGACATTGTTGTTCTTTTTCTTTCTTTCTTTCTTTTTTTAATTTATTTTAGAGAGAGGGAGAGAGAGTGTGGAGGAAGGGGCAGAGGGAGAGAGTGAATGCTAGAGTAGACTCCCTGAACACAGAGCCCAATACAGGGCTTCACATGAGACTCCAGGTGGAGCTCCATCCTAGGACTCTGAGGTCACTACCTAAGCTGAAATCAAGAGTTGGTTGCTCAAGAGACTGAGCCACCCAGGTGTCCCAGCAGCATGGTGCTTTTTACAATGTATTGAGTTATTTAAGAAATAATACCTTAAGGTGCCTGGCTGGCTTAGTCAGAAGTCATGCAACTCTTGACCTCTGGATTGTGAGTTTGAGCTTCATGTTGGATGTAGAGGTTACCTAAATAGAACTTTAAAACAAAAGAAATATCACCTAAAATTCTGAGGGGAAAAACATATACGTTGTTTTCCGTTTTGATTCAAGTGGTTATCCCAAGACTTCCCTGTCATATTAAGAAACAAGTAAAATTTTATTGTATTAATCACACAAGTAATACATAGTCATTGTGGGTAATCTATGCAGTCAGAAAGAAGGCAGGATGGCAGAAAGAAGGAAAGAAGTTAAAGAGAGGGAGGGTGCAAAAGAAGGAAAAGTAAAAGAAGAAAAAAGAAAGAAAGAGGAAAATATCTGAAATCCCATTAGTTATTGATAATCACCATTAACACTGTAGAGTACACCATTAACACTGTAGAGTACATCTTTTAACTCTTTTATGTGTGGTTGTGTGCACATGTGTGTATTTAATATAAATAGCATGTAGTACTTTTCCTTTACTTATTTTTTTACTGAACAATATATGGCTTTATTGTATAGATGTGTAACTATTTAAACAAATAACCAATTGTTGGATATTTAGAGTATTTTTCAATTTTCCTTTATATACATTACATGATTATAATTAATTTCTTAGGATGAAGTCCTAGAGACAGAATAAGTGGGTTAGCAGGTAAGTAAAATGTTAAAGTGTTGATATTATTGCCAAGCTGTCATCTAAGAAGGTCATACCATTTATATTTCTACCATTAGAGTTCCAAACCACAAGCAAATACTGCTATTCACTGTTAATTGAATTGCCATTTTATTATTAAAAAGAAACTCTTTTCTTCAAATGTTTATGGACTGTTTATTAATTATATGATTTCAATGTTAAAAGCAGCTCTCCTTTTCTATAGCTTTAAACTAGATTACTGAGAAACTGAATTCTCAGCTGAATAAGGCACAAAATATTGCCAGATTCTGCTAACTATAACATACTGTCTGATTCTAAAGTCTCAACGTTTTTGGAGTCTGAGCTAGAGGTCATCCGATGCTTGAGATTGGCACTGACCGACGCTGTCAAGGACATTGTACAGCAGATAATATTTATGATGAGCCCTGGGAGAAACTGTGAGACCAACCTCAACAAGCATAGTGTTCCTGAATGTTTGCGTGAGAGCATTCCAAAGGAATGGAATTATATTCCAAAAGAAACTAAAAGGAAAGAATCAAGCAAAGGTATCTCTCTCACTCTTTTTTGTAAGAACACATTCCCCAAGAAGCAATTTTCCAGGATATAAAATCAAGTAAAATTCTAAGAATTACAAGATTTGTAAACTATATGAGTCCTTTTCCCACCATTTCTATGTGTTTGGGACCTGTAATTTTTTTTTTTTTTTTTTTTTTTACTGTGAGCCTTATGACCAAGGAACCTAGAAATGAAAATGACTCAAATGGTTATCATCTTTATTTAATTACCAATTCAGAATTTTCTGTGATATGTTGTGTTCATGTTAGTATTCACAGAGTAGTCAATGATTATGACTAACCTTAAATCTACTGAGTAAAATTCATATTCTTGAGAAGATAGTTCTGATGTTCAATTTTATATTTTTCCTTGAAGTTTTTTCCACTGCAACCACCAACTATTACTTTCTTTTCTCTTGTTAACAGACCTACTTGCGTAGTGTTTAGGTAAAAAATAGCACACCATTTAGCACCTATATATTTTTTGACCAAGTATTTTCCCTCAGGGACCTATGGTTCTGAATTTAGTGCATTGTTTCTATTAGGGGCAGTGTATCTTAGAACCATGAGTTACACTATTTTTCATTTTATTTTGTTTTATTTTATTTTTTAAAGACTTACTTGTTTATTTTAGAGAGGGGGCAGAAGCCGAGGGAGAGAATCCTCAGGTAGTCTCCCTGCTTAACAAGGAGCCCAACGTGGGGCTCCATCTTATAACCCTGAGGCCTTGACCTGAGTCAAAACAAAGAGTCAGATGCTCAACGGACTCAGCCACCGAGGCACTCCTCATTTATTTTATTAATTAAGTCCTCTCTTCTTAAATGGTTTCATCTTACTTACATGATTTTGCATTAAGATTCCTTTGAATGTGTATTATGTAGCCATATTAATGAATCTTCTTTAGGATTTTTAAAATAAAACTTTTCCCTTTATATTAATCTTTAAAGAAGAATATTTTTTCATTAACTTAAGGAAACCTTCAATGGTAAAATATGCTAACTGAACCTATTAAAGTCAATCGAAGGGACTAGTCTTTCTTTCTTCTCCGTGGAGATCCTAAATAATGTGGCTCTTATACAGCAACCTTATATTACAAACTCGAATCAATTATCTATCTGTGACCTTTCATAGTCATGCTTTAATTCTGTCCAAGCCCTATTAAACTGCCTTTGAATCTAGTAAAGCCATTTAATTGAAGTTGGAAAATGTCAGCTTTTCATTACTTAAGTTCTTGTCTGAGTTGTTGCCATCTCTCCTTCATTATAGCTTTTGGATATTTCATAGATTTTGAGTAATTCGGGAGGCATAATCTATAGTTAACATACCATGTTTTATGAGTAGCGCTATTTTGTTTGTGGCTTTCAAGTCATTCTATTGATGAACAATTCTGCTTTCTAAAGGTGTTCTGCATTCTTCCATAATCTTTCAAAGAACCTCAGGTTCCAAAAAAAGCTTACTTTGTGAAATCAGTTCTTGTGATTTTCCTTACTAAATAATATTCTCCATAAAACTGTCACTATCACTATAAAAAATGTGGAGGAAAGTGACTGTATAAACCATTTTGTGCATTCCAGGTGGATATGACGATAGGAGAATACCATGATTCTCCATCTCTACCCTATTTTAGGTTGGCATTGTTCAACCTTTATTATTGCTACATTATGTAAGACAGACAATATTTACAGACTAGACATTAAGTCCCTTATTCATTCAATTGATATTTACTAAGTAAGTTCCTACTATATGCCAAGCACTTCAGTTGAGGCTAAAGATAAACTATAAAGTAGGTACCTCCTCTTGGTGCTCAGAAACTGCTATAATTGGTTCTAAGTGGTTCTAAACACCCCTGGGGATGTACAAGATAATTCTCGGTGTATGAGAAGAAAAGAAGTGAAACTTTATTAAAATTTCATATGAAGATTGTCACTGTAACTCTCCTTGGTCTGACTGGGGCAATTTTGGGGGGCGATGGAAAGAATGGCCTACTTTTTCATTGGTTTTCAGGGTATAATACTGAATTAGGTTCGTTCTTTGTATTTCCGAATCTAGTCTTAACAAAATTAATCCTTACAAAACATACAAGTGGCTTTACCATATTCCCATAGATCAACACATCAGCTGCAGGTGAAAACTAATACTGACAATGCAAGAAAGAACAAACAATAACCTCATACTGATTTCTATTCCTGACATGAGTTCTTTCTTAGCCATATTTATAAGGTAAAATGATGATGACCTAATCAGATTTGGTCAAAAAAAGATTTTAAAAAAGGAAATATATGGGAAAACCATTTGAAATATTACCTCCCATACATTATTATTAAACATGAATCCCTCCTAAGTATCGTACCTTGAGATACCAACTAAAGATAGTTGGAAATCGTCTTGATGAGTAAAAGATTTCAATACTAAGCATCCAAAACATGAAGACACACCTCTGTAATTGTTTTCAAGAATGTTTTAAGTGATATTTAACCATTAAAAGACAAATAGTCATTAGCTTAAGGGGACATTTGTCCTTCCTAAAACAGTGAAAATGAGAGAACATGGAAAACACTATGGTGACAAACCGAAATGCATTTCTTTATTTCTTTGTCAGTAAATACCGTTACATAGAAAATAGTGAATATTTAAAGAAACATATTATAAATTATACAATGTGTGAGATTTACCAAAGAGTTAAATGAAAGCTCAGATGCTTCAGATATAGTTCATCTTGGGTATTTGGTCCCTTATGTTTCAAAGAATAGATACACAAAGTAGTTGTTTTATTTCATTGAAAACAATTAAATGAAAGATGTACCAGAAAAGTACTTTTTTAAAATTTTATTTTTTGAGATTTTATTTTTAAGTCATCTCTATACCCAATGTGGGGCTTGAACTTAAAATGCCAAGATCAAGAGTCACATTGAGCCAGCCAGCCACCTCAGTATATTACTTTTTTAAATAAAAAGAATGCTTTATTGGAAAACTGTTAAATAAAAAAATTTAAATGAATGGATTTTGGAGAGAAAACAGAGGTAGCATTGCAAGAAAAAAATATATTCATGATATCATGCACATGCAGATTGTTGGGAAAGAAGCTGATGGCAGAAATATATAAAATGCTAACAGAAGTTATTAAGATAGTTTATTTTCTAAAAGCTAGAAATATTAGTTTTATAAAAACCAGTATCACAAATAAAAATATCATATCTACACACTTAACTTAGACATAGGATTGTCTAACATAATTTAAAATGTTCCAAATAAGAGTTTCAGTGATTGCTAAATATTTTTCTTGAAAATAAAAAAATGAAAAAATTTTCAGTTTGTTTTCAAGAACAACTAATTGACATCATGATAATGAATATTTATCAGTAAATTGTCAACAACAGCCTTTGCCTATTTGATGGCTGAGATTGAAAAACAAGTGCCGTAATTTCACAAGCACAATTACTGACACACTTGTTCCAATGTAGATCTATCATGTAGTAGCTTTTTCACCTATGACAGACACTAAAATCAAGTATTGAAACAAAGTGAACTTAGCACTTACCCTTTGAATCACTGTATCGAAGTTTTAAACCCAGATTTTGAAAATAACACAGCATATTACATTATCCTCAATCCAGAAATTTTTGACATTTTATACCATAAATAAAATTTTTAAAATAACCTTAAGATATTATTTTGTCTTCATTCATTTTAAATTTCCTTTCTGCAGGTTTTATAAGCATAAAATATATTATTACAGCCAGTGGTACATGTCTAGGAAAAAAGAAATAAATACATAAATATTCATATCACATTACATCCACTCTAAGACATACATTTTTTTCACACTTTGTCAACTCTGAAATTGGCCCTTCCAACGTGTAACATATACATGGCTTAGATAGAAGCCAAAATATTTAAATAAGGGCAGAAAAATGAGTGTGTGACATTCTTAGAAGATCCTTTCCTGATGTGTTATTAACCTCATCACACTCAGAGTCCCTGTGATTAGTAGAATGGGTTTATTAATTTGTCATTAGTCTAAAGGTTCTGATTGGAATTTGCCATAAGCTTTAACAACATAGGGGGGATTTGAGTACCGGGGTCCTCAGATTTTCTAAAATATCAGGATAAGTGCAGGTGTGAAGAAAATTGATAATCTTTACCTAATATCTACTTAGATTGTCAAATGTTTCCTTGGTGTCTGCAGTTAAACCCTCTTTTGTATAAACAGAGCACAAGATACAATCTCCAAGTCAAACACCTGAGAGTAGATTAGGGAGTATATGACACAAACACATAAAGAACAACAAAACTTTAAAATAAGTTAAGAATACAAGAAAGAGTGGTCACAAAGGAGTTTCTTAATTTGCTTCATTTATATTTTAAGCTTCATCTAAGCATATTCATTTGGATAAAAAGAAAGCATTTATCAAGGAACTGCTTTTTACCCGGGACTGAGCTAGGTGTTTTTACATTTCTTATTTTTGTTGAACACAAGAGTCTTATGAGATCTTTCAAATATATATTAGGCCCAATTTTGCAAACTTGCAAAGATTGTTCCAGTTCATTTTTAACATGATTCTTAAGTTGTCATGAATTTCTGTGGAGTCACTAGACTAAGACATATGTTTTCCAAGAGCTTTGTACGTTTTTAGAGCAGAGTGACTTCTTTAAATGTCACAAATATCTTGAAAAATCTTTCACTTTTTAAAAATTATTTTTGTTTAGTAAAAGCAGTGAAGATTACCAAAGAACTCAAAGCTACCTTCTTTTGACTTGTCACTCAGTTTCAATTTTCAAATTCTATTATGTATGTAGTGGATTAAAACACTGTGCCTGGCTTTGTGGGATAGTCAAAGACCAATGAGGTTTCTTTCCATGCTCTTGAGGAGCTTTTAGTCTACTTATAAGGATAATTCGTGAAGACATAAATAACATAAACAATAATAGATGTTAATATAAAAGATGACAGCATGGCACATTATGGACCTAATTACCAAAGTGGTCATATAGAAAATATGTTCATGGGAGGAGAGGGCTTTGAACCAAGGGTTGAAAAAGATGGGTGACCTATGGAAAGAGAGGGCATTCCATGTGAGAGTAATGAGATATTCAGAAGCCTAAACGCTATGAGGATAAAATAAAGTTTTACAGAAACTGGCTAAGGCTGGACTGTGGAGTATTTTGACAGCAACACTCCAGAGACTGATCTTGTAACAGTGGAAAATATCTAAAACAACTGTGGTAGAGAAATTAGATAACAAATACTACAGTATGTGAATTTGGCTTCATAACACAGGAGAGAGGCTGGGCATAGTCTGGAGCAGGGAGATGAGTTAGAGGAGTTAGGAGAGTACTGCAGTAGTCCAGGTACTGTTCATAATGAGGGGCTTCAATAGATCAGTAGTCATGTTTCATAGTTAAGGGAAACTGGATGTCAGAGATGAGGGGATAGGAGGATTTATCAATGTGGTTTCTAGAATGAAGGGTCAACAGGACTACTTAAAAGATTTAAAAAGAAGGAACTAAAAAAAAAAAAAGAAGGAACTAAGGAAGGAAGGAAGGCATAGAGGGAGAGTGGAGGGAGAGTCAGCAAGGTCAAGCTAGTTTAGGAGGAAAACAATTAATTTAGTTTTAATTATAATGAGTTAATTATTGCTAGGACAGAGAAGTGGAATGTCCAATAGAGATCTAAAGTTGTAGGTTGCTACCCTGGAGAAAGGCCAAGACTGAAGAATCTAGAACCATCTAGAAGAGTGGTTCTCAACCAGGAAAGATTTTGCACCCAGGGGACATTTGGCAATGCTTGGAGACATTCTTGGTTGTCAAAACTGAGGTGAATGTTACTTGACATCTAGTGGGTGCAGGCCAGAGATGCTGTTAAAACATCTTATAGCGCGTAGGACAGCTCCTTGCAACAAAGAATTATCCAGCCCAAATGTCATTAGTGCCAAAGTTGAGACACCCTGATCTACAGAGGGAGGATCAGTTCATTCTTCAGAGAAATGGCACCAAGCAAAGGAGGGCATGTAGAATCATCAGTCAACAGGCAAGGACTTCTTAGCAATACTTACATTTAAGAGGTGTTAGTATAAATCAGGGATCCATGGGTGGTGCAGCAGTTTGGCGCCTGCCTTTGGCCCGGGGCGCGATCCTGGAGACCCGGGATCGAATCCCATGTCGGGCTCCCCGTGCATGGAGCCTGCTTCTCCCTCTGCCTGTGTCTCTGCCCCTCTCTCTCTGTGTGTGTGACTATCATAAATATATATATATATATATAAAATCAGAACTAGCATGGGACACAAAGAAGAATAATAAAGGTAACCATGCACCAGTCTGTTGGCCTATTCATTCACCAAATCTTTATTGAACAACTGATACATGAGGTACTACGTGTTGGGGAAAACTGCCGTGTCTTCATGGAGCTTATGTACTAGTGGAGGGGGACAGATAATGAACAATGAAGGAGATAATTATTAGGTGACAAAATAGCCTCTAATGATAGGGAGGTTGGGGAGCTGGGATGGGAAGAGCATGAAGGGATGCTTTGGATGGGGTGGTGAGTGAAGGGTCTCTGAAGAGGTGACATTTGGGCTAAGAAGGAGAAGAAGAGGAGCCAGGCCTGACAAGACTTAGATTCTGTTATGGATTCCAAGGGAGGAGGAGGTTTAAGAAAGTATCAAAGGCCACAAAGCGGTCCAATAGGAGTACCTTTACATTTGTTACTTAAGAGGACATCTGAGCCCTTAATACTGCCACCTTAATAGATAAAAGTTTAATTAATAATCTTAAATTTGCTGATCTTCATTTGTGAGGGGGAAAAAAACTGAGGTTTGAGTTTTAGGCAGCGACCCCAGTAGAGTTCTGTCGGAATATGTCAAGCACTTGCTCTTCTCAACAATTTTCTCCACAAAAATTAGACATCCCCACGCAACACTCAAAACAACCCAGTGATGGAATGCATATGCTAATATTAATCATACCTTTTCTTTCCTTTCTTCCCCAGGCTTCACAAGGCTTGCTGTTCAGGCAGTATCTATTGTAATCAGCAAGTTACCTACGGTGATTGCATGTTTGCCTCCCCCAATTAAATACTTCTTTTCTCTGTCTGAGAGAAAAATGTCAAAAAACTTTGTTGAATTGAAGAAAGCTAGCCTCCTTGTCTGGAACTTGATTGTAATTATATGTCGGATATTTGAGGATGGAAACACTGTGGAACTTTTAACAGGTGCCTCCCTTGACAGATGGAGTAAAGAGAAACTTGGTTTAATCTGTGTGTGTTTGGAAAGCATCATGGGAAAGCAGACAAGTGGCCCTAATCAAATGGCCCAGAGGGTCATACAGAGCATTGAGCAGGAAAAACCCAACTGGATTGAGAGCCAATTGTTGAAAGCAAGGAAGTTGAGCACCAAATGGTAAAGTGATGTTTTTCTTGACCTGAATTTCATCAAATATGTTCCTGATAACAAAACCACCAATAAACAACAACAAAATACTGATAGGCAACAGTGGTTATTTTCTTAACTTCATGGGAACTTTGATGAATGCATAGAAAGATAAATATTCCATTAAAAACTGGATTATTAGACGTTCCTTGTTCTATTAAAATTTGAACCCCAATGACACGCTGAAACATCATACCTATTTTTTTTTTAACATTATACCTATTTAGTCACCATCTTAAGGTTTCTGTTAAAAAGAGTGGGATCTAAACCCAAGAGAATTTGGTTTCATTCTTTTTTAGTGCACAAACAGGTATCTAGTGGATAGCCAGGAGCATTTTGTAAATGGATTGGGCATGGAGATTAAATTAAGAAGGAATTAATGGATATAAAAGGCTTTTTATTGCTTTCTGTGTACCTGATTGTCAAAAAGGTACACATTTTTCATCTGGTAATGTAAGAATCCCATAGGGCAGCTGGGGCATATCACACTCGAGCTATAAACACACCCAGCTGTTTCGGTATGAAAATGTCAGCCTTCTCATAGGTTTGTCACCAGGAGCTAAGTGATTTGTGGTATTGCTAAGATCTTTAAGGGTCCCTGATGAATTTAAATATGTACATAGAGTACTCCTGTCTTAAAATTAGTCTTCAGTTTAGAACTGCATGATATTGATAAAGGTATTACAGCTCATATGGTCTACAGATCACTAAGCCAGCCCTTTTTTATACCACTCACACACACTGTTCCCCATACTTTTACAATCTGTTCATGTTGCTGGCAAATACTATTTTAACTTTCTTGCCTGAAAATGACCAAAAGTTGCTACTTTCTTTAGTACGTGGTAGTGACAAGGAATTCAGGCTTTGGAATCAGATGGACAAATATAAATCCCTTGTAAGTGGGCCATCTTGGGCAAACTATAGAATCTCTGAAAGCCTCATTTTCAGTGGTGATACCAAGCTGATGGAGTAGTTTTGAAAAATTAAATAAGATTCATAAGGTTCTTAGCACCAAGCTTAGTAACAAATGCATCAAGCGAGCATTTGTTGTTTATAAACTCTATTGAAATACATTGCACTCATTGGCATTATGATAACAAATACTCTTTACTGGTTTGTGTTAATCTCTGTAAGACTTTATTTTAAAAAAAAATTTTTTTTAAAGATTTTACTTATTTGTATGACTTCATACTATTCCAAGTGGGAAAATGTAGCTAATCATGATTTTCCCGGTCTCGTCATACCGACTTCCAGAAATTTACTTCTGGGGTGTCCTGTGTGTAGGAATAACAGTAGCAATCGGGCAAATGTTTAGTAACTCTGAAAGCGCCTCTTTAATCTTTATATTTGCATTCAATACCAATTTACAGGCTTTAATCCGATGACTAAAAGATTAAGGCCAAATATCATCATCTCGACGGCAGTGGTTATAAAGAGAGAAAAAAAGAATACAAATAGTGGATCTGATTATAAAATTAAATCTACGATATTTCTGATTTAGGGGTCCCCTTATCAATAAGATCAGTGTAAAGTAGTGTCTCAGTTATATACCTGAGGCCACATACAGGGATCCATTAATAATTTTTTTTTCCTTAAAAGTTGGTTTACATTCCTTATAAACAACACCAACACATCGAACACCTCCTATATAGAGAATTGTCTAGCTGATATTTGGCTGATTAGCTATGTGTTGCAACATGCATCCAAAATGAAGAACTGCTGATTTTTAAAATGTTTTTACAGGGGGCACCTGGGTGGCTAGGTGGTTGAGTGTCGGCCTTTGGCTCAGGTCATGATCTCGGGTTCGAGTCCTGCATCTGGCTCCCCATGCGGAGCCTGCCTCTTCCTCTGCCTATGTAAAGATTTTACTTATTTATTCACGAGAGACAGAGAGAGAGAGAGGCAGAGACATAGCAGAGGAGAAGCAGGCTCCATGCAGGGAGCCCGATGTGGGACTCAATCTCAGGACCCCAGGATCACACCCTGAGCCAAAGTCAGAGCTTAACCGCTGAGCCACCCAGCCTCCCAAATAAAATCTTTAAAAAAAAAAATAATGTTTTTACAGTCCTCAAAGTTCCTGAATGTGTATTATGTAAGTATGTAATTATCACAATGCTATGTCTTTCTCAGTTTCTTGAATATCAATATATAGATTTCAGATTTGCGGTTATTATATTTATTTGAAACAGATAAATTTGACTTCTTAACTCACAGTAGGTTATCTCTTACAAGATTTGGGTGCTATAGGAATGTACTTCTTGACTCTGATTTCAGATTGATTATTTCTTCTACAAGTGAACTTCTACGTATTTCTTACAAACTGATGATCATTTAGTTTCTAGATCTATACCATAACAAAAATGTATTTTAAATCCTGATGTCTGTGTCTAGGTGAAGAGCTGCCTTGGGTTTATCATAATTGTTTTTAAATTTGAGAATGTAACCATATAAACTAAAATAGTGCTTCTGTTCAGATAATTGAAATTTTAATTCCCCGCAAAGATGATCTCAGAACTACGCAATATCATTTCGGTTGATTTCTTTCACTTGCATTCAGATTTAACTTTGATTTTATAGAAATTGTGAAAAGATCTGCAGCGGAAGGGTGGCAGCTGTAAGCATTGCTTGTCTTGCGTACTGCCTGAAAGCATTACTATTCATTAAAATAACCTTCACTTTGTAGTAACACTCAAGCTGTAAACAGTCAACTTAGATTCTGGAGAACACACAGCCCAAAAAGTAAAGAAATGCCTGTCTTTGCAAAGTAATTTGTCGAGTTGAAGATTATTGTTTTTCATCATGGTGACCCTGACTTGGCTGGCTGGGTGCATATACAGATTAAGATTAATGCAGTTATTCCTTGGCTAAGGTCTGCCTCTTTCAGGGCACATTCTCCCTAATGACATGATTGATAGGCAGTCCCAAATCCAGAGAGGAACTCATTAATCATAGCATTGACTGAATCCAATCATTTGCTTCACCTGCACAGTGATGGACAGGAAAGGATACAATTCAGGGGCTGACACTGAGACACTCTTTTGTCAGAGGGCCTCAACTTTTTCAATGTCAGCTTCTACAGAACCTGACAAGAAATCTTGCTTGCAACCTGTATGCAGCTTCAAAAAGCTATTTACAAACTTCCTTTTCTGCAACGTCTTTTTTGTTTGTTTAAAGATTTACTCTAATTAATGAATATGTCGCAGAGTAGGAGTTGTTTTATTTTTAGCAAGCCTTATACAATTGTAAAGTTCGTTGTTTTTTTTTTTTTAAGAAAGATGTTTTGAAGCTACATGTGGAAGCAATATAAAAGTTAATGTCCAGCAGCTGGGTATCATTTGGTTCAGTCTTCAGGTCAGCGGCACTGACTCTTAGCAGAACTAATTTTATAATCATGGCAAAATCTCAGTAATGAACTGCAGTATATAGCTGATTACACCACAGTAAATTTCATTTAGTCCGAGGAACAGTGGAAAACCATGCCTTTTCTTAAAAATACTCCAATTGCAAAGCCTAACATGATCCTAGTAGCAACTGTAATAAGAAAAGTAGTGTGGGATATATATGAGGTCCCCTGGATATCATGATTTCTTTTGCTCTGACATAGCTGGAGAATTCTAAAAAAAAATGTATGTCATTCATCAGCACTATGTAAATAATGTTTAAAATCAATAACAAGGGAATCTGTTCTTAGAAATGTCTCACAAATGGAAGTTGCACATTCCTGGTGTGATAAGAGACCCTTTTCCTGACTCATCAGGGTAGTGACTTCTGCTAGGTATCCTCACCAAGAAGAAACAGGAGAGGGACCATATATTTTTAACAGGCAACAAGTGTCAAAAGGCCAATTTAAAACACCCAGTGGTAAGCACACTGCCAGGAAGCACCCAGCCTATAGTTAGCATAATAGGCTCCCCCTTTTGACACTTTAATTAGTCTTTAATGTGTTCTAAGACAGGTGTAAAGAGGCATCTACAAAAGACAGACTACCAAAGCTATTTCTGGCATCAAAGATACTTTTTATCCTCAAAGAGAAAATACAAATTATTTCTTACATGTTCTTAAAAAGAAATGTTTTGTTTTCATCCCATGATTATAGCAATTTCCACAATTGCAGTAATGGGAAAATGTTTTATAGATCGGAGTATAAATGCAATAAAGAACTGTTTTAAAAGAAACGATTCAATTTTTTAAAATGCTTTCAGGTGCTTGGTTCTGAGGCGCTGTTTCTCTGCGCAGGGGCGGTTTGGGAAAGCTTACCTATTTGAGCGGTCTTTATGGTGCTTTGAATATGAGATTTACATCGACTCTGCACACTCAATCTCTTTGATTATTTTCCATCTTTACAATTCTTCACCGCTGATACTTATGTGCTTTCTTTGTACTTAGTGCGTTTATGACAATAGAGCAAAGCACAGCCTTAGAAGAAGGAGATGGTGCTCTTGAACTGACTGAGCAGAAAATAAACATGATGGTCCTGGATATCTGCCACAAACCAGGTGGCAGCGAGTACCTGCGGCAAATTTATCACATCATGCGGCTCAATGAGGTAGGGAAACGGCCTTTTTACCGAGCAATTAGGTGTGTACTGGCCTGAGGCAGCGTCTGCTGGCAGCTAAGGGTTAGTCAAGGAGGTGATAATACTTCTTAAAGTCAATACCAAACTCAATATTGAATTATTAATAGAATCTATTCAACCCCGGCTGTTCTGCATTTGTACAGGCGAAGCTTCACCGAAACAATGTAGGTTTTATTTATATGGTTGAAACAATAACACGGCTCATAAACTCAGTTCAGTTCTGAATTGTAGAGACTAGACGTGTAGTTTGGGAATTGTGTGTTTGTGACTGTTAGGCTGGTGTTCAAATCTGCTGTTTGTGAAATGATGAATTTTCTGGAGAGAGATGGACGTCTTCTGCTGTAGACGTCACACCTGTCTGGTGAAATCGTGGATTTCTTACAGAGTGAGAAAACTTCGGAAGAATATTGAACCGTATTCGGGGGCAGCTAGATTAAGCCAAGAAAACACATTAATGCGTGGACGCTGGTTAGAGCCAATGTCATGCTTGTCTACGTGTCTGATGGGTTAAGCCTCTGACCTTGCATGTCTCTGGCATTTTTTTGTTTGAGCAGAAAAATGTAAAGAGCAGGTTGTCAGCTATGGACTTGAAACAATACGAGTTTGCTCACTTCATCAGGTTTTTAATTTGAGCGTTTGTACCTGCATTAGAATTCTGTTTTTATTTGCAAATGCATGAATCTATTTTTTGGAATACTAAAAGTTCTATAATATGAATAATGTGAAGCTATCGTGTTTTAGCTCAATGAGGTAGGCCTTAAAAACCATCAATTTCCAAGGAGTGAATTAAATTCGAGCACAGCTTTTTACAACTCAGTTATATAAATGTTCTTTCCGATACCATCTATCTGAAAGTTACTTCAAGGAAATTTTGTTTCCTGGCTTTCCTAGAGCTAATCAGCCAGTCAATAAACAGGTGATAGAATAGTGCATTCAATGGTCGCCTGAGAAGGATGTGAGGGATTTGTTGCTATGAGAAATGGTCCAGTCCCTGAGGCACTGGATCTCAGTATATAATTGTTAGTTGGTAACACAACCTATTCACATTTGCTAATGATCCCTCATAATTTGTTTAGGGTTTCTATGTGGGGAACTCAGGAGCTCCTGACCTTGGCTAACTGAAAGACCACCATTGCGAAGTCATGGTCTTCACTGGCAGGTCCACGTGGCCACCCAGATGGCCTTAAGTAACCATGGTGATTACTGAGGAACAGATGTTGCAAGAGGATTACCCTCAGATTTTTAGGAAACTGGTGGTACAGGAGTCCTGAGAACTAATGGCTGGGAGAGATTGCCAAACTGATAGACTCGTTCACTTTTTAAAAAGCCCTTAACATGAAAAAGCTCAGCAATCACCCAAAAGGAAAATTAAGTTGGATATTTACTGGTCGTCAGCCACCTGTTCTACTCAGGAAATCGAAAGGCTGTTCTCCCCTCGTAGAACTTGTGGACCTCTGAGGCAGTGGCTCTGAACAGGTCTGCTGTGACGCCTGATGTAAGACTCTTCACTGGGGCACCGCCTACATTTTGATCAATTAAGGTTCAAGTTATGATTTTTCTTTCATAACAGGCGAATACACTTACTGTTGTGGTGGTTATCACGTGGGATGTCAAGCTAAGTACTTGCTGATTGTGCTGAGTGACAAACATCATGACAAGGGAGGAAGGAGGCCTACTGGGAAGTGAGTCTAAACCAGAGAAAGTAGTGAGCCCTTTGTCTTGTGACTACTAACAACTACTACTACCACAGACTCAGTAAAGACACGAGGCTAAGTGCTCAGAGTAGGGCTTACTGCTGCTTTTATACCAAGGCATTGTTACGCTGTAGGTGAAATGCTCCATGAAGCTTGTTCCTGCTGAGTAGAGCTAGGAGTCTTGAGCGTTTTCAGGTGTGCTGCTAAATATGCTTCAAGAAGGCAGCATAAATGCAGATGCATTCACAGGTACAGGCCTGGACAAGGATGAAAGAATGTGCCTTGGAGTAATAACAAAGTTATGAGAGGAGATGAGTTTAAGAATGTTTGTCTTTGAGATAAAGGGAGGACGTCTGAGGATAAGTCTAGTGGGTAGTTGAACCTGGCCACAAGCAAAGATGAGGGAGGTTGTGACTAGAGACTTTGGTGGCCTTACTGAGTGTGGGAGTTGAGGTCAAAGGACTGGTGGAGCTTTTCAGAGAAAAACACAGGAATGTGGGTAGAGAAATAAGCTTCACTGTTACTGCACAGGGAGGGTGTTCAAGAACGGATGGACAAAGGAGAACGTATCTTTTCTAAAGAGAATATCACAGTACGTACGGCTAAAGGGACACCACAAAAAATCCAGTTTTTTTTAGAAGGGGTAGTGACAAGTGCCCGGACAGTAGAGAGGTCAAAGAAATTAACAAGGGAGAAAACACTATTGTGTTCCCAGCTTGCAGCACAGCACTTGATCTTTTTCAAATTGTACACCACCAACAAGAAAAAGGCCAAATGTAGCAATGTAAGGGGAAATCAGTTGACACAGGTTGTGATTAGCCAAAATAAAGCAGGTGTTCTCATTAGAATCTTTTATTCCTTTTAAAAATTTTACTTGCAGAAATCATGACGGAGAGAGATTTTATTTCTGTATAAAAACCTAAATCTAGGCATAACATTCTTTTTCTGGTGATTTTATTATCATCCAAGGATACTTAAGAGTCTCTGTGTGTGAATGATGCTATGGAATTAATCTAAGGAGATGTGGTCCACAGTGAGCAAATTTAAGAAATGATTATCAGAGTTAAGTAGTGGTTTCTTTTCTTTTCTTTTCTTTTTCCTTTTCTTTTATTTTCTTTTTCTTTTTTCTTTTCTTTTCTTTTCTTTTCTTTTCTCTCCTTTCCTTTCCTTTCCTTTCCTTTCCTTTCCTTTCTTTCCTTTTCCCTTTTTTTTCCTTTTCTTTCTTTCTTTAATAGGATTTGAGGCTCTAAAATGTCCCTGCCTGGGGAGTACAGTGGTACAGTGGGCATTCCCTCCTCAGGAAGTTACATTATAGAGGCACAGGAAAAAAGCATGATGAAGCGAGACCAAACACATGGCTTCTCACTCAGACTCTACTACTCACCCCTGTGATCTAAGGCTCATCTGTGGCCTTTCAGAGCTACATGCTCAATGTGCTGTGGGCTAGAATTATTTAAACTTTTGGGTGCCTGCTGTTCTCCTGTCAGATTCTCTCTGGGGTGGGGCCTGAGATTCTGTTTTTCTAACAGGTTTCTAGGTAAAGCTGACTCGGCTGGTCTGGGTGCCAGACTTTGAGTACCAAGGGTTTTCCAGATGACCTCTGAAGTCCTTTTCAGCTCTAATGTTCTCAACCTAGTCCTACTCTTGAGGAAAAAAAATTAGATTTTGACATACTGAAAATCAGGAGAACATTTATATTATTTTATCTCTAGCATGACTTATTAAAAGTAAATATTTGATAGCTTACATGGGAAACTTGAAGTCCTTTCAAATTGTCGTGTTACAAAAAGAGTCCAATAAAATAGACTAGGATCAGTCACCTTATTTATTTATGAATGGAAAATAAAATATGAAGTA
The DNA here is from genome assembly GCF_048164855.1 of Canis lupus baileyi. NCBI lineage: Eukaryota > Metazoa > Chordata > Mammalia > Carnivora > Canidae > Canis > Canis lupus. Next base: position 16,160,164 of record NC_132839.1, read on the forward strand.
GTCGATAGACTTTTTTGCCCAGGCTGCCCCTGGCAGTTGGAGGCTTGGAATTACATATGTTGAGCTTCATTTGAACCTTGATATTTTTCAGTCTGCAGCATGGAAACAGAGTTGAGGAGTTTGAATTATAATTAATTCTACATAGAGGAAAGATTGCTTGCAGTGGAATATCAGAGTACTCCACACTCTGCTGAGTGTACAGTAGATAACAACTGCTCTTAGTGAATGAATGAGCCACCTTGTACTGTGAGGAATCGTGCATCTAAGTGAAGTTTTGGTAACGGGACATGTTGACACACGAACCAATGACAAGACAATGCCTATTAGAAAGATTCTGATGTATTGAGCATACATTCGTAATGTGAGAATTCGTTAGATGCTTTCATAATCTACCCCATATATTAGGTGAACCTGTTTTTGATGGGTTTATTGCAGTGCTGATTGGTATTCTGCTGTGTTTCTTCTGAAAATGTATTCTGTCCTGAGGCAACTAATATGCTGTAATCTAGCAAATGTGTTGAAAGGGTAGATTTGGATATTGATCAGTGTATTTTTAAAGAGAATATATGCTTCCCACCATCACGACTTGTAATTTTTTTCCCCCCTTGAAGGAATATTTAAAAGAACAGCTGTTTTCTATGAATGGTTCGAAGGAAAAGCCATTACCCATCAGACCTTTAAAGATGACCTTGAGGAGTGTGGAAGATCAGCCTTCTGCCTTTAACCCTTTCCAGGTGTACAAGGCATTTAGTGAAAACATGCTAGTTCAGGTATGTGGAAAATAGGAAATGTGTGACCTTTTTTTTTTTTTTTTTTACACCAATAAAGGAAAAAGGTGCTTTGTGTTTGAATACTTATAAGCTTTTTTTTTTTTTTTTGGCTCTGAAGCAAAAGACCTTGTTCTTATTTATGTGGTCTGCGTGAATTGACTTTGAAAAAGTTATTTTACCTTCTATTTGTCAAACTGATGCATATGTTTGGTCTGTATAGTTTAACTTTTGACCAGGTCAGTTTGCCATGGGCAGAGGGAACATCTGTTCGACTGTGTCTACAGAAGGCCTGAAAAACCAGGCGTTTCGTAAGGGTCTCCTCCCTTGCTGCCCACCCCCATCGCCTACCCACCCACTCAAAGAACACCTTGCCATTTTTATGAACTTATCTAATTTTTAAGGTAAATAATAATAAGAGTAGACAACTAATTATAAACAAAGCCTTGAGTTCCTATTTTAAGTCACATGAGGTAAATTTCCATTTTATAACCCTAAACATATTCCTGCATTTCAAATGAATTTGCAAATGATCTCAATGTCAGGATATTTGGAATACGGGTAATATGATAAATACCACACATTTTTAATGCCAGATGATGCCATTGTTTAAGCTACCTGTTTCAGTCGTCACATTGAAAAGATCATATCTAAGCCAAAGTATTTGAAATCTAAAGTTGCTTTTGCTTTATTTATTCTTTTGGTGAATAAAAAAGGGAAGAGCTTCCTGACAGGCTATTTGAACTAACAGGGGAGAAGAGAAGGATTGCTTGACCTAGAGCTCTGAGGAAAATAAGAATTAAAACAATAGCCTAATTCGGGATGCAGATAATATTTTTGCCATGCCTGCTACAACCCTAGTCTACAGTCATCAATACTGTAGTAGAATAAGACCTTCAAATGCTGACAACCTGGGACAGAATTCTCCTGCTCTACGACAGGATTGTGGTGCTCCATTAATCAGCAGGTGACAGGGCATAGTTCTTATAGGATTTTAAACATTGGCCTGGACTCTTATTATCAAAACTGTGTAGTTTTAAGAGATACAAGCATCTATAATACTTGGAAACCAAAAATATTATGTAAGTTTTGAGTGTATTGGCTGCTTTTCTATGTTGCACATTAGATTGCTCCAAACCATAAATAATCATTGTAGCTGTTAAATTATCCTCACTTCGTTTAAGTAAATGGCATGTTTTATTCCATTCTGAATTATGAGATTATCTTTCACAGTAATTTTTCTCCTTACTCTGTTGTGAAATTACCTACTAAATGAGAATAAAAGAACATTATTTACATTTACAGGTTGTTCTAATTTCCCTTTTATTTTTTTATTTTTTTAAAGATTTTATTTATTTATTCATGAGAGACACAGAGAGAGGCAGAGACACAGGCAGAGGGAGAAGCAGGCTCCAGGCAGGGAGCCTGACTTGGGACTTGATCCCAGGTTTTCAGGATGATGCCCTGGGCCAAAGGCAAGCGTTAAACCACTGAGCCACCCAGGGATCCCCCTAATTTCCCCTTTAAAGCATTTTCTTAACCAGAAGTAACATTACTATTATACTCTTATTAAGCAGTGTCTTGTAATTTGAGTCATAGCACCTCTAAATCTGTTTTTTTTTTTTTCTCATAGAATTTCTGGATACTAAAAAATAAAAACTACAAATTGATATATGAAAAAGTTGCCAGTTATTTCACTTTTCTTTTCAGAGTCACCCTCTCAGGGAAACTTGTTGGGCAAATGCCATTAGCACTTGGAAGAATAACGACTCAAGAAATTGATTTATATTTTTATAAATAATGACTACATCCCCAAATGGATTTATAAATTAATTGCTGTCTTATTGGAATAAAAACCTTCTTCTGTGGACATGATTGATGTTATCTGTCTAAGTCCTTGTTCTGGACCCCCCTCCTTCTTAGTTAGTCTATCACAGCTGGAGCTTTAATTTACTGATCATATTAACTCTGATTAATAACTAACAATAGCGTATTCTCATTTATCAACAGTCAGCCATCACAAAATGGAACTGGAATTGGTCAAAGTTGCTGCCAAATTATCTGGGACTGGATAAGATGACCTTCAGTGTACTGCTCAAAAACAGGTAATGAGATTTGCGATTGGGGGGATCTGGTTGGGGGGAAAAGGAGATATATATAGAGATAGATATACAGAGAGAGTCCTATATGTAAGTATACTTAGAATACTGTTTTTCCATAGTAAGTATTTATAGGAGGCAGTAAAAAATTTTTATGACGTAAAATTAGTTGGTTTTGTCTGAATTTTAAATATTTAACTTTGTGTATGTAATAGTTCAGCATTGTACACACCAAAAGTTATCAGGTTGGATGTCATTATAATACTTTGTATTTGTTTGTGATAATTTAATGAATGCATACAAAATGCCAAGCCAAATCAACCAGTCTAATCAGGGAAACATATAAGTAAAACTGTCATGATTAAATTTTTTGCTTTGAAGCCAGTTCCGTTGGCACTTAGTTGCTATAGCTTCAGTTACATATTATTTCACACACACACACACACACACACACACACACACACACACACTCCAGAACAATCTAATAAAATGGTAATGTGCTTTTAGCCTGGGAACCTGCACATGTAATTTATTTTGCACAAAACTATAAATATTTTCTTTATATTCTGGATCTATTAACATGGATTTTAAAATACTTTCAAGTCTTCATTGAAAACAATAAGGTGTAATATTAAAAAATTGGATTTCTCTTATCTAGTATGACATTTTCACCTAAGATATATATCTGTGTGCCACTTTTTTATACTCAAGTATCATTTGTTTGCTTATAGTTCAGTATGATGATTATTTTTATATAATCTGTGTGATGTAGAAAGTATTTCTATATCTTTTTGATACAAATATTAAATACCATTTTTTCCTGAAAGATCATAACGACATACTAGAATCGTCAAGTCATCCTTGACAAATCCAGGTGCATGTCAGAAAATATCAAGAGGGAAAAATATCCTGTAATTTCCCAAATGGAGGTTAAAAAAGGGCAGCTTAATTGCCAGTAAAACTTTTCATTTAAATGTGTGGTGACAATGGTGTTCTTATTATTTCACCTTTGAATGGAGCTCTCCTATCATGGACAAAGCTGAGCAGTCCAGCTTTCCCATCAGGCATGGCCTTCTCCCAGCAAGCTTACCACCTGACAGGTAGTAGTTGAGAATATGCTCTGTTCATGCACTAGTCCCCCAGAGCTGGGGCAGGGTGGTGGTGGTGGTGGTGGTGGTAGGGTAAAAGGAGAAGTTATGCGATGTTAAACGTCTATCTGGAAACAAACCAGGAAAGATGAGTCAGTTTTTTCCCTGCTATCTGTAAAATATTGAGTTCATGTGGATTAGCTGTATTCTATTTGACTAAGTTTTGAGCTGTGAATTGCTGCTTCCAATCCACTAAATGGTACTCTGGGGGCAACACATCCTTCAAAGCTTTCTGCATTTGCTATGTGTAATATTCACTTTGAGGTGAATTTGTGTTTTTAACAAAATTGCATGTTGTTGTTACTGTGTGAAAACTTTAGATATACTTCAATTAGGACAATGGCTATTAAGTCTCTTTCCCTGAGAGAGCACATTCAAGAGTGCGTGGGAGAAAAGAACTCCCACAAATTTAGCCAGAAGTAACAATTCAAAACTGTTCTCTTGGAAAAGAGGGTCATGAATATTTAATAGAAACAGCTAGACTATCACCTTAATAAGAACCTCAGAACTTTAAAGAAGGGTATGAAAAGCAGCCTACTCCAAACTACTATATACTACAAGCTGGAATGAACATAACTGATCTACCTTAGAAGGATGAGGACACTTCAGAGTTTTAACTGTTTTTTAGTACTTTCCCAGTTATTTTAAGAATGTTATTTATGGGACTTGATTAATTGAACAGGTAAGGAAATCATTTCTGTTATTTTTTTCTAAGAGACTTTTTGTTCAGACTTATTTGAAAATGCTGATTTTTTTTTTTTTTAACTAGTGCATTGAATTTCTGACAACATGGCTATTTAAAACTATACATTTGAGAGTGAAATCACAGGACGCTGAACTTTAAAGTAAGAGTTACAGATGTTAAAAAGTTACAAATGTTCCCTTACCTCAACAAAGTGATATTTCTTGCGTACTATTGTCATTTCAGGAGGTAGACAGAGCCAAAGAAGAAAACCTAGAGCAGTTCAGCTGAATATGCTCAGTTCTTTCTCTCAAACTCAGCAATTAAACTTGTTCTCTTTTTCTGTCTGTAATTGGCAGTATATTTATACTAATCTGTCTCTGCACCATGGTCAAGCCTATATACTGGGCTGCAAGTGTTGTCTGAGGACATGGTGTTATAAACAACATTGAACTGAAATACATATACATGAAAATTGTTGAGAAAGGGAATCCTTTCTATTCACCTTCTAAATGCTTTTGTGCCTGGTCTTCAAATTTAATATCATAAGCAGACCATCTGTGGACTTACTCTCTTAAGACCCCAAGCCTGAAGTGAGCCAGACCTCTCTCACGCCCAGAACCAGATGGAGATGGGAAAGTAGGATGCTTGAGTTCTCAGTCCCTATTGTAAGCTTAGCTTATAGAAGTTACCTATTTGTGTTTTGATTTCCCCATTTTTTTAAAGATTTTATTTATTTTTTTGAGAGAGCAAGCATGCAGATTGAGAGTGAGAGAAAGAGCACACGCAGGGGGAGGGACAGAGGGAGAAGCAGTCTCCCTGCTGAGCAGGGAGCCCGATGTGAGACTGGATCCCAGGACCCCAGGATCATGACCCGAGCAGAAGGAAGATGCTTAACTGACTGAGCCACCCACCCAGGTGCCCCAAGATTTCCTCATCTTTAAAGTGAAGTTGGGGTACCTGGATGGCTTGGCTCAGGTCATGCTCTCAAGATCCTGGGATGGAGCTCCTTGTAGGGCTTCCTGCTCAGTGGGGAGTCTGCTTCTCTCTCTGCCCCTTCAACCCTGTTCATGCTTTCCCTCTCTCTCTCTTTCAAATAAAGTCTTTAAAAGAAACAGATGGGGATCCCTGGGTGGCTCCGCAGTTTAGCACCTGCCTTTGGCCCAGGACGTGATCCTGGAGTCCAGGGATCGAGTCCCATGTCGAGCTCTTGCATGGAGTCTGCTTCTCCCTCTGACTGTATCTCTGCCTCTCTCTCTCTCTCTCTCTCTCTCTGGGTCTCTCATGAATAAATAAATAAAATCTTTAAAAAAGAAGATAAAATGAACTAATACTTATACATCTACTTCATGGAAACTGTTGACATAATCAAGAGTGTTAAAGGATATGGCAATGTTTTTGAAAGTTGAAAATATTACACATAGTTAGAAAAGTAGTAGCTCTAGCACATTGTTTCCTCTGGTAGGGAGACAATAAAAGTCATTAAGGATTATCAGGGAGCTGGTGGTGGTAGATGGAAGTCAGATTATACCTGACACTGAGGTTATGTAGCTTCCAAGCTTAAACCAATAACAAGACTCAGAGAAAATGTCAGGTCAGAAATCAGGCAATGGGCCAATGGCTCACTGAGGGAGGACAGGTGTCTAAGAGTTGTATGAGCTGCTCAGGAGATACTTAAGAGATGACCACGTAAAGGACAGTGCAGATATATGAAAAACTATCACCTGGTGATATCAACAGTATCTATATCTGAGACTATACTGGTATTTGTTACTCAAGCTGGTTCTGTGATGATTCCAAAGGCAGAACAAATCCTTTTTTTTTTTTTTTTTTTTCACTCCCAAGTAAAGGCTTATTTACTTGAGAGTGAGAGCAAGAGACAGAGAGAGAGAGAGAGCATGAATGCAAGGGGCACGGAGAGAAGGAAAGAGAATCTCCAAGCAGACTACACACCAAGCCGGGAGCCCAACTCGTGGCTCAATCCCACCACCCTGAGATCTTGACCTGAGTAGAAACCAAGAGACTGATGCTTAATCAGCTGAGCCACCCAGGCATCCCCAGAATAGATCGTAAAGTGGTGACCTGAGTACTTGATGTGCCTTCTGCTCCCTGTCAGGCCTCATCTCAAAACACTTCTCCCCATTTCATGATATTCTAAATTCATGGTCTTCTTCCTGTTGGGATTCTCCAAGCTCTTTCTCATTTTAAGGCCCTTGTATTTACAGTTCCCTCAGCTCTTCCCATGGTTGCTGCCATCTTGTCTACCTGGAGTACCTGTTAGCTCCTTAAAGAAGCCTTTCCTTATCACTCATCTAAAGTTACCTTCCAGGTCACCCGGGCATTCTACTCTGCTGTACTGTCTTAAATGAGTTTCCAGTCTCTGAGATCTTACTTTCTGTTTGGTTGTTGTCTCCTAATCCTGCTTCCCAGGGTGGAAAATAAATTCCATGAGAATTGCACCTTACCTGTCTTACTCCAACCGTGTCTTCAGTACCTAGAGCATCCATTGGGCATGCAAGAGATTTTGAGTAATATTTGTTGAATTAATTAACAGGCAAATGAGAAATAAGAGTACAGAGAAAAAGTCAGCCCCTGACAGATAAGCACAGAGTTGGCATTCTCTAAATGTGAGGTTGGATCAATAGTCATGTAGGAATGAAAACTATACTCTGGAAAATCTTAAGTAAAAAAAAAAAAAATACGTGCATGTTCATTCTCTTCATTTTCCAAATTTAAATGAAAATCTAATTAAGCTCTCTGTATGTTTAAAAATTCCTGATTTTATTATTATGTGATGGTTGGGTCAGATTAAAAGCATGGAATCCTGGTCTTTATTTTTAGTTAATTGATCCAGTTCAAGTCCTAACCTGTTTAGCAACAAGGTCTATTCTTAACTTCATGATTCAGAAATATTTTGACATTTGGATGATGGGGTTAGTATTCATTAAGTGATACTAAAAATACAAGTTGAGAAATTTGAGGTAGAGTTAGCTGACAAAAGTATCCAACCAAGCCTTTGTAAAGTTGTGATTTTCAACGCATTTGGGGGAAAAAATGTAGTAGCTGAGACCTCAGAGAGAGATCCTGAATATGTATTAATGATAGATGTTTTTCAATTTAGAAAGTTTGCCATTGTGGGGGAAAAAAGGCTCCTTAGAGGTTCAGAAAATCAACATATATATCAGTTCTACACCTTTACCTTTAATGCTATGTAAGAGTAAGTACAGTGATCATACATTGATCTTTTGAATCAGTTTCTTACTATTAGTTTCTTGATTTCTTTCTCACTCACTTTAAAATATATCCAGACTAGCAAATGAGACAGTGATTGCATTTGCAGGAGAGTTCACCAGAAGGGACACTGTATATTCCTTCATTCATGGCGAATCTCCAGATTGCCATTTTGATATTGTTTTCTTTGTCACTGGAACAAATTTATGTTGCTTTACCTTATTTATTCCAGACTAATTCCCAAGAATTGTGGTGTTGAAAATAATCTGTGAATACAGAGGAATGCTATGCTATTTTAACCATCTAAATATACTGCATATGAGTTTGGCTTCGAGTTGAGCAAACACAATTAAATACGATGGCAGGAACAGCAGAAGGGGTGGTGGTGGCAGATTTCTGGCTATCACTTTGGGGCCTTTCCAGGTGGACAATAACCATACATCTGAGAGGAAACAAAGATTAGAACCCATGTTTGAAAAGAGCTCTTGATTTGTGGAGTTGATTGTTTGCTTTTAATAATAATAATTATTAAAGGACCTTTACGCTAAATCAGATGATAATGTGTGTGCCCTGTGGTGTGCAGAGAGTAGAAAATATGGTCTGTGGCCTTTAACTGCACACACTGCACTCTGCAATGTCCATCCTCAGGCAGCGCTGCCATTAGCGCAATGTTTATGGTTGCTCACAGCAGTAAATTCCTGATGCAGCAGCAGGCTGCCTGGTTATGGAAAGGTGGGTTTAAGAAAAAAGGGAAGCTGATTTTAGAAACACACATCGCTGAGCCATTACATATATTACATATGCCGTGGCATTCAAATCTGGGAATTTTTCATGCTCTAGCTCTGTTAAAAAAACCAAACAAACCAAAAAACCACTTTTTTCCCCACCTCCCCCCAAAGGCAGGGCCTCAGACACTCAGTGGCTCTCTACCCATCATCAGTGTGTTCTCAAACAGGAGCAGGCTTCCCTCTCATCCTCAAATCCCAAAGCAGCATGTCTAAAGTGTATTTAGGATATAAAAATTTAACCCTGTGATCCTCAGGATTTCCAGGAATTCAGGCTTGCCTACGTGAACCTAACTAACTGATACCTGTGTATCATTTTCTATTTGGTAACTTCTTCATGTTGTCCTTTCTGGTGGGTAAAGTACTTTCCCACAGATCTTTTCCTCTGACCCTCACAAGAACTATGTAATAAGAGACAGGTACCAGTGAGGTTGCAAAACATTAAAGGACATATCCAAGGTCACAGATTCAAGGTCACAAGTTCGAGATGCCACTTAAAATGAAGTCTTCTGACTCTGTATCTCTTGCTTTATCTGTTACACCATATTCCCAGTCAGGAATTTTTTTCCAGCTTCATTGAGCCACACTTGACACCTAACATTGTGAAAGTTTGAGTTGTGCAGTGTGTTGGTGTTGCTTCGATACACTTATGTATTATAAAATCGATCACCACGGTAGCACTAGCTAACACTTTCATATCAGCACATCGTTGCCATAGCATTTTTGTGGGAGGAATATTTAAGATCTACTGTCTTAGCAACTTGCAAGTATATAATACAGTAATAATTATAATCCCAATGCCATACATTAGATCTTCATCATTTAACTGGGAATGTGTATTCTTTGGTCAATTTTTTAAATTAGCTGTATATTCACTGTAACACTACAGATGATAATGAAGACAGCAAATGTGGAGAGGACTTGCCACCTGGCTGGCATAATTTAAGTGAGTTGCATACACATATTTGACTATAAGTCCTTAAAATAACATTATAAATGAGGTACCCTATTACCATAGTTTTCCTGATAAGAGCACTCAGGCACCCAGCGCAGAGTGCTAAGTGAGAGTGCTCAGATTTGGTTCACCACTCCTCTCTCAGGTGGTGGGACAGGATGATTACAAAAAGAGAAGGCCAGGTTGGAGACTGTGACTAAAGGCTGAGAGAGAGATTATGCATCACAAACAGAAAAGCCATTCCCATAGAAGCCTGGGGACTTGTTTAAATCTGTTCCTAATTTGCATAAATGTTAGGTATGATGGGTTCTCTTTAAAGACCGTGGGGCCCAGATTTTCTTGAGGTTGTGAGGAATGTAGCTTACCATTTCTTCAGAGCGAGTGTGTCCGTTCAAATCCTCTAAGGGGATAGATGCCAGATAGATTAAAGGTGCGAGAAGTTTTTTGGGAGAGCTGCACATGAAGGATAAAGTGAAGGGGGGAAGGGTCGGCCAGCAGACCTTCAGACCATGTTGTTGATCTGACAGCTGGGAAAGGAGAGGGGGAGGGAGGATTGGGTAGAAAGAGTCTGGGGTAGCAAGGTAGTTCTAATAAGGTTTGGACAAGGCCGGTGAGAACTCCATGACCTAAGGTCACATACCAGAAGAGTCTCATACCCTGCAGGAATGGCCCTAGTACCTCCATTGTTCTCAGACACTTGGGACAAGCATGACCTGAGCACGTGGGAGATGCAGGGGATGAGAGCTGGGGTCATTCGTCTCCATGCTAACTGTAGCAGGAGATGTGGTGGCGCATTTCTGCATGGCTACAATGGTGGGGATGCAAACCGTAGTTCTCTTGTATGTGAGAGGTTATATGTGTATGTGTTGTGTGCGTTAATAGGAATGTGATTTAAATGAAGGTCTCTGTTACTTTAGTGAAGTAGAAGACAGACTACCTAAAGAAATAGGTTAAATGCTATTGACAGAAACGCAGAATTGGCAACATTCTGATGAAAGGGGAGGTATAATAATTTTCTCAAAAGCAGCCATGGGAAAGTTTTTCACTTGTCAAGTTGAACCAAAATTCACTTTGTAATGAATTTTCACCTACCTAATTATGCATTCACATACCGGCACTTTGGAGTTCTTACAATATATAAGAAGCTATTAAAAACCTTCTTGTATGGAGTACATTCTTTTTTCAATGACTGTTCTTTAAGTCTTCCCCCTGTCAAATTCTGTTCAAACCCCAAAGCCACCATGATGGTTTTCTATGAAAAGTCTTAGCATAGGTCCAGCCAGGAGTCACTGTTGTAGACTCATTGATTTATTTTAGCTGAAGATGAAAATACCATTGACGACTTCGTAGGCTCATTGGTCACCATAGAATATTTCTGTTTATGTCACTATATCAATATAAAGACAGGAAATTATCTCTTTGAAAATATTTCATTAAGACATTATCGTGAAAGAAATTTAAATGTTTACTAAATATAATGAAATATAATGAATCTGAACAGCTAATGTTCACTTTATATATTAACATTTATGATATTTCACTACTTTTGTGATGTATTATATATGAAACTAGGTAGGATACCTATGGTGCTTTCTTATATTGTAAATGAAATTCTTACCTTTATGTAGCCTGAGGACGCAGTTCTAAATTTTTTTTTCTCCCAAAATATGAGATCTGGTAAAAAAAAAAAAAAAAAAAAAAAATCAAGATATTTTTATATTGAGAAAATTTATATTAATTTAACTTGGAAATTTATTTTATAATGAACTATAAGCAATATGCACACGTGTAGTATTTCAAATGGTAGAGGAAGATATGAAATAGAAAAGCTCCCAACCCCAGCTCCTTAGTCACAGAAATTGCACTCGCTTGTAACTATTTCAACCATTTCTGTTTTTATTTCTTTCCATTGACAAATCTAAAGGGTATGCTCCACCACTAATTTTTAAAAAAACATCTACTTAATATTACTGATTCCTTGCAATGAAAAATACAGAATTTAACTTATACTACCTCCTCCTATCCCCTCCTCCTCAAACTCTGCTAGTAAAATTTAATTTTAGCTCTTCCATTGGTCACTTATCTGTCATATGTTATAATCTCTATTTTTAAACTGATGGATTATTTATATATATATGTGTGTGTGTGTGTATGTATTTTTATTTGAAATAAAGTAAAATTCACTCCTGATGTGTAAGTTCTGAGTTGAAACGTGTTAAAACTATTTAACAATCATCACTATCAAACTTGGTCCAAAAGATTCCCTTCTGCTGACCCTTGGTAGTCATTTTCTCCTCATCTCAATCCCTGGCAAGCATTGATCTGTTCTCTTCTTTCAGGAATGTCCTAGTAATAGAATTACATACTACGTCACTTTTTCAATCTGTACTCTTTTACTCAACATGATATATTTCAAATTCCTCCCAATTGTTTGTTCTCCTTACTGTAGAATAGTAGTTCATTGTAGGATGTTCCATTGTTCGTTGGTTCATTTACCTGTTGCAGGACATTTGGGTTATTTGCAGTATTTGGTGATTGCGAGTAAAGCCTCTGTAACCATTTGTGTATAGATTTTGCATGAACATAGGTTTTTAGTTCTCTTGGATAATACCTAGAAGTGGGAATGCTGGATTGTGTAGTAGTACATTTATGTTGAACTTTGTAAAGAAATTCTATCTTTCTGTGTTTTATGTTGCCTAGGAAAAATTTGATGCCAAAAGGATTCTTTTTCCCTTTTTTGGTCTCCCTGGATGCTCTTTTTTATTTTTATTTTTTAAGTCCTCACCTATCCCACCCCTCCCACCACCTCTGTCATCTGAAATGAGATTGTGTCTATGCATGTTTTTAGTATCTCTTGGCATTGAATAGGCCCCCTCAATATTGTGATTTTCTTGAGGGTTTTTTTTTTCCCCTTATTACTGATTATTCCCTCTGCCCCCTCCCCAATTATATCTAGATCGCTTTCTAGAATTCCTTTAAGACAAGTGTTCTGACTTATTCTTTCTTTGGATATTGCTACAGGCTTCCTGGCCTTGGTCCTCTTGTTCACACACTCTCTATATCCTTTCCACCTCTTTTTCTGCAGCTAACTCATTCACTTGTGTGGCTTTAAGGGATATCCTAGGTCGTAAAATTGCATGCCTTCAGGCCTGGGCAAATACTATAAATTTGTGAAGCCAAGGTATCATTCAGTGGGGGGAGGTGAGAGTATACCAAATAAAAACATCCAGTTTTTTTTTTTAATTTTTTTTAATTTTAAATTTTTTTTTAAATTTATTTATGATAGGCACACAGTGAGAGAGAGAGAGAGGCAGAGACACAGGCAGAGGGAGAAGCAGGCTCCATGCACTGGGAGGAGTGCACCCTGGGCCAAAGGCAGGCGCTAAACCGCTGCGCCACCCAGGGATCCCCCATCCAAATTTAATTTTTAAAAAATGTTCTGTTAGCTATAAAGAGCAAGTCCTCAGAATGGGTTAGGCCCACCAACGTGAATCTCTAAATCTATGGCACGGAGTCATCTGATGTTCCAGTTGTAATTGTTCAGTATGACTCCAGGGTCACATACACTTAGATTTTCACTGTAATGATGTTTTAATGTAATAACCCTCTCCTCGTATAGAAAGCTTAACATCATAATTATCTTCATCTGAAATCTGCCTTCTCTTTAGAGTAGTGTGACTTCTACTCGTGACACTAACATTTTTCCAGCCTTAGCCTAGAAATCTTGCACGACTTTGCAAAATTTCTATCTCCCTTCATCTGTATTCTCGTAGATGCTAGATGCCCCCTCGTCTGCATGTCTCACTATCTATCACCAGCACTGCCCCTCCTGAAATCCAGTGCCCCACTCACTGCTGGCAAGATCGCCTGCTTACTCTCACCTTGACTTCTAGTCCATTGATCTCTGCTGTATTAATGTGTTTTTCTCCTTCACATTTTCCATCATTATCAAAACCAACTGAGAATAGCATTAACATTTTAAAACATGGAAATGTGCGTTTATAATGGAATGCCACTACGTTTGTTCAGCTCTTTTCTCCTAGTTCCCTTTATATGTACACAACAAACACCTCCTTTTGCACCTCACCATAAGGGGGGAAATCTGCATTTACCATCATGAGTTCTACATTTTCACCAAGCTATTGTTTGTCATTCATCGATGCAAAGATGTAATTTTTGTCTTGAATAACTTAGCATCGTGCCAAATTGTCACAGCACAATTTAGCTAGCCATTCCGGAATCTTAGTTTGTTTTGTTTTTCCATGCTACACTGACATGTAGGTGTAGATATCTTCCTGATGTTAATAGAATAGAGCTGGTAAATAAAAGGATAGAGGCAAACTTGTATTACAATTTACCAAATACTCAGAGATAAAAGCTAGAGTGAAATATATAGAAATATATTCTGCTTTGAACTTTACGTGACTCCACAGTGCCTACCGCATCAAACCCAAACTCCTTAGCCCCAGTTTTAGAGCCTCCTTCATCTGGTTTTTCCACTCACAGATGCCTTTTTATAATCCCACCATCCCTTGGCCCATTTTGGAGTATGGCAACTTCTTATCTGTGTGATAGAGATTATAGCAGCACCTTTCTTATTGAGTGGGCAGATCAAAAAAGTTAACCCCAGCAAGTTATTAGCACAAAGCCTAGAGCACAGGATATACTCTATAAATATTAGTTTCCAGCTACTTTAAAAAATTTTATTTATTTATTTATTCATGAGAGACACACAGAGAGAGGCAGAGACATAGGCAGAGGGGGGAGCGGGCTTCTCAAGGGGAGCCCGATGTAGGACTCAATCCCAGGACCTCAAGATGATGACCTGAGCCAAAGACAGACGCTCAACCACTGAGCCACCCAGGTGTCCCTGGTTTCCAGCTATTATTCTGTCTTCTTTGCATAGGCCAGAGTAAGGTATAAGGATAAACCGGGGTCAGGGATAAGATAGTAAGGCACAACCCAAGCATCTAGGTAATTGTAAACTGAGGGAAGGGAGGACCAAGGAGGAAAAGCTGTGTGATGCATGGTCTGGGTTCAAGACAGTAAATTAAGTTCAGGGAGCTGAAGCCTGACTATTCATGAGTCTGAGGCAGGGCAGGTGAACACACAAAATCTGTGTACCAGTTCCTGTTTTCAGCTGTGGATTTTGAGTTATTCAGAAATCAGGATTGAGACCTGGGGTCTGAGTTGAGTGCTCTGGCATCTGTGACAAGACTTTTTTTTAAAAGATTTTATTTATTTATTCACGAGAGAGGCAGAGACACAGGCAGAGGGAGAATCAGGCTCCATGCAGGAAGCCCTACGTGGGACTCAATCCCAGGACCCCAGTATCAGGCCCTGGGCCAAAGGCAAACGCTCAACCGCTGAGCCACTCAGGTGTCCCATCTGTGACGAAACTTGATCTGGACATTTTTTTCTCAGGGACAGGGACCCATCATCATTGCCTGATCAGGACTGATGTTCACTGCAGATTATTGACAGACAGGAGGCTCCAGATGAGAAGACTGAAATAGAATGACTGTTGGGAACTTAACCACTTCCTGATACCTGTGAAACTGATGCCTACACCTTTTACTGGGTTTGTCACCTGTGCTCCCCAGGACTGTCATCCCCCAAGTCTGCCTTTCACAGGCTTTGACCTACTATCAAGCCCCTTTGAGGCTCAGAGATCTCAAAAATCTCCCATTTTCCAAATTCTCAGGGCATTTATAGACCATCACGCATATTCATGTTCAGCATGTGCTACCCTAAATGTTCTCTAATGTCTTTTGGTTACCTGTCTCCAGGATAGGCAGTCAGCACCAGGAGAGCAGGCCACTTAGGCTCTTCCCGCTTGACTCTTGGTGCTGTGAAGTGCACTGTTCAAAGTATGGGGCTGTGTGGAGCATGCTTTTTGGTTCCTACTGTCAATTTACTGTTTAGGAATGATTTTCATTGGCTTTTAGGCCTTTCTGAGGTAAGGAAAGGATCACCACCAGAAAGAGGCTTTGTTAATTTATTAAAAGCTTTATTAAACTACCTGAAATTACATATATGCTCAGGGGAAGTGAATAATACAGGCATTGTGGAAAGTAAAAGTCACTAATCCCTTGCTCTGCCTCACCTTGTACCTGTAATTCCACCCACCTGAGGTAACAAATCTATCCTTTTCATCTCATTCTCATTTAAATCTTAAAATAACCTTCAAGCATTAAGTCATCATTCAGAATAGAATCTTAAAATAAGGGACGCCTAGGTGGCTCAGTGATTGAGCATTTGCTTGAGGCTCAGGGTGTGATCCCTGCTCAAATAGAGCCTAGTCCTGGATCAAGTTCCTCATTGGGTTCTCCCCGGGGAGCCTGCTTCTCCCTCTGCTTTTGTCTTCCTGTCTTTGTGTGTCTCTCATGAATGAATAAATTAAAAAAAAAAAAAAAAAAGAATCTCACAAGAAGAAATATCAGGATGAATGTTGTGATTTAGAAAAAATAAAAGGTAAAAAGTGAATATTCTAGCTTTCTATAAAATGACCTTTTTCCAAAGTCATAAAGATATACAGGATTGACTGGAAGCTGGTGATTCCATTATTGTCAAAGAGTTGATAACTCCAAGTTAATCAATGAAAACCTATACATAGAGCGCTAGGATGAAAGAATTGGTCTGTGTCTGGAAAGGAGTCAGCAACCTGATTAAGGTTTTGTTATTTACCTGTCTCACTTGCCCATTTGGCTCTTTTCATCAGGATTATGTCTTTGCTGCATTTGTGCATCTGATTATAAGAATACTTCCATCCCATTATTCAGTCCAGCAAGACTTTGAGTAAATAGATGGATCTGTGACTGTTTGTTCATTCATCCATCCATCAAACATTCTAGGCACAGCAGATAAAGAAATGAGCCAGACACAGCCCCTGCTGTCAAGGAACTCAGGATCTAGTGGAAAAGACAAACTAAAAAAATCAGGGGCTTATAACTATACTAGAGGTACATGCAAGGTACCGTTGAAGTACAGTGGAAGATCACAGAGCTAACTGGAATGCTGGAGCCGTCAGGAAATACACCCAGGACAGGCGGATACGTAAGGCTGTATATTGACAGTTGAACGGGAGTCAGCCAGGTAGCCAAAGTAAGACACAGTCGAGAGAGATGGTTTGAGGTAGATAGTAGCACAACATGAGAGAGAGTATGTTGCATCCGGGTTATTTTGGCTAGAATTATGGTCTCTTCACTGCATTTTTCATTTTTAAATCAATTCTGTTCACGGCATTTAGGCACAACGAATGGTAGGCTGCTTAGGACAAAGTTGGATGCTGAATTGAGTGAGGGATGGTACGGGTGGTACGGGCAGAAAGGGGCAACTATCCTATTTAGGCTTATAACTGGAGAATATTAAGAGTTACAGATTCTTTCTTTTGAATCCTTGGCCTCCTCTGACCCTGAAGGTTTTCAGGCATGTGTAAGCAATTGCAGGGCCTGTGTAATTCATAGATCAAATGGCCTTGTAGTCTGTCACTACAATTCTCTTTGCCTTATGTTTATACGGCTTGGATGGGATGTACCTTCATGAGGGCACCCTTGGTACATGATTGATGGCTCTTCAGACAAGCTTTGCTAGTTTAATACTGGTCCTGGTCAGGTACGAGAGGTACACCTGATTTGTCTTGCTCTTAATCTCTCGGCGTACTTGCAACTTGTGCTGGGGCTGCACGCTGTTCTTCGGTGCTTGTTTTTCCATGCGTAATAGAATTGCCTAGTGGTGGGAATGCCCAGGAGACACAGTGATGCTTCCAAGTCCACACGTTCAGGTTTGTGACTGTGAACTGCCTGGTCTGAGATGGCCTCAGCCACATTTCTAAACCGCAGCAGGTTTGGAGGGCAGAAATGAAGTGGAATTGTTTGCCAGTTAATGATTCATTTTTTCTCATCTAGCAAATAATCTAACATTTTAGGATTGAAATTTGATTGTAGCACAAGTACATGCATGTCAGCTATAGATGTTTGTTCAGAACAACTCTGAGAATGTGGATGATATGTGTGATGTTAATGCATTCCTTGGAAATAATGTTATTTTTCACAAAGTAAAAACATTCGTAATTTTGCTACAAGGGAGAATATTTGCTTCCTCTCACACATTTTATTTAATAATTTTACTTCTTTAAAAGCAAAACAGCACACAATTTGAAAATGAAATTTCCCCAAAGTGTTCAGTTTGCTAATATGTTTTTCATTTTCTTCATTATGCTATAGTGGAATGTTGCCATACTTTGAAATGTGCAACTTATCTCCCTGGAGGCAGCAGATGGTGTGACTAGTGTGTCTTTTGGTACAGGATTTATCATGAGAGATGGCATCTAGCACTGGATGAGAGGGGGGCCCTGTCCTCAAAGAGCATTGACTCCCACCCTAATTACCTCATTACAACATTTATATTAATTATTGTTTTTAAATAGAGGAAACCTGCAAAAAAAAAATGGAAAGGTTTTGGCACTTTTTAAAACTTCCTTTTTCTTAGTTTGTATGAGAAAATACTTTATTTAAAAACTATTTGAGTTGTTTCAATGATATTTGCAAGTGTTTTCTCATTGCCTCACTGCTAGAGTCATGAAGAGTCTCATGACCTCTTGGGCAGAACTTGATTTTATTGCTATTTCCACCCTAATCTGTGATCTGGTCTTGAGCTTTCAAAGTCTGACAATTTCATTTCATATAGGAATGTTGGCTCACACTAACCAAACTCAACAGAGACTTTTGTAAAATCCAGAGCTCCATTTTACTAATTTACAGTGAAAAATAAAACTTCAAGCAGATGGGGTAATTCTCTCTCTCTAGGTGAATTGAGATCAGAAACCAGGTCATGACAGGAAGGTTTATTTAAGGAGTAGAAGTAGGCCATCCCTCCATGAAGCTATGCCTGCCATTAGGATCTATTCGCATGTTGTGAGTCATGGTGTCCTCACTTCTGAACTGTGCTAACGATGTTTTATTCTTTTTGGACACTTTTTGTGTCCTGTTGAACTACTTTGTTACATCATCTCTTTAAAAAGAACAGTGTAGAGGAGGAAAGATTTCCACACTCTCCTAGGTTTGATAGTTGGGTCTATGAAATAAACTGACAACAGGCAGGTTAACAGAAGAAAAAGTATACAAATGTATTAATTTTTAACATGTGCATGGGGCATTATGGGAAAAAATGTGAATACCTCAAAAATGGTGAAATTTGAGACCTTATATATCATCTTAATATAGGGGAAGGGGAGAGGGAACTTTAGGCCCCTTAGGAAAGATGAATGGGCCCTTAGAAGAATAGATGGGAGGTATGAAAGTTGGGGACATAGTTCATCTGCGGATGGTGTCAACTTCTAGTCTCTTTTAAGACAAGAATCCATCTTCTCTGGTTGATGAAACTCCCCTGATGGGATTTATGACAACTGAGTTTCTTTTGGAGGACCTGTCTTGCAGATAAGGGTTGTTCAGGGAAAGCCCCTACCTGCATCTGCTGTTTGTCAAGTGTTTTGAGCTCAAAATAATCAATGTACCAAAGTGGCATATTTTCCAGTGGCATGTCCTAAAGTCTTGAAAGAGCTAATAAGCACTTAACTCCCCAAGAAAAAAACAGTTTTACCTTGAGGGCAAACTCCAAGAGAGTAGTTTTTTGTTTGTTTATTGGTTGGTTTGTTTTTTCCCCTCTAGTGCTGTAATCATTGTGTGCCACAGATAGGAGAGGAAAATGGTAACTTCAGTGATGGAAATTTGCTCACCTTGACTTAAATCCTACCTTTGATATACAGAATCAAATAAGTATTCTGATTGGTGTTTAAGAACAGCATTCTGCACTCTTGGAAATTATTTGAGAACATCCTTTTCAAGCTGGATGAAATCTTGATTTTCTCATTTTGTAGATCAGAATGCGTTTGTCTTGAGGGACTTGCTGAAGTCCTAGAGCGGGCTGGGCGATGACTCAAGGCCAGGGTTTCTGACTAATGGTCCAGCATGTTTTCTTATAAACCGTAATAGATCTAAGAATCACAAAGACTTATGATTCCTTTCTCCAACTTTGAGAAATCTCTTTTCTCTGGTAGGATTAAATGTTTTATCCTTTTAAATTAAAAAAAAAATGAACACGAGGACTATTATATAGAGCAGAAGTAGAATTATTTGGGAAGTATTAAAAAAAAAAAAAAGACAAAAAAAA